>NC_085866.1:45029142-45096642 GCF_034702125.1 Engraulis encrasicolus | reverse complement strand
CTGTCTCAGGCCAGATGTATGATGATTTGAGCCTTGTGTAATTTGTGTCTATTTAAGCAGAGAAGCCGACAGGAGGAGACAACGGTGGTCAGTTGTCCCGGGCCCAGGGAGAGAGGGGCGCAGAACTGGGTCCTCATTACATTGTATGCTTTGGTCGAGGGAACCTTTTAGATGACTGAGTCCTGGGCCCGACCAAAGCTGTCAGTGGCCCTGTATTTAAGTATCGCACCTTTCAGGCGGCAAAGGCAATTGCATTTATTCTGACACCAGGGAGTCACCATTAAACACATTTGGCATGGTGAGAGGCAACACCAACAAGGTGATGACTTAGTTCACAGCCTGACACGTTTTCTGAAATTAGTTGTTGCAAAACCTGAAGAGCAGCTTCATCATCATCCCAGTTCACAGCGGGGACAAATTGAAGGAAGCACCATGCAGACATTCAAACTTTATGACTACACTGTTATTCATTCAGTAGACAGCTGTCTGTTGACAGAAATTCAGTTAGAGAAAATAGTGGGAGGAAAATATTGAAATGCTCTTTCATACTGAAACAGAAATACACACATTGACTTGTGTTTGTGACTTACTGTATTTGAGCACACTCATTTCAGATTCACATTTTCCAAGACACAAAACATCTGAAGAAATAAGGGTCTTTTTGTCTATACTATACTCAGGGCAGTGGACAGCTTTGGCCAGGCCCCCTGGACAAGGTCATCTGAAAGGGCCTCCCCACCAAATACATACAACATAATGAGGACTCAATTTTGGGGGGCCCCTCTCTCCCTGGGCCCGGGACAACTGACCCATTTGCCCTCCTTGTTGGCTTGTCTGACTATACTGTTCTTTGTGAGGTTAAAGGGTCGTTGAACATACACCACAAGCAGCTCTGAGAAAAAATAGGAAGCAGCCCCAGCTGCTTTTCACCAAGTGCCGCCAACCCACAGCACGCCTTCTGGGAAACTGCTCTCTCTCTCTCTCTAAAAGAAACCCCAGCTTTCTCATAAATGTCTTCACAATGTTGCATTTTTTCCCACAAAATTGCGTTGACAAGTCCGCTCACTTCTATTGCTGTCTTCATCAGACGTTGTGTTTGGACACAGAAAGTCATTATTGAGGCTAGGTATGCACATTTCTTTCTCTCTTTTTTTTCTCGCTAAATTTGAGGGAACAACTGAGAGAAAGAGAGCCAATGCTGAGATGATTTCATGGAATAAAGAAACGCTGCCACTGAAAAACTGGGACAACAAGATTTGTAGGAGGTGCTACAAGCACTTAGCAAAGTAAACATACTCAGAATCTTGTATTCCCATTAAAGATCAGGTTTAAGTGGGCCAACACCCTACTGGTATTCATACACACTGCTAATCACACACTGCTAGTATTTAATCATCAGCAAACAAAAATAGCACATCTCTAAAGTTTATACAGTAGGTTTATGTATGGATACAGATATAGATATAATATGCGAGTCAGTAGTTCTGGTGTTGTGAGGGGCTCACATCTTATACCACTGAGTGCAGTACAGACACTATCGAATTTTTTGTCTTTAATGCATTTTGCCCTCAGTGGTGCCTTTAAGACAGTGTGCCTGCCAGGCAGGCACACCACCTAAACAAGGGTTAGGGTTAAGTTTAGGATTAGAGTTAAGGGTTACGTAGGGTTTAGGGTACAGTTTAGGGTCAGGGTCAGGGTTTAGTAGTTGAGGGTCAAACATTAGTTAGGGCCTTCAAGGCATCGCTGCCTGGAAGGAGGCGCACAAAAAACACTGCTGTGCCGATATTTTAGTTTTTCTGTGGCTGAGTGTTCATTCAGTTAGGATTCAGCTTTCTCCGTTCTCACTGGTTGCCTCAGGTAGAGTCACACCGCCACCTGACAACATGCAAAATGGATCTCAGCTGCGGCTGTGTATAGCAAGCAGGCTTGGTCTGCCTTACTGTTTAACTCCCCTGTGTAGCGGCACTGACAGGTAGCTTGGGACATCCCATGCTGCTTTGCACAATCGTTCCGATCTCAAAGACAGCATGGATTCTGTCCCTCAGCCACGGTACCAGATCTGGGTTTCCAATCAGAGAGTGGGAATGGGTGGAAAGGCGATGACCACCATTTGTTTGGATAAGTACAACTGACACGATTGACTATGAGCTACGTACTGTTTATGCGTGATTGACATGACGCCCTGTTTTTACGTAACATTAGTTAAAAACCTACAACATTGATATTTTTCCTCTTGAAAACAAATGTAAATGAAAGAAGATGTCATACATCATGTTTCATATTAGTCTAAGATGAGAAGAAAGATTTTTGTTCAGATTTATGGAAAGGTTTATATGTCAAATGTCCTGTGGTGTGTCTGTAACATTAATACAACCTGGAATATAAACAGCTATAATATAAACCAACAGCATTTTGAATCATTTATAAAGCATTTGGCATGATTGCATAAATATTAACCTTATATTAAAAAATATGAATTTGAAAAAAACTCAATACAATAATAGTAACTACAATTTCAATGTGTAACACAAATTGCGTCCTGTGGGATGACATGTAAGTCAGGTTTGTGGATGGGCAGCTGCAAGGCTCTTAAAGACAGGCTCCTAACCAATGGCTCAGTTATTGGAGAGTGGTGTGGAAGTTTAAGGTGACTATTAACCTCTTAATATGTCTACATATTGCAATGTTTCTGTCACACAATGCTTAGATTAATTTATTGTGTCCCGTGGTGTGACTGCTCTTATGGAAGGAAAAAAAAACATGTGTGAAAACACATTTTAAGGTTACCGTAAACACAATATCATTATCTAGTTAGCATGAGCTCGGAGGTCAGTCACGAATACAAAAGGATTAAAATGGCCACAATGCAGTGAATTTCCTGTGGTGTGCCTTTACTGTATGTCCTGTGGTGTGACATGCTTTGGCATTGTGTTACTCTATCCTTACTTATTTTGCATGCATCATGCAAGGATATAAGGACACCAGGAGATTTATTTGTCACATTCACACAATTATTACAAGTAATACAGTGAAACCATGCAGTGAAATCACATTTGTCTGCCTGTATGATACATAGGCATGTGTGGGTGGGGATTGGGGTGCGGGTGGGTAGTAGTGTTTGTGGGGGGGTTAACGGAACAATAGCAGAAAGAGCATTGGGGGTATATTTGTGCAGAATATTAATCATTTTATTGTATATTACAGAAATGTCACACCAATGACGTCACACCTCAGGACACATTTTCCCAAAAATGACAAAAATTAGGCGAAATTCCACGGACCACTGACATCCCCATTTTTTTCTATTTTTTTCCCAATTTTTCCACCCATTTTTTTTTCAGGAATTGGAATATGTTCCTCCTTTAAGTGTGTTACTGCCTTAAACGTCAACCACCCTTATGCCAAATGACACATTCGCAGCAGCACCCAATCAACAGCCATGGTCAATTATAAACCACACCTTTACTATGAGAAATTCCATAAGTAGCCTCCGGACTATCGTACTGGTGTAAGCCAGGCAAACTGACAGGCCTTGCATGAGGAGAACAAAGGAAAGCGTACTCTGCACTTCTGGGGTTGACGCTCTAGTGCAACCAGAGCAGGGCAAGGCATCAAAATAAAAACGGAAAAACTTCTTGCAGTAAGGGTGCCTTCTGTTGGAGCTTATTTGGTAATGCATTAAGACGTACAGTACGCCTTGAGGTGTTAGTCTTAAGGCACTGTTCAACAAATAGTAAATAAGCACAAACAGAAGTCAAACGTGCTGCACCAGATTGTTCCTTTTTATTTTGAGGCCCTGCATGAAGGGGAGGCAGTCAAGACAGCCGTGCAACAAACACGGCCCTTACATTTCATATGGACATGCTGTATGTGGTTGTGTTTTTTTTCCTTCTTCTTCTCAGACAGGTGCAGTTTGCTATGCATGCATTCACTCACTCTTTTGGCTTCGGGTTTTTGAAGAAAAAAAAAAACAGTTGGAGGGAAAAGCAAGCATGGTTGGCGAGGCAGCCATTTCGTCATGGCGCTGTTGGCGCAACGGAGAGGCTGACATTTGCAGCAAATGCCAAGAGCCAAGTTTGCCTTAAACACCTGGCACCGTTGATGTAACCGCGGCACTGGCGTGACCTTATAATGACGGAAGTCACACACACTCTCATTGCTCACGCTGGATTTCTTTGCACTCTCTTGCACAACTATTATATTGGGCCGTAAAAACTGGTGGGGTGAAGTTTTAAATCCTGTTCAATCCTGTCAAGCCCAAAGAATGCTCTCCTCATGTCTAATTTCATGTGGCTATTATAGTGGTATAGCTTTCAAGATATCAGGAAAGAAATGGCTTTGTTTTGCACGTCTCTTACTCTTGCACTTGGAGAGCCACAAAGAGACCACAGCTCTGTGTCTCCTTGCCATGTAAAAATCTTCCGGGACTTTCCCCCGGCGGATTCCTCACCACATAACCGTATTCGTATGACAAACCATCTCAATTTTAACCATCATCAATAGATGCTCGCTATCAATGGCCCCCATAGAGCGTCGCATTTGTTTTTCTCGCAAATAAGATACTGTACACGGTCCGTCATGGCTTCCTGATGTCTTGGCGCACGATGACAATGGCCCTCATTCGCAAATGTTTTGGATTGGCGTCTATTTCTCAGCGTCGAGGGTTCCATAGAGCGCCTTTTGTCCGGGGCCTTGTGTGAGTACGAACCGCTGGCCCTGTGGACACACATTCATGTGGCTTTTTTTTGCCGTCGGCACGCACGCACAAAAACGGCCATTGTGCGTCGCCAGAGCACGACTCTCTCGCACGCAGGCATGCAAGGCAAGGGAAAGTGGAAGTCGGGGGAAAGAACACCCCCCTTCAACACACAACACAACACAACACAACACAACACAACACAAATGAAACAGTAACCTAAAACAAACCCCATCCAAAGGAGTCCACGGTGGAGTGTAGGTTTGTGCAGCATGGTCACCAGGCTGTGTAGAGACCACAGGACTGTAGAGTAGAGAAGCCCCTCCGGGTGTCCGTCCCTCCCTCCCTCCCTCCCTCCCTTCCTCCCTCCCTTCATCCTTCCCTCCTTTCTTCCCTCTGCACCACCTCAGGGATCACCCCATCCATCCCCCCTCCCCACACACCGACCCAGATGCCTTCAGCACCACCATTCCACCCTCCAGTCCCAGCTTCAGAAGGATGTGAGCATGTGCTTTTGTGCTGCTTACACGCATGTGCGTGTGTGTGCGTGTGTAAGCAAGAAATAGAGAAAGAGAGAGAGAGAGAATGTGTTTGAGTGTGAGCATGTGTGTGTGAATGTGTTTTTGCGTGCAAGCACGTGTGTGAGTATGTTTACGTGTGTATGCAAGTGTGCGTGTGTGTTTGTGTATGAGTCTATTGTGCACCTCTTGGTAAAAGCAATTCAGTCTGTTGTCCTAGGCCTCGCCAGTGGTCGCTGATTGCGTTAAGTTGTTTTCTATAACGCCTGTCGAGGCCTAAACAGAGGGAGTCTTATTCGGCTCTTCCCCTGCCTCCACTGGTCAACATTTAACTTGTTTACCATCTCCCAGCCAATCAATCTGCGGAGCTGCTCGTCTCCTGATTTCACGATATTCTGTCATTTGTTTTGTAGGTCAGAGATGGTTAAAGACTATGCCTAATCAAACTCTTGATGAACTTCCCTATTGACCCAGATTGTTTTATTTGGGTAAATGGATTTTACTGGTGCCATGTACTGTAAAGCCTGAAATGTACTTGATATGGTGAAATTAGAGTGCAGACCGCCAAATGATCTTGTAAAAGAGCTGTTTGTCATCACTACGGCTGACTTGAATGTCAGTGGTATTGTTAGGGTTGTACTTAACGCGACAAGGTCAGGGGTTAAAAAAATCCAGATCCAGACACTGAGATGCCCCTTGGCCAATCATGAGGTCAGAATCGCAGAGCGCACCACAAACAACACGCCAGTTCCGGGAGATATAGCCTCAGATTGCCGCAGATCAGATATAATTTGTTTTTTAGTTTCCCCCGGGCAGTTATCCCCATGTTACATCATCAACCTGATGTTTTTTCATCGTGCCCTGTGATTGGTCGGTTTCGCAAGGCCGTGGGGCAACAGCAGCACCTCTGTTTTCGTGATTCGTTTGTGTCGTCCGTCAGCGAACGGGGGCTGCAACCAATGCTGCATCATGTGACAATCAGATGATGCTTCTTACTTAGAACTGTCCTTTTCTCAGAATAGATTACACTGAATGCCGCTGTATGGCTCTCTACTAGTTGAGGTTGAGGCTGTGGAATAACGGGTGATGATTTGACTCCCCTTGTTCAAAAACTTGTTGTCAGGCAGGCCTTACGTAAATGCGAATGATTGCATAAACAAAGTGGTTTGAATCTAATTTGTCTGTTCTTTGAATCTGTGGTTCCCAAGCACCAGAAGACCCATGAATTCTCTCAACTTTGTAATGCAAGTTTGAAAAAGTGCCCCAAGGAACTACCGGGCTTGAAAAAAAGTAGCAATGTCTTAATGGGAAAACAGAAGGAATATTATTCATTGATTTTTCGGAGAAATCTAAAATTGCCATCACTTACTGAAAAGACTGACTCGACTACGGTAGACTAGAGTATATCCTCTTGCATCAGCCTTTCATATAACGCTGACAGGCCGAGCCCATTACCCACCCCCGTTACACTAATTCGATTTAAAATGGGAGACGCCACATTGTTTACGAGGAATCAGATGCTTGTTAAGGACAGTGATACATATCACGGCAGTGAAACAACGCAGTTGTTTAGTCCAAAAGATGTCCTCTTGTGTGCGTTACACAACAGATGTAGCTTTTCAGGAGGCTCCAAAGGTCCATCTGGCTTAATAATAAAGTTAAAAATAAATCTGTGTGTGGTAACATGTTTTTTTGTTTTCCTGCAGAACACTTTGTGTTATACAAAGCTTGCATAATTCCCCCTGTCGTGCTCCATAAAACGTCTACTTGAAACAAATCATCCTGTTCCAGATTTCCTGTTCAGTCTTTTCAATGAAATTAGTTTTGCTGAAGTAATTATCTCCATTCAATACTGCATATGACCCATATTTTTCAACGTGGCAAACAGTAGCCTAGTTTTTGTACAGCTTTTTGAAGCTAGATGTCTTACAGTAAATTTGATTTCAGGGGAGATTATTTCTCATTTCCTTTTATCCTGACCATAATTGATCTGTATCTCTGTATCTATTTGGGCCCATGGGTGTTCAAGCACAACGCCCTTCCTCTCTTTATCTCCAATGGAATATATATCAACAGATTACACATTCAGGAGGAAATGGCAGGTACTGTAGACTACGGCAGGATATGGCAGGTGCGGGACAGCCAGAGGGTTCAACCAGAGTGTCACCAGTAAAAAACATTATGTAATCCCTCGAGTTTATAGGTAGGAACATAACTTGATTTCTCTATCATTTCTTTTTTTACAGATATCGTCATATAAAAGAAGATTCCAGAAATTCTTGAGGTCACAGTACTGGCCTGTTGGCAACAGCAGCACACACCTTTCGCTGTGGCCCTGCGTATAGCCGACAGTGACCTAGTCTAAAAACGCCATAAACTCATAATCTCTCATACTACATCTCCAGCCTCATTATGATCTCACCCGCACCTCGCCCAGAGCGATAAAAGACCTGGATTTGACCTGGGTTTGACCTGTGTTTACGAGGGGTGAGGAGACATCGGAAGAGTTAACTGCAGGTCACAAACTGGAATATGTCCGGAGCCACTGTAGGTGATGAACTGGGGTTATGGTAAGAATTGTTTCAAGATCAAGTGTGTGTAACATTCTTAGGCTGTTAGTTCTCTTAAAAATGTGCTGCCCATTCACAGACTTGTTCTATTTTATGAATATTAATGACCACTGTCTATGTCAAGTATTCCTATTTGCTTAAAACATTAAAAATGCACAAGATGCAATTCCATCAACTTGCAAATCCATCAACTTGAACTATTTTATCTAATCGGGGACATACAGAGTTCAACATGTATTGATTTTGCCATTATAAAGGGATAATCTCAGTACAGGTATGTGGACGTGGTCTCAGTACGGTTAGCTTATCAATGCTGACAAGTTACATTTGTGGCTAGGTGTAGCAGCCGGTTCTTTTTATAATATACAAAACCTACTAACTACTTTTCTGTCTTTTCACATACTAGGGCAGTCATGGGTAAGTGGTTAAGGCGTCAGACTTGTATCCCAAAGGTTAACCCGCCAGGTTAGTGGGGGAGTAATTAACCAGTGCTCTCCCCCATCCTCCTCCATGACTGAAGTACCCTGAGTCTCTTGGGGTGCCATGGCGGGCTGCCCCCTTGCACGGATGAGGCATAAATGCAATTTCGTTATGTGCAGTGTGCAGTGAACACTTGTGTGCTGTGTCACAATGACAATGGGAGTTGGAGTTTCCCAGTTGGGTTTTCACCTCACTTTCACACTAACACACATGCATGCACGCAGCGGCGTGGAACAGGGGGGGAAAACCCCGACTCATTCTCAGGGCCCAGCCCACCTGGGGGGCCCACCGGGGGGCCCCTATGGAAAATGTTCTTCTTGTTTTGCTTTTTTAAACATTATTTTTACAATAATGTCAATACATGTTGGTAATTTATGTAATTCCAATGTTCTCTGGAAATACATCTGTTAAATTGGATATCCTAGCCTGCAAATAGGCTACAATATATATCAAACACCCCCATAATCAGTAGCCTACGCATTGGTTTAGTCCGCCCTCTCGCGGACTTTTGATTGCACAATATGCGTAATCAACACTCACTCACTTCATTATAGGCATTAAACGCAGCAGCCGGTTAGCAATGAAAGATGTCTAAAACACCAGGCTTTCACAATAAGAATAGAAAGGCAAGAGAGACAGGGGAAACCAGACGAAGCAACTGCTGCTGATTTCTTGCAAGAAAGGTGAGCCCAAATGTCAAAATTACCGCCTACAGTAGGCTAACTGGTTATCTCATTCCCATTCCGTGTGGCCTACTGTGATAGCCGGAGTCAGATTAAAAAATATATATATCATTTTTTGGCTATAATTGTGATAGTCTATTGAACCCATATTTGTCTTTGATATATTCATAACAAGTCATAAGACCAACATAGGGTAGCCTAGATGTTGGTTCAAATATCCAAATGATAGCAAAGCAAATTTGTAAAATGAATCAAGAAAATGTCACAAACGTGAAGATGCCCCCTGTCACAGCAGATGCAAATTGTGCGAACTTGAGAGAAGGTGAGCCTATTTTTAGCTAGCCTAATATCCTAATGTTGAGGAAAAGCAGTTTCTCAATCGGGTGCATCACATTTGCAGATTGATTATGTCCTCGTAACGATATTAATCAACGTCACGTTCATCAGTTGCCAATGTCAAGGTGGCGGTGCGAGCTGTCAGTCCTGAACCGTCATTCTGCTTTCATTTTGCGGTCTCAACACTCTCAATAGGAAATCTCTGGTTACTTTTCCCTGGCCATCTGACAACGTCCGTTGTAGCTGAAGTGTGGTAAATTAATGACGAGATTTTGACGGGGCACCAGTCTGCGTTTTGAATGCTGCTGACGCCATTCTAATCTGCGCAAATCGCAAGACAAAAGATAGGCAGAGTAGCCTACCTAACTCCGTGCTGAGCAGGTAGCCTATCTGCATTGAGTGCTCATGACAATTACCCTATTTAAGGTAGGCTACTGTGAAATAGTTACTGGCCTATTTAAATCTGAAAATATAGCCTATGCAGTAGCCTAATAAATAATGATTTCTATTTGACTAGGTTCGGGGTGCCCTGACTTTAGAAGGTTGAGAATAACGGCATCAAATCCAAACAGCGATACTTTTGCTCCAGCCTATTTTAAGCGACATTCCATAGTAAGCTTCTGCCAGTAAATCACAGCTGATTCTCTATTCCTTGCTCTCCCAAAAAACAACTAACGGACAAATGACGTGCGGGTGCGTGCAGCGGGCCAGTGCAAGTGAATGAATGTGTGCGCGAGCGCGTGTGTTTCTGTTCAGGGATGCATATTGAAGAAAGTCCAGTTCTATATCAATGTCTCATGTCTCCTTATTGCACGAAATATTAGGCTAAATGCATTGTGAAGAGAGATTTACCAGTCTCTCTCCTCCCCCTCACACCATAGTGATGAAGTGATTACTGTAAAAGTCATCTCTATGAATATGATAGCAGACTTTTCACAACTGGTGATGTGAAAAATAAGGACATTATGTCTGTTCTGTGATAGGCTATCATATGATTGAAAATGAGGATGATTCAAGTGAAGGGGAGGAAAGCATAGGCCTAGAGGGGTTTTCTGAGGAAGGCAAGGAGGATGACAATCTCGGTCGCGCGCGGGGGTGGGATTGTTTGGGGGGTTGTGAGTAGGGGGGCCCATGAAAGAAGTTGTTCCTAGGGCCCCAAATTTGGTGCTACGCCCCTGCATGCACGTATTTATGCACACACGTAAGGAAGAGAGGGAGTAGGAGCGAAAGCAGAGACAAACTCAGACCACTTTCATGCCCTCTCCTTGCCCTCTCCTTGCCCTCTCGTCTGAGTATACGTGTTGTGTGTATTATCGTGCGATTGTACAGTATGGCTGTTCGTGTCTGTGTGTCTGCAAGTGCGCATGCTAAAAGTAATTTCTGGAACAGCATAAAGTAATTCAGATATTTTATCAAGGATAATCTTTCCATCAGTGCTTAATTCACTCCGTGCTGAAGAAAGTGCAAAGGCCCATCAAGATCACATTGCACTCATTGTGTTCTACATTCCAAGTTTTTTTTTTACTCCTTGAATTTGAAAGGAGCTAGTTCATGTCAAGACCAGTTTTCCCCTCTGCTTCGATTTAATGCACACCCCCCTTCTCAGCCTGACACGGAAACAAAGGAAGGGAGCGAGAAACAAAGAGATACTGAGGGAGAGAAGACGAGAAAAAAAACATATATACAGAGAAAGACAAGGAGAGGTCTAGTCTAGTCTTATGAGAAGGTTACATTGAGAGTAAAACAGAGACAGAGCGAATGGGAGATAAAGTGTGTGTGATAGAAGGCGAGAGAGAGAGAGAGATACACACAGAGAGACAGAGAAATAGTGTGTGAAAGAGCTGGTAAGAAAAAGAGAAAGGGAAAGAGAGAAAAAGTGTGTGTGTGTGTGAGAGAGAGAGAGAGAGAGAGAGAGAGAGAGAGAGAGAGAGATAGAGAAGAAAGAAAGACAGAGAGAGAGTGATGGGGGCATACAGGTCGTTGGCTAGAGGACTCTGGGAGTATTCATCTGTGGTGAACAGTGTCACATGTCTGTGCTCTAACTGTGTCCGCCAGCTCCATTGTCCTTGCAGAAACAGCCACCTGCACGCCTCTCACATTACCCCCCGAGCTTACTGTAGCACGGCAGAAGGGCCATCATTCTTCTCCCTGGCTCCTGGCTGAGGCAACTACACACTGCACGAATTTGGAAAAGGATACAAGGACACGCAATGACAAGGGGCATTCGCTGGAGGATAAATATGTCAGACACTGAATGGATTTGCATTTTTAATTTTGACATCACACAGTTCCATAGGGATGTAAAATAAACAGACAAGCAATTATCCTGATGCCCCTAGTTACAAGCAGAGAAATGGAAAGTGCAACTGTGTCCCGAAGTGGGTACGATATAAGGCTCTTTTCCACTGCCCGTTTTCTTTCAACCCGGTACAGCTCGACACAGCATGACTTGGCCACCGTTTTTTTCGTTTCGATTAGTCAAGTATGGCACGACACAGCTCGAAAAACAGCACTAGTTTTTTTGGCCCGGCTGGCTGAACTAAGTTGAATATGTCTTTAGCTGCTTACTACCCAGAATCCCGTGTGTCAGCTCGTCCTCACCGGTGAATCAAAAAATAAATCATGGCAGCCACCAGATAAACTCTCTTGGAATGCTCTTTAGTTTGGCACTGTATTACTTTGATATCAAAATCGAAGGCAGAAATCAACATTATAGTATCCAAATATGATGCTACTGAAACTATTTATAGCCTACTTAGATAGATGATATATCTGTCGGCCTTATCTCAAGTCAGCTAGACTAAAGTAATGACAACATGACAACGCCAAAAACGTAACTCCAACCATACTCTGGCTAACACAGTTTGCAATGGAAACAGAAACCAGGCTGGTTTAGCTGGTTCAGCTCAGCACCATTCAGCTCAGCACCACTCAGCTCAACACGACACAGCATGGCACAGCTGGGTTGTATGTGGAGAAAGGCTTTATATTCCAACAAAAGTGTCATTTTTAAGTAGCCTAATAATGTACACTATTCCACCAGAGGAACACCGTAGTCAGTGAAAACACATTACTACCATAGTACTACAATACTATGACATCACACAGTCTTTGGTCACGACTTGGTCATTACCATTCTGCTAGCAGCACGTCTAAAATATGGCATCATAAAGAAACTGAAACAATGTGGTACTTGGTGGTATAATACTCTATGTGTACCATGTGTTCATGTCCTTTGCGACTTTAACAGTCAATAATTGCCATACACATTTTAGTCTTCACAAAATTCAATAGAAATAAATTAAAATTAAATAAAAAATCAATCAAAATAATTTTTAAAATATTGCCAGTGTGTTGTGTCTTCCCAAAAAGTGATGACATGTTTACAACTTTACACACTGGCATTGTGATGGGTGATGAGTGAAAGGAACTGATTTAGTGCAGTCGGGTGCAGTTTGTGGCCTTGCTGTTGATGGAACAGCATTGGTCAACAGTGAGCTCACTGCAGCCCTCCAGATCCTTAGTACAGAATAGACCATGACATAGGATCCCTTACATCGAATAGACCATGACACCAGTCGACTTACTGTCTCATCATGGAATGCACAGGGAAAAAACGTTTTCACCTTTTGCTTACCAAAGGCAAACTTTTTTTAAAGAAATAAATAATTCAGCAGGAACAGAGCTGGTGGTTTCTGTTGCACATTTATTTTCTCGCTTCAGAGAGAGAGAGAGAGAGAGAGAGAGAGAGAGAGAGAGAGAGAGAGAGAGAGAGAGACTGAGAACAACTATGCCCTCTGGGCATCACACTGTCCCACTGAACACCACCAGTCACAAATATGGCTTTGTGTGTCAGGCAGGGAGGGAAGGCAGAATGGCCGAAGAGCTGGAGGGATGAAGGGAGCGATGGAGTGAAAGAAGAAAAGAGAAGAGAGAGGGAACGGTTGAACGGGCGGGCCAGCTGCCCGGTACCGACGCTGCTCCAGTCAGCAGTGCCCAAGCCCGGCAAGACTGAATCACCCCGTGTCTGCCTGCCTGCCTGACTGCCTGTCTGTCTACCAGCCTGCCTGACTGCCTGTCTGTCTACCAGTCTGTCTGCCTACCTGTCTGACTGCCTGCCTGTCTGTCTGCTTGCCTGCCAGCCTGTCTGACTGTCTACCAGCTTGTCTGCCTGTCTACCTGCCTGCCTGTCTGTCTGTCTGTTTGTCTGTCTACCAACTTGTCTGCCTACCTGCCTGTCTACCTGTTTGCCAGTCGCGGCTGTCTGTGCAGCGAGGATGCCCTGAATGAACCAGCCCTTTACAGCACAGCAGACAAGGCCTCCCCCCTCCACCTCATGCTCCTCATGAATCCATCCATCTAGCACATTGCCACGCTGTCTCTCTCTCTCTCTCTCTCTCTCTCTCTCTCTCTCTCTCTCTCTCTCTCTCTCTCTCTCTGTCTTACATCACACCCCTCCGCCCACAGCATCCAGACCTCAGCCAGGGCTTCTCCCAGACACCACACCACACCACAGCGCATAAGTAGGAGGTGGAGGAGGAAGAGCAGAAGTGTGTGTGTGTGTGTGCGTGTGTGTGTGTGTGTTCAAGAGAGAGGGAGTATGTGTAATTTTGATTGCTTGTGTGTGTGTGTGTGTGTGTGTGTGTGTGTGTGTGTGTGTGTGTGTGTGTGTGTGTGCGTCCGTGCGTGCGTGTGTGTGGTAACACAGTATGTGTGTGTGTGAGTGTCTGTCTCTGTGTGATATGTGTGTGCGCTGCTTGTGGCTAGAGGGAGGAGGTGGAATTCTATTTGGTGTGTGTGTGTGTGGGGGGGGGGTTGGGATGATGAAGAGTCAGCAGTGTTTGTTGGGTCATCCCAGGTGGGCTGAAGACAAGACAGGGGAGCTTCTTTACCCAGGAGCCTGGCTGAGGGAGGGAGAGAGGGAGGAGATGGCCGGGGTTGGGTGTTGGGTGGACAGGGTGTGTCTGTCAGGGTTGGGTGTTGGGTGATGGAAAAGAGACATGATCCCATCCAACGCCCAGCCTACACACTTATGTCTCTGTCTCTGCCTCTCTCCCTCTCTCTCTCTCTCTGTCTCTCTCTCTCTCTAGCACCCATACTTGCCTTGTATATACACACTCATCTCTCTGTCTCTCTTACTCTCTTGTGCGTGTCCCTTCGTTTCGTTGAGTGGATTAATTCGGCCTAAATTACAGCATGTGGTCACCGCTATGAAAATAGCCCTGACAAAAAAAAAGAGCATGATGTTGTGGTGTCTGGGACGGGGCGTGTGATGTCTAGCCAGGCGGGAGAGCCAGCGGGAACCACAGGGCGCTGGGAAGAATGCACCACAGGAAGCGGACGAGCGGCGTATGGCTGCTCGAGGGTGCGTTTTTCGAAAGCGTAGTTGTTAGCAGTTAGCAACTTCAGTAGTTGCCAATGGGAAATTGCAGGGCAACCAACAAAACAGCTAACGTAGTTAGCAACTACACTTTCCAGAAATGCACCCCTGCTCTGCTCTCCGCACTACTCCGCTCCGCTCGCATCGCAGACGAGATGAGTGGGATCTGCGTGGGTACTTTTTTTTTTTCCTCCTCTTCTTTTTTTCCCTCCACCATTCGTTTTTTTGTTTTCTGTTTTCTTCCATGTGTTTCTGTCTTTTTTTTTTTCTTCCTTCGGCTCGCTTCTTTCACAGCATTTCCTTTCGGGGTGTTTTAAATCACCATTCACAAAGAGATGAAGAGAAGGGATGGGAGGGAGAGGGAGAGAAAGAGAGTGATAGAAAGAGACAGATGAAAACATGCAGACGACAAACAGAGAGAGGACATGAAAAAAAAACAGTCAGACAGATGGGAAAAGAAACATGGAAATGGAGGGTGGCATATAGAAAAAGAAAGTAAGTAAGTAAGAAAGAAAGAGACAGAGAGAGACGGAAAGAGAAAGAGTGAAACAGAAAGAGAACAAATTCAGCTTCATGAGAGGCCTGTGTTGATGGGACCGAATGTGTCATGCTGAGAGAGAGAGAACGAGAGAACGAGCCAGCTAGATAAGTCATTTACCCTGAAGACGGAGGTCTGCATCGACGAGATGAGACCCACTGTGGTGAAGTCAATGAACATTATTTCCTTCATGAGGAGAATAAATAGCTTTTACAATGGCTACTGTTATCAGGACAAGAACAGTGGCTATTCTGTAAATCATCTTGGTTATAGAGCATAGTGGTGGCAACGCCTGTGACTGCCTTCATACACAGAGGAGAGATAAAAGTGAATATTGAGTACAATATTTTACCTCAGGGTACGAAACGCTTTTTTCTGTGTAACAGCAGGATACCATTGTGATTTATAGATACTAGGTACACAGTGGTACCTCCATTTCTCTGTCTGTATCACACAAATGTTTTAATGACTTAAGAGAGAATTGCTTTGTGTAAAAGAGTCTCTCCTGATGCCGTCAACATAATGCTGTGTGTGTGTGTGTGTGTGGGGGGGGTTACAGAGAGAGAGAGAGACAGAGACAGTTTCACATGGTGAGAAACAAACTATGTGTCTCAAATAAAACAACCTCCACAGACACACTCAAAATGTGCTCGCCTGTGTGTGCAGCAGACTGGATGGATGGAAGGTTCACAGCAGGGCGTATTCCAAACACACTCGTAAGCTAAGCTAAAAATCATCTCCTGTAGGTAATTAGTCTGTCAGGATCGTTCACCTCTTCTCATTAAAGTTCATGAACCAGCCGTCTTCATTTCACAGACCTGACTCACACTCACTCACGTCACATCTCGGACTTTGTACAGTAGCTGTCTGCCTGCCCGCCTGCACTAGTTGGCTAGCAGGGCCGGTCAGTCAGTTTTAAGCAAGCCAGGGCCGCTGACAGCTTTTGCTGGGCCCATGGCAAAGTCATCTTAAAGGGGCCCCCTACCAATACATACAATCTAATGGGGAACCAATTCTGCCCCCCCCTACCTCTGGGCCTGGGACAACATACCCCTTTGTCCCTCCCTGTTGGCGGGCGTGAACCGACAAAGGGTGGAGCGCAAAGGAGTCAGTTGTCCCGGGCTCAGGGAGAAGTGGGCCCCTGAATTGGGTCCTCATGTTGAATGTACGTATTGGATGGATGGGGCCTCTCTGATGACTTTGTCCCGGGCTCAGACAAAGCTGCCAGCGGCACTAGCCAGGGACTGCACACATTGCAGAAGTTCAATATAGCATGACTCCACATGACGGTTCCCTGGAAGTAATCCATACCTGGGTCAAACCGGCGTTGGCCTGACACAGATTTCACTGGTGCATGTTCGACATGTTGGGTAGAGTACATCCATGGCAGTGGGAGGTTAAGTTCCCCCCACCCTGTTTTCATTTCTTTCCAAGAAGTTGTGGTTTTTGCAAGCGTTTAATCATTGTCTGCTATGATTAAGATCTCTGTTAGTAAGATCCCAGACAAATGATTATGCATGTGCATGCATGTGCATGCACGCACGCACGCACGCACGCATACACACATACACACATACACAGACAACTTTCTTTCTCAGAGAGAGAGAGAGAGAGAGAGACCCATCCACCCAACCCACAAGTTTTCAGCAAAACAGCAAGGTTTGACCATACGAGTCAGCATGAGCAGGGCCGCGTTAACCCTCGCCGAGGCCCGGTGCAGACGCAATCCGGGGCCCCTACCACATTATAATGAGCCATATTCAAAACGCATGAAACAACGCAGGCTACACGGTTTACTCCAACACAAAAAAGGGTGCGCTGAACCCCCTGCTGAGTTCACCAGTCACAACGCAAGCCATTGGAAGCATAGCCAGCTGACAGGGAGGAGATTCTGTGCACTGCCGTTTGACAGAGTAAACGTCGGCAGGTCAGCTCAGCTAGAACTTCCAAACAGAAGCACAGCCAAAAGTCTCTTCTTTTTGCTACGTTGCTGCGACCAGTTTGTCTAATCGAAACCGTCGTGGTAAACACGTGTTAAATAATGTAACTTCCAATGGCCTTGGAAAGACTGACTGACTGCCAATGGAAAGTAGCCTAGGCTACTGCTACTCCGCTGTCGCTTGTCGCAAGGAGGGAGTCCCCTTAGCAGCGAACCACAGCAAAGCAAAGCTGGCACGAAATCCCCTCAAAATGTACCAATTAAGAAGTCGGCGGTTTTCATCTAGATTAATTGCATTAAACTGCAATAGTATGCAATCATTACAGTAGACTACGGTGCAAATTCGTAATGTTAGATGTGGATGTGGATGTATCACACACGTTTTTTTTCTCCCAGATAATTAGGCTACCACTTGCTAACAGAACAATCTGCGAGTGGTACCCAGGCATGTTTTAACTGAACACAAACCCGAACGAACGCAAAGATATAGGCTACGCCGACAGAGCATCGACATTATTACAATGCTTTAGGGAAATGGCCATAACAGTCCTTTAGGAAAATGCGACTATATCATTTTAGTGTTTGCTAAATCCTTGGCTTGCCCTGTTGTTGTCAGAATGTCAGAACTTTTGAGTGCTGGTTGCTACGCAGATTGTGAACACTTTTTAATAACACCTCAGAAGTGATCCTCGCCGCGCCATGCAAATTTTGTTTCGCGAATGCAGTTGGGTGCGTGATTTATTTCCCCATGTTTTCAATAGAATAAGATAAAGTTAGGTTGGTGTGCTGTGCTCTTGTTTGCTTAGCTTACATGATTGCACAAGTCCATGATCGCTATGCAACCATTACAAAAAGCGATTAGGCTATAACACTGACATTACAAAAATGACGTTGCCAACCTTCTCTTCAATGCGTTAATCCATGCCGGGCTGAAGTTTATCCGTACAATCTGAAGCAAGTGCTGACGCCGAGTTTCTCACATCTTTTTTAGACAGTAGCCCATCATCAAACTCAAAAAATATTGACCACCGTTTTCACTGGTGGCACACAACCAGAAGCATCTGACTGAAATGATTATTCCGAAGACCTCCGATTCCTGCGTGCATGCAGAGGCGATTCTAGGCTCAGTAGGGAGGCCACGCGAAAATTAAAAAGAAAGAACACTTGTAACAAATCGCCACTACTGTTCCCCAGCTACAATCTTGGGGGGCCCAAGCTGCCTGTCTAGCCTGGTGACAAGATATGCATATGCGCCTCTGCTTGCCTACGGATGGCGAAATGCATCAAAAATACAATTGATTGTCTCAAAATATCGTTTCATATTTTCCAATCTCACGACGTCCGGGGCCCCCTCTAGTGGCGGGGCCCGGTGCTGCAGCACCGGTTGCACCATAGGATAACGCGTCCCTGAGCATGAGTGAGCATTAACGAAGGGTGGATGGAAGTCATCTGTTCCGCCTGGCCTCTGTGACTCAGAAGAGCTGCTCTTAGATCAGCTGTCTGACTCAGAGACACACTGTACAGAGAGAGAGAGAGAGAGAGAGAGAGAGAGAAATAATAACACTGCATTGAGGGACAACCGGAGGAGAGCAGTGAGTGGAGATGGATAGAATGATGAACGTGGGGATGGAGAGCAAAATAAAGGACAGATAGAGGGAGGGGATGAGAGGAGAGGAGAGAGTGAGGAATTATATCATGAAAGTGTGGATGTGGAAAGGGAAGAAAGGAATATAACTAAGAATATGAGAGTTGCGAAGACGAGGCCCTACCGTGGCTGAGCGGTAAGGCACTCGCCTGCCATGCGGGTGACCCGGGATCGATTCCCGGCCCGGGTCATTTGCTGGCCCTTCCCCGTCTCTCTCTCCCCACTTGCTTCCTGTCACTACCTTCACTGTTCTGTCAAAAAAAAGACAAAAAAAAGAGAGTTGTGAAGACGTGAGAGGGGAAAAGAGAGGGAGTGATGGCATTGCCATATCACACAGAGGGAGGGGAGGAGAAAGAGGGGATGAACAGAAAGAGAGTGTGATGTGTGGGGCTGAATTAAGTTTAGCAAAGGAAAGACACGCACATCCGTCTCAAAATGGGTGCTGGACTAGCAAAGTCAAATAATAAGAAAAATAAAGTCTGCAAATCTGGGCTCCCATTGTGACGTTTCGGGCCGCATACACTTCAGCAGAGGACACACGTCTGATGAAGGTACAGCACATGCTGCCCGAAACGTCACATTAAAACAGAGAACCGGGATCCCAGTTTTGCGAACATTATTTTTTTGTTATTAGTGGAGATTAATTGACAGGAGAGATGTAGGGAAGTGAGAAAGGTGAGGAGGTGAAAAAGAAGAGAGGAGACGATGGGATCGACACTCCACACAGGAAGAGCAGATGAGAAAGGCAAGATGGATGAAAGTGGGGATGGAGCTGAATAAAGGATAGAAAAAGGGGTGGAGATAGTAAAAAATAACAAAAGTGAGGATGTAGAGCGTGTGTGTGTGTGTGTCTGTGTCTGTGTCTGTGTGTCTGTGTCTGTGTGTCTGTGTCTGTGTGTGTGGAGAGGGGGTTAGATCATTTAGTGGCATGTGCCAGTGACATGCGGAAGTGCCGCAGTGGCATGTCCATTGATTTTATATTAACCACAGACCTATACTAATTATTATTAATCAGTGTAATCATATTTATTAATATAATAAGTATTAATTATTTATGTATTCTTGGTCTGTAATTACAACAGTTAACGGGCATGTCAAGCGCCGTCACGGTTGGCATGTCACGTTGGTTACTAGGTTACAGTGGCTACTACGATGTCAAACTGTGACTAACCCTGAACTTATTCCTAAACCTAACCTATCAGTGAAAAAATGTGTGTAAACCAACTGAACTGTGCCTAAACCAAAACTCATTCCTAAACCTAACCTGTCAGTGGAAAAATGTGTTTTATAATAGCATGCCAGATGCCACTTCCGCATGTCGATGTCGAACTGTGCCTAAACCAAAACTTATTCCTAAACCTAACATGTCAGTGGAAAAATGTGTTTTATAATACCATGCCAGTGATATCACTTCCGCATGTCACTGGCACATGCCACATGCCACTAAAGGATCTAACTCACACTGTGTGTGTGTGTGTGTGTGAGAGAGAGAGAGAGAGAGAGAGAGAGAGAGAGAGAGAGAGGGAGAGAGTGTGTGTGTGTGTAAATAGATAGATTAAACTTTATTTATCCCTAAGGAAAAAATCTTTTTCAAAATGTTCGGGTCTCCTCTGAGTAAAAACACAATAAAAAATAGATACAAAAATAAATAAATAAATAAACAAATGTGTGTGTGTGTGGTGTGTGCGTGTCAGGCAGGCATGACTTGAGAAGCACAAAACGTAGGCTACATATTATGTACCCGTGTTGACCCTGGTCAACCCTCTCAGTCCAGCCGACACCATCTCCACCCTCCCTCCCCTCACACACACCCTCCACCACCTGCCCCCCTCCCCTCCCTCCCACTCCTCCGCATGATGAAGAGCTGGCATAATTGCCTCCCGTTAATGATGATAAATTGGCTGCCTAATTAGACGGGACGCTTAAACAAACGGCCTCTCCATTAATCACTTGTGTTTGCGCTGCATGCACTCCACTTCCAAGTGGATCCTGGCAGCCATTTCTAGTAATTACACTCTGTTCCACAGCCATGCCGCTCCGGACACTCGGGCCCCAAACACATACACACACACACGCAACGCACGCACGTGCATGCATACACACACACAAACACACACACACACACACACACACACACACACACACACACACACACACACACACACACACACACACACACACACACAGTGCACCCACCGTAGCCGAGTGACTCTCCGTGCCTAGGCCCCAAACAAGCACACACACGTGCACATAAACACACAGACGGACAGACAGACAGACAGACAGACAGACAGACAGACAGACAGACACACACACACACACACACACACACACTTACTTACACACACACACGCAACACAGTGCACCCACCATGGGTAACCAGTTCCCTGTTTGTGGTCTGTGGAGGCCCCTGGCGAGGCCCCTGGAGTCAGGCCCAGGGGACCTGGTGGGGCGGCCCAGGGGCTGGGGTTGGGGGCTGGGGCTGAGGGCTGCAGCCGGGGCCGGGGCTGGTCCAGACACACCACGTCTCACCGCACCATTAAAGGGGGATTAATTGTCCGAGGAGCACATTATCAGCCTGCTGTGTCCCCCTTTAAGAGCAAAATAAACAAGCTAGTCGCCCTGGCCAGGAAGTCATTAAGGCCTGTGAGCACTTTGATGGAGAAGAAAGAGGAGGAGGAGGAGGAGGAGGAGGAGGAGGAAGAGGAGAGTTAGAAGAGGAGAAGGATGTGGTGGTAGAGGAGGACAAGAAAAAGGAAGAGAACAGAACAGAACAGAAGGAGGAGGAGGAGGAGGAGGAGGACAATAAAGAGGAGGAGAATGAGGTGGTGGAGAATGGGGAAAGTAGAGAAAATTCGACCACGTCCAGGATTTTCATTCACCCAGGTCATGTTATCCAAACGGAGCTCCGATGTAAGCAACTGGACCTCTTTCGGTTGGAGTTGGGTTGCTTACGACAGACGTACCCCCCTCGGATTCTCTCCACGCCACTACCGTCTTGATTCCATCATGGCGGGGGGGTTCAACTTCCAGTTTGCTTTGCTACAGTTAGCAAGTATGTTTTCTCTCTCTCTTCTCCACTGCAAATAGTCATGCTGTCCATTGCGCATGGATGGACGTCTCCTTAATTAGCAAGGCTTGGAAAAACCTCTGACGTACTGTATGGCCAATGCCTGTTGTCATAGACACTTGCGAGAGAAAACAAATATCTGTCTTCTTGGGCGAAAGGCACAAGATGGAGGAAATGACGTCAAGGCACCTGCAGCAGGCCAGCCGGCTGATATTTCCCATCATCACCCTCTCCAGTGCAAACGTATAGGAGGAGATCCCATGTTCAATGACATACCCCCCTGTTAATGATTTAAAGCAATGTCTTTAAGGCAGCAGGGGAGAGAGAGAGAGAGAGAGAGAGAGAGAGAGAGAGAGAGAGAGAGAGAGAGAGAGAGAGAGAGAGAGAGAGAGAGAGAGAGAGAAGGGAGGGAGAGATGCGGACATGGAAAGAGAAAGACAGAGGGAGAGAGAGATAAATAGAGCGAGAGACAGAAAGGAAATGGAAAGACACTGAAACAGATAACAGTGAGAAAGTGTGAAAGAGTGGCAGAGACAAAGACACAGAGGCAGATAAATACTTGCCTACATCCTGCTCGTCTTCTCATCCATACTTAATGCAATGAAAGTACATCCTACACACTAACCACACAGCTGCCTTGCTTGTCATGCAGAGATAGGGATTCATGGCTCTTTTCAACAGGATCCAGATCTTAGTGGCTCGTTCCTCTCAAAGAGGCGTTTTAAAGTCAAAAGGTGCGATTGAGATACCTTAACAGCTGCATGTACATGTAGACAGCAGTGCATTCTGGCTGGAAATGTTGCATGATGGTTAGATTTTCTGTCCAACTTAGCAATTTTCAGTCATTTTGTGCCAACGAGGTGACATCATGTGACATGGTGCCTAACTATCGCGGGATGAATGCGACTGCAGACGGACCTTGCAACTCCTGCAGTTGCTTATCCCCGTTGATGCTCGTCTGCATATCGCCTCCGAGGTCACGCGCCCATGAACTGGTTGGCCAACAACTCACTCACGTATGTATAGTCTCACACCCCTACACAAGTCTGGGGTGCGTTTCTCGAAAGTGTAGTTGTTAGCCTAGTTAGCAACTTGGGTTGTCACCAATGGAAAATTGCATTGCAAACAACAAAGTAGCTCATGTAGTTAGCAACTATGGTTTTGAGAAACGCAGAACTACACTGCTTCCCACTTCAGCTCCTCCTTCCCACCAATCCCCCCACACCTCACACGTGGTGTGTTAGTAGATCAAACTGGTATGAGCTCATCATCTCGTGCATTTGTGGCCGACTTTAAATGCACTGTGTTTTAATACCACCCAGTCACCCACATTGTGACAACAAGTTCTCGCTCACATGCTTTGTCAACATCAACAGTTGGTCGAACAGTAGGCCTACTGTCTCTTTATGCAGATGCAGAATTGGGTTCTCATTACCTTATTTATGTATTGGGTGAGGGGGCCTTTCAAATGACTTTGTCCTGGACACGGCCATAGCCGTCAGCGGCCATGGTTGGAGTACTCACGTGAAAGCTACAGTACGTAGTCAAAATGATTGAAAAATACACAGAAAAGAGCAGCTCCCCAGGTGCGACTGGGTTCCCAACGTTGACGTTTAGGTGCCTTTCAAAGGTATCGGTTCTTTCAGGAACATCATAACACTACTGCCTTTGCCTCCTTCCCTGCCTTGCCTGTTTGCCAGGCCCTCTCTAGCTGAGGCCCCGGTGGTGGTAATCAGGCCCCTGATACGCTCACCACAGCCGAAACTCTAGATGGGGAACCCATACACAGCACCAAACACTGCCGTCATTGTCCTCCACGTCCTTTGCACGGCATGAGAGGTTGGGGGGGTGCATGTTCACGTTGGGACTAGCCACCTAGTCAAAACACACCACCGGAGCCCAGCGACAATGATATTGATTTCAGCAATCATGCTGCCGTGGCAAGAATTAGCTTCGCTAGCAAGCTCTGATAATGTGTGCCTGGAGGGGGGAGGATCAGATCATACAAGGAGGAAGAGAGTGACTGGCACTTAGCCGCACAGAGGCAAAGGTGAGAGGTAAAGCAGAGTTCAGTTGATGCATCTACTAGCATATAGCTCGCTAGCTAATGACTTCATGGTTCTTGATACACGTAATATTATTCCTGAGAGGAGCTATGAAAGCCCCCCGGCGGGTTTTTTTTTAAAAACACGTTTTATATTCATTCGCTCGGGGGGTTGAACATATGGCAGATATGACTTTCCAGAAAAGGGTATTAGAGCAGTGAAGCAAGACCAAAAGATAGAAGAGAGAGAGAGAGAGAGAGAGAGAGAGAGAGAGAGAGAGAGAGAGAGAGAGAGAATAATATATGAGCGAGGGAGAGAGAGAGGGAGAGAGAGAGAGAGAGAGAGAGAGAGAGAGAGAGACAGACAGACAGACAGACAGACAGACAGACAGACAGAAAGAGAAGAAACCGGACGACAGGAAAAGATCATAAGACCTGTGACCTTCCGTCCTGAAATATACAGCGAGAGTAGAAGGCAGCAGTGAAGTGACAGAGGCAGAGACAGGGATAGTAACCCAAACAAGAGTGGTACACAGAGTAGGCAGGAAGGAGGTAAGTGGAAGACAGAGGGAACGATAATGTGTGAGTGCGTGCAAGCAAGTGTGTGTGTGTGTGTGTGTGTGTGTGTGTGTGTGTGTGTGTGTGTGTGTGTGTGTGTGTGTGTGTGTGTGTGTGTGTGTGTGTGTGTGTGTGTGTGTGTGTGTGTGTGTGTGTGCGCGTGCATGAGCGATTGAGCAAAGATACAGTGTGCATATGTGCACAGATGGGGACAGTCATGGCTATCTCTGCACCCTGTACCCTCTGCTCTTTCTGTTCTAGTTCCCCAAGCTGGCACCAGGCTCTCTGGGGTGCCATGACCAGACCTGTGGAGTGGGTGGGTCAGCTAGTAGGCCATGCCGCCCCCCTCAGGGTAGCACACTTCTACTGTTGGTGCTGCTAATGTAGCTAGCTGCTGTTGTTGTGATGGTGGTAGGCTACACTCTACCACAGTGGGATAGAACAGTAGGAGAATAGAATAGAATAGAATAGAATAGAATAGAATAGAATAGAATAGAATAGGATAACTTTTATCGAAAATGTTGAGATCGTATCTGTTGTGTCAACAGGCAGACAACTTTTAACTCATCCGTTTTTCTTCCCTACTTCAGAGACATCCCCCTCCTACACCCTCATTCTCCCGTCTGCTCCAGTGATCTCCCTCAAGTGTACTTATAGTCAAAATGTCTCCATCAATATCATAATATATACATATGCATTAAATCAATATGTTTTACCTCCACAAACTGGAATGAAATATCCTGGGCTTGTAGTCAACTGTTGGCAGGTACTGTAGGATATCTAGGAATTAGGGTGGGAAAGAGAGTTTGGAGCGCTATGGGACATTGAGAAGCTAATTCTATTGAATGGTTTGGCTTGTTTAGCTACGATTGATTCCATCCCTGTCTCACCCTGAGAGCAGGTAAGCTCACTGCCTACTCCTTCAACTTTCTCACAGTTTCATCTGTAGGGTACTTCTTGCCTTCCTTAATTTTCAAGTTCCAATGCTCTATCTTGGTTTGAAAAGTCAAAACCTCTTCAGCCCTGTCATAATATATAGACATGCAATAATTGAATCAACATGTTTCACTTCCATGACTGAATGAAACACCCATGGCTTCGCTATAGTCAACTGTTGGCAGATTTTGAGCAGGCATAATGTTGGAGAATGTTTTGAGACATTGAGACTAGAAGCTAATTCTATTCAAAGGTGGCACTACTTCAGCCAATAGTAATTGGTCCGTATGAGCCAAACTTAATTTAGATGCATTAACTTAATCCTGCGTAATGCGCTACTCTCGGGTCGTGACCTGATCTGAGAGGCTGAACCCGGTTGCCAAATGTACGGCCGTCTTTGTGTTCGCAGTTCTACAGCTCTCTTGTCAACATGAGCACAGCTCATTGGAAATGATGTCCAATAGCAACAAAACGGATCTGATGGACTGTGAACGGTGTTAATGTTTCATTTCTTTCGGGATCAAAGCTGCGTTGTCTGCGGTAGCTTCCCCTGGCTGCTTCAAAGGGAAGGGGGAGGAAGGGGATCGCTTGCAGACTGGCATGATTCACACGGCAAGAAGAGGGGCCACGCTGTGTCATATGAGGAACATTAAACTTTACGAAGCAAGAGAAATATATCCTGTCATGTACACATGTACACACACTCACACGCAGACACACACACACACACACACACACACACAAACACACACACACACACACATGCACGCAGACATACGCACACAAGCGCACGCACACACACACACACTCACACCCGCTCGTTTACTCAGACACACACACACACACATGCACATGCTCATGCTTACTGCCTTAAGCACAAACAGACTTTCATTAAGAGACAGACACAGAGTATGCGTGCGCACACACACACACACGCACACGCATATGCACACACATACAGCAAGTGACAGACAGCAAAAGAGAACACTAATTTATTAGCACGCACACACACACACACACACACACACACACACACACACACACACACACACACACACGCAGACACACGCAGGCACAGATTTATAAGAAGGTGGCTTGGACGTTTACCAGTCCATGGGCGGACAGAGAAACATGGTGAGTTATGGACTACCATCTCGCTCACTCCCATCCCACCTCCCCCACTGTGATCCTCTGCAACATTTTTAAACAGAAAAATCCAAACCCAACCCCTAACGCACGCACGCACGCACGCACGCACACACACACACACACGCACGCACGCACGCACGCACGCACGCACACACACACACCTGATGAAACCTGTTGTAGACTCAATGGGAGACAGTGCTAACCAGACCAAATTCAGGCAGCTGCATCTACTGAGGAGGAGGAATGATAAAAAAAACAAAACTTCAAACAGGCCAACTCTCCTTTCCTTCATCCTTTCTTCATCCCTCTCTTCTTCTCCTCCTCCTCCTGGCCCACATTTCCAGCACACCTTCTCCTCTTCATCATTTCCTTCCTCCTCTACTTCTCCTCCTGCTCACCTTGCTTCTCTTCCTCTCCTCCTTCCCTCTTCTTCTCTCTCCTCCTCCTCCTCTTCTCTTTTCTCCTCCTCCTCCTCTTCTTCTTCTCTTTTCTCCTCCTCCTCCTCCTCCTCCTCTTCTTCTCTTTTCTCCTCCTCCTCCTCCTCCTCCTCCTCCTCTGGCCCACATTTCCAGCAGTAAATCCTAAAGGTGAGTGGGACAGGTCTCTCAACTTTCCACAGTGCCTCTTCAAATATCAGGTGAGCGTTAGGTTATACCTCGGAGCTATGTAAATACTTAGACATCACAGACAGCCCCCATGAGAAGAGGACGGATAAACCAGCCTGGTCGGTTGAGAGTGAGTGACAAATTATTTAAAAAAAAAGAGTATTTAATTTCCACCCTTTTTTCCTCCGTCGCCCGGGAGTTAATTTGACAGCTTTCGTGTGTGATATGTCTTCTTAAACAGTAATTAGTTGGTTTCAAAGGGGTAAGAGATGAACAGGCAGGGCTATTGGGGATGAAGGCGAGGATTGGGGAAAACAACAGCCAAGAAGGCTGGCAGGGCAAGGAGAATGTTGATGGAGTTGTTTTGAGAGGCCCCAGGCCTTGGAGAAGGGGCATCCCCCCCCCTCTTTTTTTGTCTTCCCCCGAAGGGCACCGCTTCAATGAGGGGGCATGTTGGCACGGGCCTCGACTGCACCGTGCCAAGATACCAGCTCATGTCTCAGAAGAGAGAACGAAAGCAAGAGAGAGAGAGAGAGAGAGAAAGAGAGAGAGAGAAAGAAACAGAAAGACGCACAACAGGAGGGAGACGGAAAGAAAAGGAGAGGGAGAGAAGGAGGGAGGGAGGGAGAGATAGAGGGTGGGGGGTGGGTCAAACAAGAAAGAGAAGAAGAAAAAGAGAATGAGTGCAAACAAGTGAGACATAGCAAGAGCAAAAGCGAAAGAGAAGCTAGAGCTAGAGCGAGAGCGATAGAGATAGAGAGGGACTACCAAAAAAGTTGCACAACACAAAACCTTCCCAGCTAGCTTCCATAACCACATGCTCCCCGAGAAAGCACGAAGAAGCCTGGCAAGCAGCAGAGCAAACTTGGCAGGTGTGTGTGGACACGGATGGTGTGTGTGTGTGTGTGTGTGTGTGTGTGTGTGTGTGTGTGTGTGTGCGTGTTTGTGCGTGTGTGTGTGGACATGGATGGTGTGCCTGACTGCCAGGCCGGGGAACAGATATGCATTCTTCTGTGCTTAACTGGAACTGTGGGATAACGCCTTACTTACTTAGCTGTCACCGTGGCAGACACTCTTAGCCAGCCCCTTCTCTCTCTCTCTCTCTCTCTCTCTCTCTCTCTCTCTGAAAATGTGGGCTAACTGTGAGCTCTCTCTTGAACTGTGGGCTAACTCCTTACTTTCTTAGATGTCACCGTGGCAGATACACTTAGCCTACACTTAGTCTCTCTCTCTCTCTCTCTCTCTCTCTCTCCCCCTCCCTCTCCCCCTCCCTCTCCTTCCCTTCTTTGAAACTGTGGACTAACTGTGGGCTCTCTCTTGAACTGTGGGATAACGCCTTACTTTCTTAACTGTCACTGTAACTAATACTCTTTACTCACCCCCCCACCCCCACCCCTGATCTGAAGGGCTCTGCTGTTGGACTGGCACATCAAGTGACTGGTGGCATCGTAGCACCTCTCTCTTTCTCTTTCTCTCTCTCTCTCTCTCTCTCTCTCTCTCTCTCTCTCTCTCTCTCTCTGTCTTTCTTTCTCTCTCTCTCTCTCTCTCTCTGATCTGAAGGGCTCTGCTGTTGGACTGGCACATCAAGTGACTGGTGGCTGGCTCTGTGGAGTGTTTTCCATTGGAAATCGGAGATGCGAACACACACAAAAGTACACGTTTTAAGTACTTGACATTTCATTATAACTCACAGCTAATTATGGATCCTTGAAAAGAAAAAAGGAAGGCAAGGTTAAAACATCCTGTGTGTGCATAGGCTATATATGCAGTAACTGAAGGATCAACCTCTGAAGGAACAGCCAACATAGTGCATCTGATCTTAATAGATTCCATCAGGCACAGGCTCAGTGGAGGGTGATGACCCGGCGGAGGTCCCCTGTGGCCCACAGCAGCCTGGCCAGACAGGACGAAGGGATGGGGTTGGGGTTGGGGCTGGGGATGGGGTTGGGGATGGGGCTGGGGTTGGGGCTGGGGCTGGGGTTGGGGTTGGGGCTGGGGTTGGGGCTAGGGTTAGAGTTGGGGCTGGGGGTTTGGTGCACTGCTGACTCTGCTGAGGCTCGACCTGGAACTGAGACTGGAGCTTGGTGGTGGTGGGACTGTCGGTGGCTGGGAGTACGCTGAGGCTGTGGATGGTGCTGGGTCTGGAACTTGATGGGGTGATGACTTATGGTTCTCCAATACACCACATTCCCAGCCTTAAGCTACAGGTACGCGTCAGCAATGCCAACGTGTTTTGAGGCACAGTGTTCAAACACTCACATGCACGTGCACACACTCACATGTGCACAAACACGCAAGCATGCACGTACACAAATGAATGGGACACACACGTATGCACTCCTGAGAACGGAACGTAACATACACACACACTGTATGCATAGCGGGTTCAACAGAACTTTCATTTCGTTCTGTTTGTTTTTCGTCTAGCTCTGCCATATGCTATCACACTTGCGTCGAGTCACACACAGGCCAATCACCGCATACCGGCATTAAGGGGTAATAATCCGGAAAGGCCCACTTCACTTGCCAGCCTCCATGAAGACTTTTCCTCCGCTTTCATGCTAGCCTCCAGGTTTCTCAGCATTTGCAAGTAGAACGTGACTCCCCTCCAACGCCTCCCTCCCTCGCTCGCTCGCTCCCTGAGCCCCCCCCATCCCGCTTTCTGTCTGAGCCACCTTCCTCCTTCCCCCCGCACCTCTTAAAACATTCACATGGTAATGATTTTCAGTGTCTGGTTTTATCTGGTACCTCTCCGCTTCCAGATGGAACTGGCTTGATCTTAACCAAACATTTTCTCCCATGATTAAACGCTCTCGAGGCCTTTCTTGCCTTATTACCACTGCTCTTGTAAATGACGTGTCGTGTCTGCCCGCCTGCTTTGCCTGTTTGCTTGCTCTGCGTTGGATCGGTCCCAGCACTTTAGTCACATAGTCCTGACTGACTGGGTGAACCACAGTTGCTCAAGATGGAGCTAATGGTTCCAATAGCGTCATTTAAAGCAATACTAAGTCATTCTCTTCTTGTAGACACCCTACAGGTTGTAAGTGGAATTGTCTGGAATTGTCATTTGAACTACAGGAAGACGATTGTCTTCTGCAAACTCCAAATTCCCATGGAGCGCAGAGCAAATTAAGAATCACATTTTCCCCTGTTAGAAGTCCATTTATTATTGTAAGACGTAAAAATGGAACAGCTAGGCCTACTAGATATTGCTTTAACAAATAGCAATGATAATGTGATAGCCTTGCTTAGATTGTTTGATGTATGTTTTTTTATTTGTTTCACATTTTTCATTGACGCTTCTTGATGTGTTGACAGTTATGTCAATGTGAAAAAATGCAATAATATTTGCAGAGGCGACCACAGCCGAGACCGTCGAGGGAGTGTCAGAGCTCGCACTTCAGCATAATGCAATGCTGTGCGGGCGGGCTGGCTGGCTGGCGGGCGGTTGGACATGTTCCCCCCCAGTCCCAGACAGAGGAGAGCATACTCCTCTCTCTCATATCTCACACCCACTCACCAAGTCCAGTGCGTTCCAAATTTAGCACGCCCGGTGGTAGAACAGAATGCGCACTTAGAAGCATCCTCTATGACCTCATGCTTTGAAGCCTACATTCTAAAACCACCACTGAATGGCCTGTGAAGCTGTTTTTGATTTGTTGTTGTGGGAGTAGGCTAGCGTCTTGGGATTTTTTTTTCAATCCTATGATGAGCTCAAACTATTTAGTCTCATTCAGTGATGCGTTCAGTTTGTATTCTACAATAAACAATTGTGTTAACTTGCACTGGGTTGATGTTGTGAAATGTTTGCTGCTGTTGTAATCCAGGGTGCATCCCAATATGTGTCCTTGCCTCCTCCACTTGTGCTTGTCTCCTCGTCCCGCCTCCTGGCCCCTCCTCTGTGGAGAAAACTATAAAGTTTCCCAGCTGTCAGCCTCGCCACAACAACTTTTGAGGGACTGTTTTTCATTCACCATTCCAATTGCAAATGAGAAAAAGACTTTACAATTGAGCTTTTGCAAGATATTGAAATATAATGCTGTTGTCAGTGATGTCATCATGACGAGAAGCAAGTGGAGGAGGCAAGTGGAGGAGGCAAGGTCACATATTGGGATGCACCCCCAGTCTTGGGTGTAGCACTTTAAGCAGTTGTCTGTTGAATCTAATGACTGTACAGCCATTGGTTGAACCACTGCCTCAAAATCTATATGAGTCAGCCCAACGCAATAACAGCAGTAAATTGTGTTTTAATGTTGACATGCAAATGCTTTAAGACTTCAATGGTTGACATGTGTGCTGTCTTGGCCGCCAGAGGAACATTGTTGAGTGAACAAGAGGTCTTATCGGTTTTAAAATCTCAGACTACAGCTCTAACCCTTTGGTGAATATTTTTTTTCTCCCTGGGATAATTACAGTAAGCATACAGACATGGCAGATAAAGGTTATTGTCTGAAAATGCAGACACGTTTCCTCACAACTCTCTCCAGCCACAGTGGCGCACCACCCCTGCACATTACCGCAATGCTGCATTTGGCATAATTTTATGACAGCCTTTGAGAAACACTTTTTGCTGACGCAGACAACGAGGCCACCTCAAGTGATTCAAATCTAAATCTACATAAACTTTCCAGCCACTAATTCTTTTTAATTCATGTTTTCTTTCTTATTGAAGCATAACACCATGATTCCGTGGGACAGACGACAGAGGAATCACAAGGAAACTTCATGGAAGGGCAGACCATTTGTGGTTAGCAGAATTACGTTTGTAGCAAGTCAAGCATGTTTGCGAAATGTGCTTCTGATTCCCCTCACAGTACATTTTCATGTCGTTGAAAATACATTAGGCCTCCATTTTGTCTCACAAATCACAACTGAATACAGATTAACCAGACCATGCATGTCAGCTTAATGCACCTTTTCTGTCCCCTTCTTAAGATATCATCAAGATATTAGACGTAACATCAGATATCATATGACTTTAAAATACATTACACTTTGTCTCCCAAGCTACCTCTGCATTCTCAGCATGTACAAGCTGTTTCGAGAAGCTGTCTCGAGAATGTAAAGCAGCAGCCACCTACACATGCCTTTAGCTTCGCTTCTGCATCTGTAGTGCACATTATCATCATCTACCTGGGGAAGCACATATCAAAAATGACATCTCTCTCTCTCTCTCTCTCTCTCTCTCTCTCTCTCTCTCTCTCTCTCTCTCTCTCTCTCGACCCACAGCCCGTCCCTCAACCTCCTCCTACATCTTGGAGAGGAAGTGAGTGTTTTTCTGTCTTTCTCCTCCATACCTTCCTATAGCCTCCGCTGGTGCTCTATAAGGCTGGAGGAGGTTGTGTTACGTAAATGTCCAGGCCCATGCAGTGTGGGAATACTCACTATCTCTTCTTTCCCTCTCTCCTCTCCTCCATGCGGTTCTGTTCCATACATTCTGCTGTGCTATGGCTATCACTGGCCCCATTGTGGGTGTGAGCATCTCTCGCTGGTGTTTCCATAGGGAGCTGGCGCCCACAGATCCTTAGCTGAAAGGAGTAGCCCAGCTGGACTGGAGAGAGAGAGAGAGAGAGAGAGAGAGAGAGAGAGAGAGAGAGAGAGAGAGAGAAAGAACAAGAGAGACAGAGAGAGACAGACGTGAAGGAAACTTCAAGCTTTTTCTCCAGCCTCCTTACATAACCGCTCAAGGAGATGGTCGATTCACAGGGAGCTCTCCTCTCGCCTCGCACAGCACTCCTCCCAAAACCAAAAACCAAAAACACAGCTCTGGATCCAGGCAGCCTCAGCTGTTTTTCTGTCAGGGCCACTCATTCAGACAGACTCAGGTACGAAAAGGAAAAAGGGGGAAAGAATGAACACATTTCTACATCACGTCATACCTGTGGTTGCAGGGCCGGTGACAGCTTTGACCGGGGCCAGAAGAAAGTCATCTGAATCCCCACCCCACCCCCACCCAATACATTGTAATGAGGACCCAATTCTACGCTCGCCTCTCTCCCTGAGCCCGGGACAACTAACCCCTTTGTCCCCCACCTGTCAGTTTCCCTGCTTGTTTGGCTTGGTGGTGGTGAATGAGGACTCGCCCTCAATCCGCCGACATCATGACAATAAATGCTATGTAAATGCTGTCATTTTTAATGGCAAAAACAGAGGCCAGGAAATCTTCTGAGTTTTGAAACGAAATGAACATAATTTCCCTCTGGTACGGAGATTTAGGTTTGTAATCCGCTCGCCTCCCTCCCTCATTTACCCTGTCTCGCTCTGTGTGAGGCAGGGCCGCTGACAGCTTTTGCTGGGCCCAGGACAAAGTCATCTAAAAGGGCTCCCCCCATCCAATACATACAATGTAATGGAAACCAAACTTTGGACTCTTTCTCTCTATCTGGGCCCGGAACAAATTACCCCTTTGTCCCCGCCCCTGTCGGCTTCACTGTGTGAGGAAAAACCAAAAGCTTGAAAGCCAGGCAAGACGCCTCCCTCTCTGTCTCTCTCTCTCTCTCTATGGGCCCTCAGACATTTGATGGGAGCCTGCTGAATGTTGCAGCGTCGAGCGGAGTCGGCTCTGTGGTCCAGGGGCTTAGTCCAATCCCACACAGTGAGATTTCACACTAGACGGGTGGCTGTTTACAAGAGCTTATTATGCTTGTGCACATGGATGACATCCCCTTGTAGGCTATGCCATTGCACATGCAGAGAGAGGGAGAGAGAGAAAAAAGAATACACACATAAATATTTTGGAGTCACTTTCACACTCGGAGGAGAGTAAGACTGAATTTGGCTCTGTAGAGTGTTGAATTGACAGCAAGAAACTGTGCAGCACATCTCCCTCTCTATGCAAAAGGAATAGCCTACATAGCTGTACTGAACACATACACACGACACCCATAGCGCACATTGGACTGTGCTTTATTATGATGGCATGGGCATGTGTGCGAATAATATGGCCATTCAGGATTAGGAGAGGAGATTTACTCCTCAAAGAAAAAAAAAGAAAAGATTGAGAGAAAGAAAACACCATAACCGCAATTGTGGAGGAGGCTGATCAGCTGGTCTTCTCTTGGGCTTTGAGGTTTTATTGGTCATCAGACACCCAGATAGAATGCAGTGGAAGAAAAACACACTCATGTCCAGGGGGGTTAGTCTGACTGACCTCACCAGGGCCCCATGTATATAGGGAGCCCACACATTATCTGATTTATGTAGATACTGTACATGGCTGGGGGGAGGGGAGGGGGGGGGGTCCATTGGAGCGGATTGTACATGGGGCCCACAATTCAATGCTACACCCCTGCTCATGTCTATCTAGCTTCCTCAACTACCAAAGGGAGGTCTTACACTCTGATAATTGTGCAACAGAAGCAATGGTGTTCTGGTATCTTTGCTTCGTCGAACTCTGATTACATGAATGGTAGCAAAGGCCAAAAATGTCAAAGCAATAAGCAAAGCAAAAACGCCTTCTCGCTCTCATTACTCATAGCCAGTTATTCGAAGTGATGTGAGAACTGAACGTCTTTTCTAGTTCAATGTTTTCCTTTTTCATTAAAACAGAACTGATAATTCCCTGGAAAAAAACAGCGCAAGGAGCCTCTCTAGACTAAGCGGCGTGAACATTTCAAAACGGTATGGAGCCAGAGGAATTTGCCTTTCCAGACACCCAAACACCGGGTCGCTCCGGCCAGAGCGGCATACTTGAAATGAAATAGATGACCTCATACCCAAGTAGCATCTCTGTGTATGCAAACACAGCTCCATGGCAACGCTCGGGACGGGCAGGCAGAGGTGACGTGCAGAGATGTGATATAAACCCACTCTGTCTGTCTGTGCTTGAAGCACAGCGAGAGAGAGAGGGAGAGCGAGCGAGCATCAGATTCACTTTCAGGATGATTAATCAGCAGTCCAGCCAGCCAGAGTTGTTCCACTGGCTCGTATCAATCTATTAACTAAAACAAATGTGCACTCCAGTCAGTCGGGACATCGTTTGGTCGTGTCTTGGTGGGATCATTTCTACTGCTCTGCTCGCTCGCGGCGACCTCTTGACTTGTTATGTCTGCAGATCAAGTTTCCACTGTGTATATTTGAGATGGGAATAAAAACGTTCGGCGACAGTGCAAGTGTGTGTGTGTGTGTGTGTGTGTGAAGAGAGAGAATGTGTGTGTATTAGAGAGAGCACAGGACAAGCTCTTTCCACCGAAGGAACAATGATTCACCCCGTCAGGTGAAGTAAACTGTGGGGCTGCCTGGAGCTCTGGCTCTGAGGCACCATGCAGGTCTGTCCTAAGGGGCTGGACAGGGATAGAAATAGACCCCGGGCACTTTTGGCTTAAAGGGGCCCCTCATAATTAGCGGCGCAGAACTGACTCACCGGTGGGCCCTGGACCCTTGTGGGCCCTTATTTTCAGAAATGAAAAAAGGGGCCCACAAGGGTGTGGGGGCCACCTGTAAATGCCCGCTATGTCAGATGGCCAGTCCAGCCCTGGCTGTGCTGTTCCGCTCTACGCAAATATAGCCAGCCCGAAGCAAGCATGCAGACGCTATGGAATGCAGCAGGCAGAGACATACATAGCCCTGCTAATACTCACAGCCACCCTGACGCATTCAACTCTCCTGACACTGCTAAGCTCCATGGGTTAGACCCTTACACTTGTTAACAAGTTAGCGGACCAATGAAATCTTCAGGCAAATTTCGCAAAACATCATAAAACCAGTAATCATGGCATACTGATCTTCATTCAATATGAAAAACACCATAAAAACAAGCAGCAAATCAATAACACGCATGCAAAGATAAGGCAACGGAAGTAATTTATAATAAACTTTATTAGAGTTAACATTATCTACATCACTGAATACAAAGAGTGATCACCCGCAGGCAGAGAAGGGGGACTATAAAATAAGGCCAGCAGCCCAAGTCATCCATACTCAGACTCAATGTCAGGGACATCAAACCAGAGGCTGGTGTTTAAGCTATTTTCATCTTTAAAATAAAAAACGCCTATGAATGACAAGTCTGAGAGAGTTTCTGAAATAAGAGAGGAATTAAAAACAAAATAAACAAGAAAAAAAACAGGTCAAATGTCTTGGCAAAATGTTCATCTCTCTGCATCTCATATTTAAAAACAGGCTTCTTGTATGGTCACCAAACAAAAACACGTCACCTCCTCCGCCCACATCTACACACCAAGATGGTGGGCGCAATAAAAAAGGCTTCAAAACCTTAAGAGAATGAGCCACCCAATGACAGTGTTTTAAAACAAAACAGCAACGAGCAACGTTGCCACCAAAAAACCCCTCCTCATCTGGCGACAAGACTGTCTGGATTATAGTCCCAGCTTTACTCTGCCCATCATGGACCCAAGTCACGTCAATGTACTTTTGCCAACACATGAAAACAGGAAAATAAAAAAACAAGGTCATTAGACATCCATAGATGGGCTAAATGATTAAAAACCATCAAATCATGTGATTGTACATTGTTCTGACACATTTCAAAACGAAAGGGGGTGAGGTGGGAGGAGGAGGAGTCACAGACAAAAAAAATCTGTGCCCAATTCCATCCATAAGCCAGAGGATTCTACTAATTTTTCACAGTGACGTAATCCTTCAGTCATTCCCTTGAAAACGACAAGAAAAGAGAGAGAGAAAAAAAAGAAACTCATTGAAAATGGCTCCCAGTCCTCCTCCCCTGGTCCCCAATCCTCTCCCGATCCCAGCAAAGCTCCGATCCGGTGTGTCGCACGTTACAGGCACTTGTGTTGTGTTGCACTGGGAACCTGAACATGGGGAGTAGTGTAGTGGGGGAGTGCAGCTGTGGGTGAGGAGGAGGAGGAGGAGGAGGAAGAGGAGGAGGAGGGGGTAGGTGAAGAGAACATGATGGGGGAGGCAGTCAGAAGGGGAACAGCCTGATTCAGAAGCTTCCTGTGGTTTTGTCTAGGAGGAAATAGCCACTCTGCTGCTCTGAAACTAAGGGGCTGCCTTGGGCTGGACAGGGGTGGGGGTGGACTTAATGCTTTAAAATGACAAGAGCCTTTGGGTGTGCGTGCCTGGTGTTTCAGTGTGTGCGCACGCAACTGCACACACACACACAATATCTTCATGATTTCAGATGAGGGGGTGGGAGGGGGTTAAAATGTTTAAAAACGCAATTAAATCCTAAAGTCTTAAAATAGTCTCATAGACTTATAATTCAAAATTTAAGACGAGAGAGTTTTTAAAGCCAACAAAGCTTGGCATGTACTGTAGTGACCCAAAGCAATACTCAACAGCAAGCCAAGCAGGCACTGCTACACCTGCAGAGCTCCCCTTCAGAAAACACGGACACATGGGTGCAGCGAGCGAACATGCCAATGACTAGCCACACTGGCATGCCAGTACCATTTGGGCGCGTCACATGACCATGACATCATGACCGTGACATCACTTCCCATTCTGCCCAGCTGAACCAGAGTAAAAAATGAGAGAGCTGGATGAAGCGGGAGGGGAGGGGTGGGGTGGCGATGGGTGTGTGTACATGTATATGGTGGAGGGTGGGTTTGGGGGTAGGGCGGGGGGCCACCAAAACTCATTGCACTTCAAAACGCACTGATGAGGCAGGAGGGATGAGGCCAAGGCTGAGGCCATGCTGTTGATTTTTTGTTGTTGCTGTGGGTGTCTGGCCCTGATGCCTGCAGTGTTCCACACACTCCTGTTCTGTCTTCATGACAAAACACAAAACAAACTGAAAAATAATAATCTTTAAAACAAAAACAAAAGAAGATTCCAGAACATGATGTGGAGTCAATCATGTCAGGACATCAGTATACGGACTGTAAACACCTTGGAAATGTTGGACAAGAGTAGTCCTCGGTCAGATTTTTCTTGTTTAAAAAAACAAAAACAAAAACAAAAAAAAATGGAAAAGAAAAAAGAAAATGGAGCATTGTACCAAATCCAGAGAGGACATGAAGGGAGGAAGGGGGGAAAAAGAGAATCCTTGAGAGAGCGAGCGCATGGGAGAGTGTGTGAAGAGTTATGCCATGTCACGTGCTGAGGTAGAGGCACTCCCAGCATCATTGGTAGAGCAGGTAGTTCTTGAGAGACGCTGGCAAAGGCAGTCCGTGAATCTCGCTCAGTCGTTCTCTCCCCAGCGCCACGCGAACCGATCTTCTACACAGGTCCATCAGGGGCAGAGGCTCAGCTACAGGGGGGGCAAGAACACACAAACATGATTAGGCACAGCAAACACATGCATACGTAGCAATTACATGATTTACCAGACAGAGGTGGACAAACAAGTTAGAAAAGGTCAAATCTGTACCATGTATTCATCAGGTAACAAAACACAACCTCAATTACAAAATCTCTTGTGGTGCATGAGCCAGAACAGTTGCTTCAGCAATTACATTGAGCTGAGCAGTGATGAGAATTTTACTTTCTGAAACAACAAACTATTGCCTGTATCCTCATCTCACACATACTGTATTTACTGATCAACAAAGTGGCCTGCGTGGTAAACCTAAGAAAAGAACCATAAGCCCTTATCTCACAAGGGGAATTAAAGCAGTAACACCCCTGCATTAGGAAATTAATTGCCAAATCCAAAGTAGGAGATTAATTCTGCTTTCTGGAAAACCCCAAATGCCCAACTTAATTCTGTAAGCAGCAAATCACCTAAAATAGCAATAGTTGCTAAAGCGATGCTGTACCATTTCAGGGAATAAGCTCATTTTACACCTCTTCTTGGGTTAAATGATTGAGTTTTACCCTTCTCCTGTACATCCAGTCGTTCTCAGAGCCTGGCAGTGCAAATTTGACATCGCAGCTAGCATACAGCTGGCTGGACCCATAAGATTCAATGATAATTGCTAGCTTGTGGAAGTAGCATGACCAGACCAAGAGAATTGCTGAAAGAACAGACGAAAGGTAAAACTCAATTAATTAACTGAAGGAGAGGTGTTAAATGAGCCTATATCCAAAAATGGTACAGTAATGCTAATGCTTTAACTTGAGATCGATCAAGTCCGTCTCAGGGGTTTGGCAGAGGCGAGTGTCAGCATCAATATACTTTTGACATGTACAAATAATTAAACAAAAAGGGTTTACATTTAGACAATTTCACTACTTGGAGAAGGAACAAAACATCTTTCAAGCTGTGAGGAACAGAGGAAAGACAGATCCAATACTTGTCTAGACCTCACCCTTCTCCACTAGTGTATAATGACTGGTGAGCCCCCTTAAAGAATACTAAACAAGTTCCTCAGAAAAGGAATAAAACATCAAGCTCAAAGAAGTCCATTCTGTTACATTTTAACTTTGGAGTCTTTAACTGTTTGAGAATATCTGACATTGCTTTTTTTCAGCTGAGACACTGAAAATTGAATAAAACTAAATGTGTGAATGTTTTTGATATCAACAATGTATGTTTTTTTTTATAGTTTTATGGCTTAAAAGCATTTGTTACTCCGCTTCTAAATACCGGGTACTCACTTTAGACTTAAAGTGACTACTTGACACTTCGATACTTTCATTTTTGCAACTTTGTGACCTTACCGTTTCGTTACACAGTAAAAACCTCTGCACCAAAGCTGTACAAGACCATGTCTTCAACTCAACTTCAAATGTTGTAGATGTAGGCCACACCTGAATCTAGCTACACTCGACTTCTCAGAAATCATCTTTCGTAGTACAGCCCCTCTGGGATTAACATGAAAAACCCTCTTCAGTTAATCACCACTCAATTCAAGGATCCACCTGTTTAGTCTGCAATACCATCATCCCACCCAAACATTTCCTCCCTGGTTTAGACTACACACACACACACACATACAGTCACCATCTGACACCACTCTGTGTGAGAGAGTTGGAGATCGAGGGGGAGAGGGCACACACGCACAACAAAGAGGCGAACAATACAAGGTCGGGGCCAGCCCAGCTGCACTCTGTGCCGCGTGTGTAGTGCAGACACAAACAGGGCAGAGTTGTATGGGAGGAAGTGTGCAGCAGACAGACACACACACACGCTGACATGAGACAGAGACACAGACGCAGCAGACATCTCTCGCTCCCCCTCCTCTTCTCACTTCTCTCAGCGCCGCAGCCCACAGGCCTTGATGTGACGCGGCGCAGGCTGACTAATGCTTTGGCTCGCCACAAAACGCCACCTGCCACACTTTTAACGAGAGCAGAGCAAAGCGAACCCAAACCGCGTTCTGGTTCCCACCAAATCCAGGCATGCAAGAGCAGCCAGCACCTGTATCCTGTGCTCCTGACTCTTAGGCCCCCATTAGCAAGATCTTCCTGATGTCTGACTAAAAGTGTCTGTTGGGTTTGAAAAGCCAGGAAAAAGGGTATACAGTAACTAGAACAGCCAAATAGTTAATGACACAGATTCCCAGTGTGGACGTAAAGGGCAATTCCGGTGTTTGTTTGTTTTTTTTAACCACTGACATGTCAATGTTTTAACACTCAAACCCTCATTATTGGAGCAGGACCACATCATCTTCATTATCTACACAATATCTTCCTGATGTCTCACCAGCTGTCTGCTGGGGTTTGAAAAGCCAGCGAAAGTGTGTACATATAAACAGCCAACGGATATGCATAAAAGTTCACGGCAGGGATTTCTTGTCTGAATATAAAGGGCGATATCGGTATTTTTTCACTTGTAAAAGCATTTTAGCTTGGGTTCATCAGCAATATCTTCATGATGTCCGACTATCTGCTGAGTTGGCCAGCCAAAGGGCACATAAGGTGACAGACAACGGATATGCGGAAAAAAAAGACCATGACACAGAACCCCAGTCTGGACCTAAAGGGCAATTCCGGTATTTCACATTTCAAAACCTTGTTTTCATTGCCTGTTCCCGGACCCACACTGTCTGCGACGCCACAATATATTATGCTGTGTGCAAGTCAGTCTGGGAAAAAGTGCCATTCTTGGTAGCTTGTTTTTGAAAATCTATAGATAGATAGCCCATTGGAATCAGTAATCTGATTGCTAGTAGGTAGCTCTGTAAGAGAGCACAGAGAGGCATTTGATAAGAGCATTGATTCTACCTTTGAGAATTTCCCTGTCTATGGGACCTTGGCCAGACCAAGCTCAGAGTGCAAGCTTTGTGCAATTGCCAAGCTATTGCTTACAGGCCTCTTGTGACCCAACACCAAAGATTTTCAAGATGGTTACCAAGAGAACTCACTCTACACCATCAATGCAGAATCAAGTCCGGTCACCTAAATGGGTATGACTTTACCATTGAGCTCGTCTCCTAAAGGGTCATGGCAGCTCATAGACATGCAGCCTAGAGCATCATGCCATACTGAAGAAACTCCTTATGAACCGTCTCCTCCTCATCAATGATCTCTACCAACACATCACAATAGCATGGCTAAAGCAGTTTTGACAACTGTGCTGCTGTGCTTGACAAAGTAACAGTATTGCCCTACACCTTCTATGACTGTATGACAAGGTGGCTGGTTGTCTTGCTGGGCAAGGTGAAAAACTCCAGTGTAGAGGAAGAGAGGTGGGCTTTACTGTACCCCTTTACCACCCACTACACTGCTCATCACATACTTTAACACCTGGGGCCTTTGAGCTGGTGGCAAGGCAGATTGAGACCGGGTGAACTGGTGTGTGTGTGTGTGTGTGTGTGTGTGTGTGTGTGTGTGTGTGTGTGTGTGTGTGTGTGTGTGTGTGTGTGTGTGTGTGTGTGTGTGTGAGAGAGTGTGAGAGAGCGAATGAGAGTGTGTGCGAGTGATCACGAGCAGCTGAGTCTCCCGATTGACTGGGCAGCTCAACCACCATCATCGTCCTCATCATCATTGCAGGGATACCAGACTGCTGAGGTCATCATGACGTGACCAGGCCACTTTGCTTTCCATCCTCCCAAAGTCTGAGGGACTTTAGGGGATATCTGATACAGTCCGGCCGGGCCAGTACAGAGATGGCTTTCCTTTTTACAACGCCAAATCGTAATGGAGAAAAAAGAAAAGAAAAGTGCAGACATACCAGCTCTGCTCGCAGTGCTACACTGAGCGAACAGTTTGTGATGTCTGTAACGTCATCATTCCCTCTCCTCGCCTCACTCACACGGAAAAATAGGAGCCGCTATCGGCAGCCAAGCAAGCCACGCTATAGCTTCAGGTGTAGTCAGAAGGTAAGACCACACGGAAAACCCATCTGGACTGATTTGCCTGAAACCCCAAACGCAACTGATCCCCTTTGGCCCTCTGTCCCTGTTCCGGGCCCTCTCTCTCACTTTTCCACGGCACAGGAAAGTACAGTATAGCACAGCACAGCACAGGAGGGATGGGGACACGCTGTGAAGTCTAAAGGTGTTCCAGTGGAAAAGGGCAACGCGTCCGGATTAATCATTGGCTTCCTGGAGCCACTGGCTGGCCGAGATAGATAGAGCTGTGATGTCACACAGAGACAGAGGAATAGCAGCAGCAGCTGCATTGTTCGACTCTTATCAGTGGCGCGGCTAACGCTAACCCTAGTTTACATAATTCATGGCACAGAAACGAGAGCCGGCAGCAAGGCCAGCCGCCGCCGCTACCGCCACTTCTGACGTTCTGCTCCAAAAGTCAACTAACGACCAGACTACTGGGGGTTAGGGTTAGTTGGCAGGTGTATGTGTGTTTAGCCTACTTGGGCATGTGTGCATGCATACGTGCGCGAACACTGTGTTCCATCATCCGTGAGTCTATACGTCCCCATGAGTCAGCATGAAATGAAGTTGAGGATGTTATAAACGGATGTTTTGTTTTGTTTTGTTTAAATAGCTTGTCTGTTGTTAAGAGGTTTATGTGGTTTGTCACGCCTATGAAGGCGTATTGTTTATTATGCCCATGGAAAGACTTTTGTTTTGAAAAAAGGCTGTGTTTGCTATACCTATTTTTCTGTAGGGCTTCCCAGCTGTTAAGCAGCTTCGGGTAGCTTGTTTTTGGGCTTTTCCCTTTCAATATCTAGTGTAAAGCAAGCAATCACTGTATACTTGTCACTCTTATCTGCAAAGATATTGAATAAACACTTATCTCTACAACTCATCTCATCTCAAACAGATTGAGCACATCCCAGATCCAAGACAAAAGAAGCGCTGAAATGAATCCCTTATTGCATCACTAATATTACCTGATGCAGTGACATGAGTTGTTGATGTAGTCTATACGAGTAGCATGTCGTCTCCTTTATATCAACATCAAATTCATACTAAGGATAGACCGATATTTATATCGGTATCGGGCCGATATTTGCATTTTTTAAGTGTATCCGTATCGGCCGATACACGTGTGGTTTTGGCCGATACGCAATATTTATTATTTTATGTCATTCTGGTTTTTTTAAAGCACCAAGACACTTATTTTTTTATTACTTGATTGTTAGACATTACTTCATTGTTAGAGTGGGTGTTTAAATGTTACAAGTTCTACCTCAATTTGATAATGTTAAAGGCATGTTTATTTTTAACTTGAGACCTGGAATATTTGTCATTTTTAAACCCTTTTTTTACCCATATCGGGTATCGGAAATCGGGTATCGGCCAAGGGTGATGAAAAAAAAAAATCGGTATCGCATCGGCCATTAAAAAACCTGTATCGGTCGACCCCTAATTCATACATGGTTGAATATCATAGTCAAACAGAGACTTCACGTGTGCAAAGCATTGTTTTTTTTCAGGGACTAGTCCACACACATTCTCTGGAATTGCTATATCTGCACTGCTGCATTCTCAACATGCTCAGGAGGATGACAGCACGATTCCCAGGCCCCGTGAGGCAATATAGGTCACCCTGCACACTGCAAAACAAATTAGCACATGAAGCGGCAGAGGCAGAGCCAGCTAATTAATGGACGCTGAATTTTCATGGCATGTGTGTGCAATCATGTCAGTGCCGAGTTGCACTTCGCTCTTGCCACTAGCAAGGAGAACACAAATACGCAATCTCTTTGCCAGAACTTCCCCCCCTTTGTCAGACGCACACACACACACACACACACACACGTACGGTATATAACATGACCCAATGAACTCTGATCCTTACTTCGTTTACCCTGCTTCATTACATAACCCTGGGAAGTTTTCTGCATGGAGCCAGCGGTGGGTATAGAAAAACAAGATCTTCGTGTGAACCGTTTGATTATACAATAAAATCAGACCTGGTACTGAGCGGACTCGCAAACAAAAACAAGTTGGCATAAACAACTTAACAAGGTGCTTTTGGGGGGGAAAACACGGATTAAGTACTTACGATCAAGCCCGTTGATGTACCGCATGCGTATTTCACAGTGTCCCCACACCGCACTGACTACGGGGTACAGCTTCCGGCCTTTCAGTCCCCGGAAAGCCACCCCCAGATACTGTCCGTCCACCATAAAGCTCAGCGTGCCCTCGTCCATATCCAGCACCACCAGAAACGAGTCGGGCACCAGGAAGGTCTCGTCCGACTCCAGGAAGGCCGGGTAGGTCTTGCTGGGCTGGTTCTTGCCGTCGTGGTAGAGCTTGTTGCGGCCCAGGTCCCAGCCCCAGGACTCCTGGTTGTTGCCCACCAGCGCCGTGTAGCCCACCGAGTGCAAGGGCGCCTCGCCGGTGGCCACCCCCACCACGGCGTGCGTGCCGCGCTGCCGCATGGCCCAGTGGATCTCCCAGACGTGGAGGCCGCGCGTGTAGCCCACCCGCCCGCGGATGGCGTCGGTGCTCTGGGCCACCGGGTGCCGGTGGAAGATGAGCTTGTTGTCCTCCTTGACGAAGATGTTGAGCGAGCGGTCGTCGTTGTTCCAGCTGTGGTGCACCTGGGTGTCCTGCGGCGCCGACGGCATGTCCAGCAGCATGTCCAGACGCGATGGCTTGGCGTAGTCCTGCGCCTGCAGCTCCAGCTTCAGGGGCCGCAGCGCCGGGTCGCGCATGTCCACCGCTTTGATGCCTCCCGGAACCTTCTGCCCCATCGCTGGGTGGGTTTTAATCCTCGCACCCCCCTCCTCCCACCGGATACGCCCTCCTGCGGCGGCGACGTGAGCGAGCTGTGACTGAGACGGCACCTCCTACTCCCCCTCCGACACCTCGCCTCGGCCTCCCACCTCCTCCGTAGACAGTGATATGGGAGAGAGTGAGAGAAAAAGGGAAAAGGACAGCTATCTGCTGGCGAGGAGGAGGGTAGGGGGAAAGGGGGGAAGGGGAGGGAGAAGGTAAAAAAAAAAAAAAAATCCCCGCACACACTCAAAAAACACACAACTGTCAGCTGTGGGGTCCAAAGCTTCTCTCTTGTTCGCTCACTCTCAGTCTCGCCCTCTCCAGAGCTGCAGGTAAGCCAATGAGATGGGGCCAGGCGCTCTCGATGCGTACGTAGGTGTCAAAGTTGCCTGGAGACCAAGTCGGAGCAGATGCACGTCGTCAAGCCCACCTGCGGAGATTAGAGGGGACATAAAAGCAAGAGGCAGAGGGCTGCGTTAGCTAATGATTACACCTGCCAGCCAGTTCCCACCACACTTCCCTGCCCTCATTAACCTTTAAAAGGAGTGAGTATTTAAACATTCTATATATAGGTATTCTACAACAATGCATAATTCTATGGTTCTACATTACATTCAATGGAGCCCTAGTTTCTAAAGAACTTTCATTGTGCAAACATTCCATTGTGACCTGTGTTCACTTCAAGCTGGGGGGGTCCGCAGCCAAATTAGGAACACTGTCAGGTCACCAAACACACTCAACAATGCATGAGGAGAAAAAAAAAAATATTTTAGTTGTCCATGTTATGTGGCATCAAAACAACAACAGCTCAACTGTGCAAGTGTGTCATCTTTTGCTGTTGCATAAGTTTTTTTGTGTGCATGGTTTCATAACTGTGTCACTAGCTGCTTCTGGCACTGGTGCGTCACCGTCTACAGGTGCTGATATCTGTAGAGACACTAGTATAGATAGACACACTGCCAAGCACCGCATGGAAATCATATTTTTCTTATGAAATACTGCGTTCATGGTAATAAGGTTAACCACCATCATGTCTTAAGAAGGGCTTCATCTCAGTAAGTTTTCCACAAACAGAAGAGAGGAAAGAGATATAAAATTTCAGGTTGGATCAAAAATAAGTCAAAAAATCTCTCAGAGGGTGGAAAGACACTCATAAACCATTTCCTTTCATAAGCTTGCATCGTCTGCAGACATATCTGCAAAAAAAGGCAATAAGAAAATGTTTGCTTTTTGAAAAGAAAGATATAAGCTTAAAAGGAGAAATCCACGCCGCCATACCGCATTCAAGGAAACCATAAGAGACAGTATTACACCACAGCTTTCAGACGAGAAGCTGAGAGTGTCTGTGTGAGCGTCTGTGCGCGTGTGACTATGAGAGGAAGAGGAGGCGGTGGGTGTTGGAAGAGCAGACCTGCTCACCACCCAGGCCTTGCATGGCACCGAAGCCAGACCCGGCGCTTTCCTTTCCTCTGCAAAGAAAAATCACACAAATCTTTCCACCGTTTTACCATGTGCCACTGCCTACTGGGCAGATGTGAAAAGCTCAAAAGACAAAAGAGCAAAAACGAATGCGCTATGCAACATCACCCAAGGTAATTGTCGAATACCATACCAATCTGTGCCAAACGTTTACCCTTCTATGAGCCAGGCAGGCATTGAAATAACGCATAATAGCCACACAGCTGGCTAATAATAAAAACAACAGCCAGATGGTGAAAGCAAGAGTTTGTGCACAAAAAAATAGTGATTAAACAATAAACAACTAAAATGGCAACAAATAAAAATCAACTGATGGTCAACATTGCCAACTGTACTAGCCACACAGCCTGTTAATGTAAGGGTTAATGGCGTGTGGCCAGATTGTGAAGATGTGCATTATTTGTGCACATAAAAATATATACAATTTAACAAACAGCTAGAAACAGCAGTAAATAAAAATGAGGAGGAGGCCCTCTCCTCTGCGCTCCTCTTCCCTTCCCTCGCTTGCTTGCTGCTTGCTCTGGGGTCGGGCACGGAGCGGAGGGCAGACGTGGCAGGAATGCTGCGCCACACAAACGGCCTTAAGAGAAAACGGGGACGCTGGAGGGCCCGATCCCTGTAATTGAATTGTAGACAAGAGTTCATTGAGAAGTGTCTTGGCCCTTTTCTCCCCCCTGACACAAGTAAACAACCCATTGGAAATGGGTCATGCCTCCGCGGCATAAGGGGCCAAAACGGAGGAGGCCTGGCCTGGACTGGAGAGAGGGAGGGAGCGTCAGTGGGTGGGTGGCGAGATGAGACTGTGTGTGTGTGTGTGTGTGTAAGATATAAAAGGTGGCCTGGCCTGGACTAAGGAGAGAGACAGAGAGAGAGCAAGCAAGTGGGGGGGTGGGTGGGTGGCAAAATGAGGCACTGGTGGTGGTGGGGGCTGCGTGTGTGTTGGGGGGTATAAACAATATCTTTCTCAATGCCTGTCCGGCCTTTTGAGAAGTGGGAAACATGTTCATTTGCACACTTCTTAGTTTGTGCGCAAGCAGGCACCTACCCGAACACCCCCGTTTTTTTTAACCATTCCCTTGCTCGGTAGGACCGCAGACATGTGGGTTTGTGTAACACAGGCCAGGCTACAACACAACCTCAACACAGGCCAGGCTACAACACAACCTCAACACAGGCCAGGCTACAACACAACCTCAACACAGGCCAGCCTACAACACAACCTCAACACAGGCCAGCCTACAACACAACCTCAACACAGGCCAGCCTACAACACAACCTCAACACAGGCCAGCCTACAACACAACACAACACAGGCCAGCCTACAACACAACGAAACACAGGCCAGCCTACAACACAACACAACACAACACAGCCTACAACACAACACAACACAACACAACACAGGCCAGCCTACAACACAAACACCCTTTCCGCCTTTTTGGTCCTGTCCTTTCTTAATGAAACATCCAGACAAAAAATGAGGTCGAATTGGCCGGTGTGTAATAATTACATTTTGTTGTGTTGCTTGCTGGGAGATAAAATAGCGTGTGCGCACACATGGGGCCTCCCACAGAGCAGACAAAAAAAATTGGACTAGTTAGGGGAAGACAAGTCAAGTCGAAAGTGGTTGAATGACCCAGCTAGCCAGTCACAGGGCAATGACAGCATGCCACTCCAGCATGGGTGCGTTGTAAGGATCATATGGTTTTACTTTCCCTGCCGGGGGAGGAAAGGGGGGGTGATGCAGCCCTGAAGGCCCTTCGGTGGGTGGGTAGGTGTGTGGGGGGAATTTCCTCTGTCTGGCCTGCTGTGCTGAAGGTGATGAGGGAGCATGTGTGTGGTGTCGTGTGTGTTGGAAGGAGGAGGTGGGTAGGTGAGGAGGGGGTGGAGCCTGATTGAAATGCAAGGGGGAGGGCAGTATGGATTTGCAGGGCTTTGGCAATGGGGAGTGGGGGGGAGGAGGTGTAGATGGTGAGGGAACACTGCTGCCTTTTGTGTGTCCACCCTCCCCCCCCACCCCCATCAAGTCCTCATCCAACGCTCCATGCTCCATGTTCTTGCGCGTTACTGGACTTTGGCCTGACTGGGCAGGACCCCCCCCACCCCCCTCTTTTGCACCGCGCAACAAAAGCCAGCGACCCCAGTGAGGTCCTGCATAGTGCATACACACGCGCATGCACACACGCAGGGCTCCATCCAGCCCAGTGAAATTCCTCACCCCTCTACCTCATCTCAGTAGTGTGGAGGCCACGCAAGGCAAGGGCAAGTTCACCAGACGTCAAGTCAAGCGAGCAACATAACCAGCTCAGCAAACAGCAGGAGCCAAGAGCCAAGAGCTGCTGCTGGCTGAAGCAGGGAGCAGGAGGAGGAGGAGGGTTGCAAACAGGACTCCAAATGATTTGTCTCATCACCAGCCAAAATGGGTAGTAGATGTTAATCTTACTATCCAAACACGCACTCACTAATGGGTCAAAGTGGCTAGTAAGTTGGTCTCTTTCTACCAGTCAAACTGAAATTTAACCAGCATTTGCCCGTTTGGCTGGTGCTAATTTAGAGCCAGAGTTGAAAAATCATTCTAGCTTCTCTCCTTTCCTCCAGCCTCCGACCTCGTGCCTCCGTGTCACCCCTCCTCTGTAGAGGGAAAAAAACATTAAGGAGTCTCTCAAAGTCAAGCAGCACATTGTGGCTTTTTGTCTGAAATGTGTTTTCGCAAGATATTAAATAAAACCTCTGATCATTGATGATGCCATACCGTGTCAAAAGGCCTTTGCCTGGAAGAGCTAGGGTGACTAGCAGCCATGTACTGGAATGACCATGCTAGAAGGTCCAACCGTAACTGTGCATACAGCTCTGCCTTCTCAATCCAGTTACAAAAGGCTGCTTGACTCCCGCCATATCGGTGTGCCTGCCTGCCCGTCTGGCTTTCCTCCCCCGCCTCCTCCAAACGAAGACAACCCTTGAACCAGGACAGTGCATATAGCTTGCTTTCTACTCGGCTACAAAAAAAGGCTCACCGTCTACCCCCCTCGGACAGTCTGCCTGTCCCAGGTCTATTTGTCTGCCTGTCCTCTCTCCCCTCCTCCATCTGAAGACAATCCTTGTCATGAACATGACTGATGACACCAGAGTGGACACATCATGGGATGGGGGATACTTACTTACACAGGCCTATGTATGTACGCAGCCATCTGGAAGGCATATGTTGAAGACAGCGCCTGGCCCGCTCCCGGTGCAGGGGGAGAATGGCAAAAGCCTCAAGTCGCAAAGTTTCAATTGTGAACACAACTGTCAAACAGACACTCCATTCAGAAACAAGGCGGATATATACTGGCAGCAATCTTACCGAAAGCTCGAAAAGTAAATACTTCCAAAACGGCGCATACACTTTTGACATGAAAAATGTTGAGAAAAAAATGCTGATGTAAATTGATTCCAAGGACATTGCTTGGAAAAAACGCCACCATTCAACCCTCTTCGGCTCTAAAAACCTCTTCCCGGCCTCCCACGAGGATAAACACTACTCATTCCTGGCAGGCCATGGAAAGCCATTGATTGCCAAGTCAAGCATGAGAAAAATCAATTTAGCTACAGCCCGAACATTGCCCTTAATGGAATAACACCCCCTTAAATTATCATCATCATCATTATTTCTCCAGTTAAGAAGTTAAGAGCTATTAGGGAGGTTGCAATTTTCAAAGTAACAGTAGTAACACTTCCGCATTGTGCAGTCAGTGAGGTCTTTAAGAAAAGCAGAAATGTGTCCTGACAAAGAGCTGTGGGCCCGGAGTCACTTCATGACTTTAACAGACGAGTTTATACATGACATTTGGTGGCGACTTCTGCGTGAACTCTCGACTCGCTCAACCCCGGTCAGAAGGACTGACGGACAGCCAGCCCTGAGGCACTTAAATCCAGAGACAGTGCTTGGCTGGTTGACTAGCACATCTCCCTGGTGGTTTTCAGGCCAACCAGAACTGAGCCGGTGCCGGTGCCCGCACCATTTAAAGTTCAGCACTAAAGTGCTTGTTTGCGAACCGCCTGTGTTCATACCGGGTCCAGCATGTGAGTGTACTCGGATGAACTGTCTGACGGCCACAATGTCATCACGGTTTGCGGAGAAAAAAAAAAGTATTTTGTGGATCGCATTGCAAACCAACTTTCTGGTTCGTGAACGGTAAAATCTGTGGCGTTAACGCGGCGGCTGGTTCGCGATTAGGTGCGGGAATGGGCAGCAGAACCGTTCTCAATCGGCCCGAATGCACCCCCAGAGAGAGCGAGAGAGAGAGCAACAGGCCTGGTTGCGCCCATCCCATCTTAACATGTGCCCAACCAGTTTAACTGCCCTGCTGCAGCACTGGTAACATGGGTGGAGCGCCAGCCTAGATATCATGACTGGTACCATTGGGTGCCTAGCGGTGGCGTGACAGGCGGCACAGCCAGACAGACACTTGCCCACCTGCCCTCATGACTGCCTGCTGCGCCTTCCTGCTTGCCAGTGGGTCATGCCATCAGCCTCCGTGACTAACCAGAGCAGGGCTGACGGAGCCAGACGCACCACATGTCAAGAGCAAGGCTGCTCTCATTCATCAGAAGAGGGGGTGGGGTGGGGAGGGGGGGGGTGTAGCATGACGTAGACCTACTCATCCTCTACACCACACTTCCATGGAACTGTAACAGCCATCGAGGCTGTCTGAGGTGTGATGCCAGTAAAAACAGAGGCAGAGACACACACACACACAGATACACACACACGAGACATGTACAAGTCACACACACACACAGGAAGGAAAGTGATGAGGGAAGTGCATTCACTCACAGGGACGGAGCCACAATAACATGACACACAGTCGGAGTGCTGCCGTGAGACTGACTTCCTGACCAGACAGACAGTGGTTGGTGTGTGTGTGTGTGTGTGTGCTGAATCACTGCTGCTAGCTTTGAGGCTCCCACCGGGGGAGCCTGCTAATGGAGCTGAGGGAAGGGGAGCCTAAATATGTGCGGCACGCAGAGGGCAGCCCTCACTCACTCACACACACACACACACTGCATGATGTTGCCCAAGAAACATCTCACTTGACATGAGGGCCGGATAAATAAGGGTAGCCCTGGTACAGGCATACACACACGCAATGAGCCGGACAGACACACAAAAGACTACAGTAGGTGCTACTGCGCACACATGCACGCACACTCCTGATTTTCCTCCTGTGGACCCAATATCTGAATCAAATATTATTTCTTGCGGCACGTTATTGAAAAATATCCACAGAATGTCTCCCAGTCGCCACCTATGGTCAACAGCGGTTGGAGCGAGGAGCCCCTTCCAGGCAGCCCATGTGGGAAATGGAGCACCGTGAGGCAGACTGGTTAACAATAAAAAGGAAACCAGAAAAGCCTACATAGATAAAGTGACTGACTGAATAACACACCTGCCTGATTTGGATCAAGTGCCTTTGTTCTGGTCTGATGTCAGGTGTTATGTGAAGGGCTTTCCTAATGTAACGAAATCATTAGCATCCTCAGAAATTAAAAATAAAATAATTTCAAACCCCTCTGAAATATCCAGCATTTTAACTAGGTCAACAGGTCTCAGGCAAACCCTCCAGAAACAAACCAGTTTTGGACAGACCAACATAGCTTTCTAGTGAAAGCACGTGAAGGAGACTAAAAACCCTCAGTGCTCAAAGTTACTCCTAAACATCCCTGACAATACAATCATTGCGAACAAAACTAAACATCCACACAACTTTTGACTAATTGCTTTAGGCAGAAACAATGTGCAACAACACAGACAAAGGAGCACGCTGTCATGCAACACATGGAGTGCATGCAGGCTAAGGCTGAAAGACAATAGAAGTTTTTGCAATGAGACCGCAATTCTCTGCTAAATACCAGCATACTTGGTCTACAAAAACAACTGCTGCGTGAGATATCTCCCCTGTGAGATACGCCACACATGCCCACACACTGCAACAAAGCATTATTGCTTGATGCTTCCCTCGTGTCAAATGAAAATAGATCTACCAGTCCTTAAGGATTTCATTTAACAAAATAATCCTCATGTAAAAGATTTAATTTCTTAACTACAATATCTACAGGACCAAAATGTATCTTAAGCCAACATGTGGTAGATGAGAAACTACCTATGGGGATGGTAGAATGGCTCCTGGCCTTGAAAAGGCAACATAAAGCCCAACTGCCACGCCACTGACACCTGTGTGACAGTGATTGTGTCCAAAATTAATGCGCGGACTGGAGCAGAAACCTGTGCAGTGCAGCAGAACAGGTACGGTAAGTAAGTACACAAAAGGCCATGGTGTCAGGTCTATCCTCCTAGGGGACGGTGAGGCGTGTGAACAAAAGCAGCAAGCTAATGACGGGAGTGGAATTCATGCACAGCGCAGCGGGTCCGAACGCCCTAAACCCTACTCACACAGTACGACTTTCGCTCAAAGCCTTCAGTTAGCGTGGGGCGAACCCACTGCTTCTCTTTTCGAGGAGCCTGCCGAGCTGGATTCCACGAAGGCACTCCCTTGCTTTCTGGAGATCGCTCTGGCGCTCTTCAGGGAGCAGCAAGCAAGCGGTTTCAAAAGCAGAAGGGAGGCCCCGGCTGCTGGAACTAGGTGACCTGTGTGAGCACGCCTGGCCTTGCCTTGTCGAGACCAGCACGGGGATACACACAGACAAAGACACAGAGAGAGAGAGACAGACAGAGAGAGAGAGAGAGAGAGAGAGAGCACATGTAGGAGGACTAACAGTTGGTGCCTTGCGTGCTGGCAATAGACAGATAGCGCTTTTATCATCGAACTTGGACAACGCTCGATGGGATGGGGCCGGTGCAAGCGGTTGCGGATGGCACACAAACCACAACTCTCTCTAACCTACTTTCAGGATCCAGCAGCCTGTCCAGAGGGCCCCGAGTGGCCACCAACTACACTGCACTGCACTGCACTCAATCCAAACAGCTCCCATTCCAGCGGCAGACCAGGCCACACCAGACCACACACTGCATTGCTGCTGCTGCGTTGGAGTGAACTTGATATAGCGTCCGTTCGCCTGACCCGCCATTTAGTACAGTATGCGGGGCATCCCAGGCAAAGGAAAAAGTGCTGAGCCTAGCCGTTTCCATTCATACACACACAGGGCAGGAAACCCGGCTTCGCCTCAAAAAAGGTCCTGGGGAGACGAAACAAACAACATTAGCGGAGAATAAAAGACCCCGGCTAAAAATACGCTGCGGTGGATGCATAATGAGCGGCCAAATTAGTGGAGTTGCATAACTTGGCAAGCAACAGGCCACTCTAAATAATTCGAACAATCACGAATAAGCCAGCAAGTAAAAACACACACAAACGCAGCTGAAAAACCATGTTGGGTGAACTCTGTGCACGTCCCTCTTGCCCTCCTCCCTCTCTCAGTTTCCCTCTTCTCGTCTGTGTGTGTGTCTCTTTCACTCTCTCTCTGCTACATGCCACTGTTCCGCATACACCACAGAAGAATGACATCCAGGGTTAGGCCGAAAGGCCACCTACAATGTCAACAATACCAGCCCAGGATTAATCTAAGCTTTCAAAAGAGATCTGTCTCATCATATAAAACCTGGAAGGTGAAGTTCCCCCATTCCATTCCGTGCCAATCCATTCTATTCCATTCCGTGCCATTCCATTCCATTCAGTTCAGTTCCCACAGGTCACCGTGGAGGGTCCACAGAATCACATGTGACAACAGCTGGCATGTCTCAAATAGGGCAGGCCACAGAGAGAGATGCCACACACCATGACATCAGCGAAATGGGAACACACACACAGTCACCCTTCTTCACCACAGTCATCCTTCATGAAAGCACAGACAAAACGTGTCACTAAGAGCTATGCTTGTTTATATTGTAGCGCAAAAACATTAAGAGCGGGGGTTATTTATTGAAGAAGTTAGGCTAACTGTTTTATGCCCCCCTGAGAATACATGAACACAAGATGGGTAAAATACAGTGGGGCATCTTTTCTATTCACCAAATACATGTTTATAATGTAGCACAAAACCACAAGGGGTAGCCATTTATTGAAATGTTACTAGTGTGGTGTGTCCTTGAGAATCCATGATACAAGATTGAGTAAAAACAGTGGAACACCCTTTCTTTCCTTACAAATATGTTCCCAAAAAGTCCGCCAAGCCATGGAGAGCAGAATACATGAATCACAGGCAAGAATCTGTGATTCTGTGATTGTCTAGACAGGTTCCAATCCCACCCCTAACTAGACCACTTCCTCACATCAAGGAAAGGTGATGATGAAGTGTGTGTGTGCTCGCCTCATCTTTCCATTCACAACACTCAAGACATGATGACTGCTTTGGGATATTAAACTGGAACAACTTCAGTTTTCAAGCTCACACATTTGCAACTGCAATCATCCTGGGCTTGCAGCAACAAAGTGTTTTCCTGGTAGCACCCCCAATCACCTGATTATGCCTGTTGCAGTATGTTCTCTGCCCGTCTCTTAATAGGGAAATTCTGCAGAAAAACAACTTCATGCTGAAGCCTTGCTACCAAGCTGTTTTTCAAGAAAGCTGGCACAAAGCTTGCCTCTGACCAACAGCCTGTGACAACACACTGGCAATTCCAACTGGAAAATGTTGGTAAAATGGACAAATTGTGTGGGAAAGGAATGGGTCCACGATGACCATGATTTCTTTCAAGCTCTGTAATGTTGTATGCTTTCTTTAATTATCTTACGAGGGCATATTAGAGAAAGGCGGGACTTTATTTCCTGGAACTGCTGCAACAATGACCCTTGAGGTGGCCACATGATAGTGAAGTAAGCTACCACATGGCCATGGATAATACGGGGAGGGAGCAGCTACACGTTACCGATTGTAGTTAGGTGTAAACTAGCCTACACAACGTCAGCCAAATAAAATGCGTCATTGATCACAAGAGCAGTACTTTACGTTAGGCCTACCTGATGAAAGGGTCAACTGGCCTTTGCTCGCACAAACCCATCTTGTCTTGACTACATCACACTGTAACATATTGCAACACAGTGGATCACGATAGGTTTTAAAAATCACTAGAGATCGTGTTGTGCAAGGTAGGCGCCGCAGAAATGGAGATTTGACCGAAAAAGTTAGGAAAAAGTGTCCAAAACTGATGTTTAGAAGATGACGTCAAGCTCTTCCTTGGGATATTGCTTCAAAATTAGCTCCCTCTAGGAAACAGTTCAGACAAAGGTTCTTCGGCCTAAGGCATTGAAAATGCACGCTACATTGTGTCTATTTAGAACTTAATAAGTAACAAAGGCTCGAGCACACACTTCCTTTCAATATGATACCAATGCAAAACTGAAAGGGTGGCAAAGTCGGTGAAAGGTGGCCTTCTTCCCTCTGAAATGAATATGAAACTGGAGTGTGGCTACGTTGATAGATGGCTATGGAGACGAAGACATTAGTGAGCTAAACCGTTGAAATTACCAAGTCTTCCCCCCTTCTGAATCTGTCCGAATTGGTCGAGTTCCGTTTAGGCGACGGATTTATACTTTTATCGACGGTAGCCTATTGTAAACGTACGAACAATAATCAGCCCTCTTGCTCCTATTCAGGAAATGTGTTTTATGTTGCTTTCATGTTGAACAATCTAGCATATGCTATCTGGCAGCATGCAAAACAACAGAATAAATCAATGTTGCGAATCGCTCGCAGTAAAAATGTTATGTTAAAACAGGAAGTGTTGATGTTAGGATGCATACCCTTCCAATTTATTATTTACATTCGGGTGCGGCGGCAACTGTAGCTGCAACAAAAATATCGAGTTTACAGCCCCGCTAGACTACAAGTAAGAGTTTATCCGACGTTGGTTGTTCTTAAAGAGAATTCAAACCCCCTCTAAAACAGCATAGCAGCCCCGAAAGCTTGTAACATGATCCGTTTGCACATGCAAACATTCCGAATTTAGGGAGACAAAAGCTTAACAAAACGTTTCGGACATTCAAACTTACCTTTACTTCTATAAAAGAAAAAAATACAAAGCAGATATTAAAAGCCGATGTGGCTAAATTTCGTTAAAAACAGAGGGAAATCTTCCGTGTTAATCCATGGTTGGTCGTTTTATCCCTGTGCTTCTTTCCTTTTTTAGGATGGACTGGTATTGAGTATAATGATGGCTGCTACAGCAAGAGAAACATCACTCTTGTCACGTGGTAAAATAGCTCCCAGCTGCTAGTATGAACCTCCCTACCACAGTGCTCCGTTGATTAGCATATTTCTCCAGGCGCAATATCTAAATCTGCAAGAGGAAAGCTAATCGGTTTACTTAACCTGTGCTGTTTCCTCATAATCTTTTTTTTTTAATGGTAAACAGAAGCCTGAAATCGTTGACGTGGAAATATTGTCCTAAAGATTATGAGTTGGGCAGCGATGACAACATTAATGCATTAAGGGAGTTCAGTTCCAACAACTTTCTTGTTTTAGGGCGTATTCACACCTACCACGTTTGGTCCGGACCAAAGGACCAAACGGACCAGGTTCGGACCTTTTGGGATGGTCTGAATACAAACCAGCGAATCCTGGTCCGGACCAAACAAGCGGACCGAGACCGAGCTGAAAGGTCGGACTCGGTCCGGATCAAACAAACCCTGGTGCGGACCTTTTGGAGGTGTGAAAGCAGACCGGACCTAATCCCAGACTTTTTGCTTTTTTGTACCTCGGGAGCTTCCGTCGTTTTTCGAGATTAATGGGAAACAGAGTGTAAACAAAGCGACTCCACAACTTGTCATGTCCATGTCTGGTGTAAATTCGACAGAGTGGTTTGTTTGCAACAATATTAATATTAATAAAATAGCCTAAACTATCGCAATCGTGGGCGTAGGCTACATTATTGTAGGCTACGGTCATTCATATTTTCAATGAGGATGGCTTGTCACTGGAGCACAGGAAAGGAAAAAGAGACTGTTAATTTACCTATCACAGCATTTTAAATGTTGATTGGGGCAAATCCGAAAAGCATCTACTGAAGAAACGGAAGAAAACACTGTAGTCCGCACAGTATGGATTCTGATAATGATAGCAATAATTACGACGTTGGCACTTATCCCCCTGGCTTGCTAGCTGTGCGTTGGATGGATGTAGGCTAGTGGAATAGGCTACTTGAAGAAGTTGTGATGAAGACAACGAAGGTATTTACCCGCTGTGGTGGCATGTTGGCAAGTTTGTATGATCCAAACGCTATGCCCGTGCTCATCAAGTTACTTTTTTCTTGATGGAGTGCGTGAAATATTGCTGCAAATGGTAGCCAGTATTCCAATACAAACGTATCCAAATGACAGTGGAGCGCACTGTTTATTTTCGAGAAGAAAGAATGGCGTGGTGCGTGGAATAAGCTCGCCAATGTTTCACATTGAGCCTGTTTTGCGTTGTTCCCAGACATCCCAAGTGTAAAACACTGAGGGAGGTGATTATCCTAATTTTGATAATTAAACCAACCAGCAATCTCGCCCGCACGCTATATGACATTATAAGAAAGAAAGAAAGAAACAGGGATAAAATGTGTCTATCCCAACTCGCGGGATCAATCAATTGGCTTTCAGGAAGACTCCCTTCATGTCATGAGCTTCAGATAGTCTGCGCTATATTTCGTGTGAGCGCTATGCCATAGGCTACATGCCGTGAACGTTTATTTTACATGCCGCTGAACTCTTTGGATGTTTGTAGGCCTATTTGGACATATAGCCTTAACTTGTTGCGCGTGTCGTTTCTGACCAATAGCTGAACGACCTCAGGGCGCATGGCTTTCTTGTCGATTTTGGTCCGCTTACTGAAATGTACACAGTCTGAAAGCCAACCGCACCAAATTTTTAAAATTAGGTTCGGACCAAACAAAGTGAACTATCGGACTTTCCTGGTCTGAATACGCCCTTAGTTTGCATAAATGCAATGCAACATTATAATAACGCTTATTATTTTCGTTTAACAGCGAATACATGGCTTCAAATTAACACTTTCAGACAAACATTATTTATGCATTAATGAAGTAGTAGGCAGCCTAAACTAAAAAGTCTCCGGTAGAATACAAATCATAGCCTACCGCTAGGGGGCATTAACCTAGACTTACTAGATTCTGCCAGTTGCTACATTGTAGCTTGTAGAAAAAAATGGTTGTTCGGGCCAGTCTGCAAGTGGATCCTCAGTTCCACTACGTGTGCACACAATGTATTGATTTACCAAGTCAAGTGTGGGCCTAATTAACATTTCATTAGGCCATGGAAGTCTTCACCGAAGACAGGTAAGGATCTAGCATTAGGAAATGCCTTGCTCTTTCCTCTAGTGAATTTAGCATAAGGCCTACAGTACATTTACACTTGTCATATTGGGCGCGGGCACACGTGTTGCATTATGGGATATCGGATCCATGTTTCGTGCCTTACCGCTAGTAAACAAAGGCAGACGCGAAACAAAGACCGAGGAAGAAACACGATTTTACTGAGAGAGAAACATGCTAAAATGCAAGAAAGGATGTGGAATATATAGGGACACGTTGCAGAAAGAAGCCAGAGATCGGTATATGGAGAAGATTGGCCTTATAAATGGACTGGATCCGTATGAAGTCCCTAGTAAGGAATGAAGTTGCCTTACTGCCTAAGTTCACCCTTTCGGATATCATTGCTTATCTAGTCTGCTCTGCTGTGTCAGTGCTCATACTCTGAACGAGTTTAAGTGTTACAAGTCAGTAGAAGCCTTCAAACAAGTGAACGCTGGACATCTGAGTGGTATGGAGGTCATTAAACAGGAGGAGAATGTCGTGGTCAGAGCAGAGGTAAGCTAAAATCTGTTTCTACTGCTGTACAGATGCAACACGTGTTTTCAAGTGTTCTAAACGGTATTTAAGGCAGTGATCTGACTAGATGTAATGTAAACATTCAGTGGTTGTCATGCACGTCCTAAGATATACAAAGAAACAGTATATTGTACATATTATTACAAAAATAAACACAGCAGTAGGCTATCAGGCATTGATGTTAACTTTTGCTCACAGGCTAGTAGTTTTTTATGGTAGTGGTGGTCAATCTACTAGTGGGTAGCAGTCCTGCATAGAGTGAAACTTTGTCATTGTTATGAAAGTGAACAATGCCTATCCATTTTTTTGTTTCCTTAGGTCATGCACTCCCAGCGCGTAAACGACCCTCCGCTGAAACAGTGGATCATCATAACTGGCAGCTGGGAGGTCAGCTGTGCCCACTGTACCTGTATGGCTGGCATTGCGGAGTCCTGTACGCATGTTGGGGCTCTGCTGTTCGCAATAGTCAACTTACCGCAAACGAGAGGCAAAGACTGTGACAGCACTATGCAACTCAAACAAGGCCACAGGTATTACGCACAGGTGCAGACACAGATCTTTGTGACAGGTTCCTCTTACTGTGACTTTGTAGTGTGGACACTGAAAGATCTGGTCGTGGTCAGAGTTGTGCCAGATGTTGTGCCAGATGTTGGCACAGGAATTTTTCCGCAAGGGTTCCTCCCTGAGCTCATCTGCCGGTACTACTGTACACCCGAGACCCCTCTACACCACAGCGCACCAGAGTTTTTACTGTGAAATCAAAGAACAGCAAAGCAGCCACAGCACCAGCACCAAAGCAGCAGTGGAAAACAGTGAGGAACCCAAAATCAGCAAGGAATGAGACCAACAAAGAATATGTGTGGTGTGTGTACAGAGTGCCTGAGGAGCTAGACACCATGGTTTGCTGTGACAACAGCAGCTGTGCGACGCAGTGGTACCACCTCACCTGTGTTGGACTTGATGCGGCCATTGCAGAAGAGGAGGCATGGTATTGTGATGCTTGCCTCTAATCACAAGGTGGTAGTTTTGCAGAGGTATTCCTGCACTGCACTGAAGTTCTGCACAATTTTCTTTTTTCTTTTTTGAATATTTTTTTTTTATACGGTCTGTTAAGATAATTTGTCATTTAATATAATTTGTCCCCCCCCCCCCCCCCCCCCCCCCCCCCCCCCCCCCCCCCCCCCCCCCCCCCCCCCCCCCCCCCCCCCCCCCTTTATAGTACTCAGGTGTTCTGAAGTTGAACTACTACTGTTAAGATATTGCAATAATTTCCTTTGTCCGCCCCTCCCCACCATTACAATAATATTTTGCCTTGTACTTTTTCAAATGCACCGTTTTGTGCTCTCAGGTTCTCAAGTTGCACTGTGAATTTATGTCAACACTACTGTTAAGATATTTCAATACAATTACAACATTTTGCCTTACTGTACTTACAGATCTCAGGTTATCACTAGTTGCACTTTCAGTATTTACAGTGATTCAAAACGACATACTTGAAATGACTTTTGTCTTATTACTTTACTTGTGAATAAAATTATGCACACTTGAGTCTCAAAGCACATTTATTTCAGTCAACTTCAGCTTTGCACAACACTCCTGCTCATGATGGTCAGAGTACAACATACAGACACAATCTTGTCAAGGAATGTTTTTTCTTCACCTTCACATGGCAACACCATGTTGATGGGCACTTTTGCAGACAAAATTGTGTATTTGTTTCAGACAGTTCCAATCACCCTTTCCACGTGAATTCGGAGATGAGCAATTGGTCCTTGTGTTTTCCACATCTCTTGCTTCCAATTGACAGTGTCCTCTTGTGAAGGCGGGGATCTTTACCTCAGCACACACGGCCCCCTGGTCAGCTTCATCCTCTAGGCCTGCAGGTGCTGATGCTGATGCTCCCCCAGTTGTCTCCACTGTGGATCAGATACAGATTTTATTAGCCCAATGTGTCATGCAAATACAATGCCCATGCAAAAGGGACAAAACATATCTTAACAAGGCTGATGAGCAGAATCAAAACCACTCGCCGAAGAGTCAAAATAATCCATTGTTTTGAAACACTTAACATTTCATTGGACAGACATAGATTTAAGATATGCACCCAATCTAGATGGAGAAAAGACATTAGAGCCTTAGAGCCCTCATTGTTTTTAATTTTGTCAAAGGTATGTAAGGCTTACCTGGTGTAACAAGGGGTGTCTCATCCATCGACGCTATGCTCTCAGTCCTTCGTCGTTTTCTTTGTTCCTGTCTCATAGCGAGAAGTCTCGGTGGTGGTGGTGACTGTCTTGGTCGTGTACCCCAAGTGCAGTGATGGTGCCCAATCCGGATGGGAGGTGTTCATTTCATTTGCTGGTGTACCTAGTGAAACAACCAGTGTTATTACTATGCTGTGCAGCTTACTAATACGTATGTGGCAGAAAATAAGAGTGTTGTAGAAAGGGAAATCGGGTGCTACACAGTCTTCTGATGAAGACGCATATCGAAATCTTACTGATAGTAGGCCTACTGGTAAAATAAACAACAGGAAAGACAACCGTGTGGCACCAGATACCTTTCCACTTATGATGTAGCCCTGCTCTAAATGCACCTGGTTTATCATTTAAAAGCATGGAGTGCATATTTCCTTTGTTTAAAAAGGGTGTTGTGTTTCAATGGGCCTGGCTAGCTATGCCAGCTACAGTAGGCTGTAGATTAGCCAACAGTGGTTGATGAAAGAAACAGTGCATTTAACGAAAACTATTTCACTTACCAAAATGAAAATGCAGAGTGCACACTTGTCAGGATTGAGTGGAAAGTTATTTTTGGTCATCTTACAGCAGTGACCCATGCTAGCCGACGACACTTTGTTATGTCCGAGACTTGGTCACCATGGTGCTGCCTCCAAGAAGGAAATGAGTAGAAAGATAATCCAATTCCCCCTTTCCTATGGTGGCTTGCGCTATTGCACCCCACGACACAACAACGATGGACAATAGTGGCAAAGAAAAGTGAGCAGCAAGATAGTTAAAAATCACAATTAAGTAGCAAGACCAGGCGAGACTACATCCTGCGCTGCGCTGGAAAACAATGGGAAAAAGGGACGTCTATGCACTAAACATGGCAGATCCAGCGCGGTGACGTCATATGCCCGTTCCCAATATTAAAACATTGAAGTGTAAAACTCCTCCAAGTACACAGTTATGGCAAACACCATAAAGGGCCTAGCAATGGTGTGTGTGTGTGTGTGTGTGTGTGTGTGTGTGTGTGTGTGTGTGTGTGTGTGTGTGTGTGTGTGTGTGGTGAGCAGCGGTCATTGATAGTGGGATTAGACCAGCCCGCCCAAACTCTGAATGGCTGGTGTGTGCCTGTGGTGCTCAAGCATCTTGACTAAAACTCATTTTAAAACCCCTATATCACTTTCATGATTTCTTCATTAGTCACGATTGTCATATTTTATGAGTGAGTTGATTCTCCAGCCTCCACCACCTGTCCTCTCCACGTATGCGGTTAGAGAGCCAGACTCAGAGCCTGGCTTGCTCCCCCTGCATGTGAGCCGCATGATTCATCGGACAACCAGGCCGTGTGTCGCAACCCTCAACCTGTCAAGTCTCGAGACACGTCTGATATAGTGTTTGATTTAAAAAAAAGAAAAAAAAAACTTTTATCATGTAGGCTGACACACCCCAGAACCACACCTTCCTACGTCAGGTCCCGGCCTGGTCCAGTTCAGGGCTTAGTGCCTCCATAGTCTAGCCGGCTGGCCACGCTCACTGTAAAGTTCCAGTCAATTCGCATTCCCTTCACATTACATCTAGATCGAGTCTTCTGGGACATTACTTGTGTTGCCAGAAAAACAACTAATAATCAAAAAGGGGAGGGACAAAGGTGGTGGCGGGGAACAAACACCAACTCATTACAAGCAGATTACATGTCACGACCAAACATTAGCATTTAGTTAAAAAATGAGACACACATTTTAATTTTCTCACAACTCACACCAGTTTTAGTTTCTCAATTTGGCCATTCCAGAACCTCTCTACGAATGAAATGAATGGATCAATGACAGGGTTTTTGGGGATCAGACGTCAGGTGGTACAATCCCAGCTAATGCCCATAAATCAATGAATAATTGGACATTAATTTATTGCAAAGAATGAGCTTTTTAGATAATCCACTTAAAGCAAAAAAACAACAAAAATCATTGAATCCATACAGCAGTTGCATTAGCTGTCTTTGCACCACCCCCGACATGTGCTACTACAATCGTCCCAGTATAAGGGATTCTAAGACTATAGGCGAGACCATCCCATCCCAAGCCCCTTGCCCAAGAGATACACATGGTATCTGAACAGACGTCTAGCACGAGAGGAAGGAACCAGTGGGGACTTCAGTGTAATTTCAAACCCCTGGCCAGGCACTGGACCTCTGGGTTGTAAATGTTTTAACAATGTCGAGCGTTATACAGCTGTTGTGGGAGCTGCTAACTGTAAGATGTCTTAAAGGTCCCCCCTGTATTGTTGTCTCTGGCTGCACACAGCCGGGCTGACTCATGCATCGAGCCAGCGTCTCAGTTCACAAACTCACTGTTGTTTAGAAGAGGACAACAACAACAGTCACGTATAGGGCCGCTGACAGCTCGTGCCGGGCCCGTGAAAAAGTCATTTGAGAAGGTACCCCCCTCTCCCCATCCCCACTCAATACAGACCAAATTCTGGGACGCGCACTCTCCCTGGGCCTGGGACGCGCACTCTCCCTGGGCCTGGGTCAACCGTCCCCTTTGTCCCTCCCCCCGGCGTGTTCCCTGGCCACCTAGCCCTAGACATGCTCTCCGGGGGAGCTTTAATACGTCATAGCAGCCAGCCAACTGTGTAAATATCGGTAGTTCTTGAGAAACAGCGTTCATTAGCACAGTGATATATACATTGCTATATTTATAAACAGATGACTTGATGTTTGGAAGGATGTCATAGCATGCCTCGTGCACATCTGTAAGCAATCACAGAAGCAAACTGATGAAAATACAGTACATGAATCGGGTTGGTGGGTTTGTTGCTACGGGACCCGTAGATTTGATGCTATACGCTGACCACAGCTATGAAGATGTCTGACACATTTGGACAATGTTAGCTCAGGATAGGTCCTCTCCTCTGATGAACTCTTCAACACAGGCCTGTAGAATTGAACTTTGGCCCTGCCGTGGCCAACTGAAAAAGAAAAAAAGAATAAATTCTGAGGGTCAAATGTAACACTGTTCTAGCTGGTCCTACTCTCTAGCGCAGGGGTGGGGAACCTATGTCTCGAGGGCCATTTGTGGCCCTTGAGGCCGTTTTATCCCGCCCCCGATATAATTTTAATGTTATGCAGCTCCACATGAAAGATGACATATTTTGTAAAGGAATCTCAGAAATTACATTGGCAATACAATTAAGTTATTTTCGGGGCAGGTGGGCCTTTTTTTTTAAAGGTGGCTGCCTTCAATATGGGCCTAAAATGCAGGGGGAAATCCTGGTTTGTGTTCACAGTACGGCCCTTGGAGGACACTTACGGCCCTTGGAGTAATTTGAAGTGGCCCCTCGAATGAAAAAGGTTCCCCACTCCTGCTCTACCGTGTTGACTTAACACTTCAAAATGTACTTTGTGTATAACAGAGTGAAAGACTAGATGGGATACAGCACACGTCACCCAAAATAGCGGAACAGGAGAGATGTGAATTCAGAGGAAGAGGGAAATGAGCAGCCCCATGAACGGATCCCTGAGAGAGTGACGTGTCCTGTCAATATGGCCGACCCAACGAGTTGCACCACACACTGCTCCCAGATCAGTGGTTAGGGTCAGGGCTAGGGGAGAGTTAGCATTGTTTCTCACAGTCTTAGTCAAGGTCTATTAGGAGTTAGGCGGTGTCAGACATGTAAATAGCCTATAATTATTGGTAATATCATATGATCACCCCCCCACCCCCCAAAAAAACAAATAAAAATCCCACATAGCTCAATTATTGTTAAGCAACCTTAAGAACTACATTCACAATACACAATACAACATCTTCATCTTTTAAGGAGACCTCGTCAAGGTGATAGGTGGTAGGTGGACTTAAGTAGGCCTACTGGGGTTGTGTTAAGAGTCTACTGTTAGCTCATTTCAACAAAGCAGTGCATATCGTCAGAACACAACACCCCGAGCAGCCAGGACCGGATTAACATACAGGCTAGATATGTCTGCAGCCTAGGGGCCTCCACCTGTCAGATAGGCCAAAGTGGAGGGGAAATCAGTGAGAGAAGAATTTTGACAAGATGCGGAATTAAAAAGTTAGTCCGCTGTAGAGTTTGAATTTTCAATTTTGTTAATAATTATTCCTGGCTCGGAATTAGGACACCGTCTACCTAATTTTATTGCAGAATTTGTCTTCTGCGGGGCCTACATCAATAACCTATAGCCTAGGGACCCCATACCATCTTAATCCGGCCCTGCTGACACCTGAATCCCTGCAGCAGGCCCAAGCCTGAGCCAGAGCATGGTGAGGTGCAGAACAGAGTAACACTGGGCAATTCAAAGCACCACCGTCTACGGCCCTGATTTTGGATAGAGCTGGAGATTGGTCCTGTTCTATGTTGTGCTGTGCCATGCAGCAGGCCTGCAGGCCTCTGCCACCATGTCTGCCATATCCAGTGTGGCAGAACATTGCTGCACTCACTGCCAGGAACAAGCACGCTGGCACGCACTGGTGCACACACAGGCACAGACACAAACACACACACGCACGCACACACAAATACACACACAATCAGGAGAAACACAGCAATTCCTCCCCATTCCCACTGACACACACAGAGATAAACATGCAGAGAGAGAGAGAGAGAGGGCAATACATGCACACACCAACACAACACATACAGCGCAGCATCAGTCAGTGTGAGCTTCGGCTGACTGGCGGAGAGACAGGCGGTGACTCATTTCTGAAGACTTTTCCACCAAAGCTTGAGCACCCAGAGAGAAACAGACTTCACGAGAAACACCCACTCAAGAAAAAGCAATGAGCAGGGCAGAATGATCGAAAGGAGAGAGAGAGAGAGAGAGACAGAGGATGAGGCAGAGACAGAGAGAGAGAGAGAGAGAGAGAGAGGAGTTGGCAGAATGCAGTAACTTTGTGACGCTACACTCCCCAACTGTCAGCTGTGCTCGCTTGCTTGCTGAGCTATAGGGCTCAGGCGTTTTTCCCTCTCCCTGCTCTCCGGTGGTGGTGGTGTAATAATTCACTTTGCCTATAGCCTGCTGTGAACTGCTGAGAACCTGGGGGAGATTGGCACACGGGGTTATTAAACACTGGAAATAGTCGGAATGAATCAATTTGATTGAATGACACACCGGCTCAAGTCTATAGTGCTGCTGTGGGTTTTTTTCTGCTACAATCTCCACCCTATTTTTCTGTTTTTCAAAGTGAATCCAATACACTGAATTGAAGAATTGTAAGCTACCATTACTAAGAAGCCTGGCTTCTGCTTGCTTGCTTGCTTGGGGGGCTACCTATTTTTATGAGCCGTTCACTCAGGCATGGTTTTATGTGCCCTGCTGGTATCCCCTCTTAGTTCTGTGGCGGCACGGCAGCTCTTTCCTACCAGGCTTATTTTATGATCCAAGTCTCCAGCCGTAAAAGAGATCAGAACAAAAAGTAGCTGGGGGTGAGATATACAGTGCTCTTTCGTGTGGCTTGTTGTCTGTCTTAAAAAGATGCCGTTGAACTCTGATAGGCCTATGTGTCTCGTCGGGACCTGGCGTCAAGGGGCAGCTGCCATTGATTTTTTAAATTCAAAATGCGAGTGACAAACACAAAGCAACACAAACGAGTCCCAAAATGTCATCTGTAATCTCTCAACACCAAGCTTTGCCTGTGGAGACAGATAATTATTGTCAGAGGAAGAGTGTTTCAGAGGCATTCACAGGCAATCACCCTCCAGGACCCCTGCTTAGTTGTTGTAAAAGCCTTACCAATGCTGTAGAGAAAGAATTCTACTGCCACCTTGTGTCCAATTTCGGAATTACAGTTTGACATATAGTATAACTCCCCATGCCTAGAGTACATTTCACCTCACTAACCAGGGGTGAGTTTCTCAAAAGGGAAGTTGTTAG
>NC_085866.1:45009142-45016642 GCF_034702125.1 Engraulis encrasicolus | reverse complement strand
GAGAACCTATAGATTATCTGTGCAGCAGGCCTGACCATGCCAACCGTGGCCAATGTCGATGTTCACCTCTGGCAAAAGTCAATGGTCAGTGTGTGGGAGTTTTATAGGTTTTTTTTTCCGATCACCTCTGACAAAAGAAAAAAAAAGACAAAAGCTCTTGTCTCAGTTCACCCATGCGTTCGATTTGGGACAGAAGATTTCTAGTGAGGGAGACTTTTAAGACTACCAATTTACTGTGTCCACCATGAAGTGGGCTTATCAAACCAGTAAGAAATGGAATTAGAGAGGAAAGAGAAATTACAGCGAGTGATGATAGCTGTGTGGAACCACAGGCCGGGCAAGAGCCAGGCAAGATAAATGGCCCCATGACAGAAAGAATTCGAAACGCTGAAATAGTTCAGATATGTTTACAACTTGCGCTCATAGCTCTTTGTGGCGGTGGGCAAAATGATGACCAGAGGTCTGAGTCCTCCTGGCCCAGCTGGCCGGACTCTCTGGCCTCATATCTCCAGGTGACAGCGACCCGTTGTGTGTGCGATGGTGAATGATTGCATCACTGCTATACGAGCCAAATGCTGGCGCATATCATGAGACGTCACTGTCAGGTCCACTGACAGCAAACCAGGCCGGAGTGTGCTGAATGTGTACAAGTGATTTTTAAAAATCTCCCTCTGCTCTCTCTTCATGCTGTTATGTTGTCAGTGACAGATATGAAAGCCGTAAGTTACCTGCCTGGCCTGGAGGCTCGACTGCACAGTTCCCGTTTCTAAAACTGTACTTTCCCCTACAGAGTAGTATAGTTGTAAGCTACCGTATATACACATATACAGCACAATGCCTTCTCGTGGGGGCCAAGCAGAAATGCAATTTTGTTGTGTGTATGGTAGGTTGTGCACTGTGGTGTGCTGTGGAATACCAATGACAGAAATGGGACCTTCACTTCACTTGGCAATACAAGTGCAGCGGATGAGAGATAAAGCAATGATTAGCTTGCCCCCTTTTCCATGCCTCAGAAATGTGCACTATCTTTAAAAAGTACATGTCTAGCAATAATATAGGTCGATGTTTTCTTTATACTTTGTAAAGATTTGGAAGTGTAGTTTCTTTCAGGATGCAGTGGTTCTGTACAGATGGGATGTGAGGTAATGCTTGTGAACACCGTACTGCGTTTCTGTCAATGACTCTCTCTCTCTCTCCCTCTCTCCCTCTCTTTCTCTCTCTGTCTCCCTCTCCCTCTCCCTCTCTCTCTCTCTCTCTCTCTCTCTAGGTTCTGCAGTCCAGTAAATTGAGGACGAGAGTGACTGTTTTAAAGATTACTGCGCTACATCTTGTAAGTTAGTCTACATATATCATAAGCCTAAAGTAGAATTCAAGCTTATGTAACAGTGATTAGCATTTTTACAAGACCTAAAAATATGTTCTGTAATATGGAACTGAAAGACGGAAATGCACTTTGAATATTCAGAAACACAATTTCTGGAATTGTATGTTGTTGCAGTATGGGTTATTTGTTTGAATATACAGTAGATAAATGGCCATAATATACGTATTTGCTCAAATGAATTAAAAGCAGTTTTAAAAAATGTCAAGAAAGGCTATTCACAGGCATGTAGTGGCTGTTTAAAAATCACTGGTTGTTGGTGGCTAATTTGAGAGAGAGATGTTTAGGCCTAAATCATTTTATCTCTTGACTGTTTATTTCCCATTAAAAATCTGAGATTTAGTTTATCAATATAAGCAGATATTGCATATGAGATTTAAGCCACCCCACTTAAGGGAACACCATCCCAGATAATATTAAAACAGGGTCCATGATATGCTTAAATGCTTTGTGTGTTAAGAGAGCTACAGTATATGCAGTGCTGTAATGGTGCACTAAGGTTTGACCAGTGCATTGTCCAAAATGTCATAAATATGCCGGAATTAATTGCCATAAATAATTAGCCATAATTCTCTTAATTAGTCCTTTTTGTGAAAAAAAGTGAATTTGTGCATTTGAAATATGCATTCACCTTAACACATTCATGACCTTATTAGAAGCATGAAAAATTATCAAAAAATATGAAAAATACAGTAATATCTAGGAAGCCTATCAAGTGAGTGTAAAGTAGGTTAGGACATTAAAAATAGATTACATAAATACATAAAAAAGACTAAAAACTGCACACCTTAGTAAACATACAAATAAGTATTATGTGTGCTGCTAGTGCAATTGAATTTACATTATTCAATTCATCTTTAAATTAAAGGTCATTGCAATAATGTTTTCAAATAAGCCCAGTCTTCTTTGTTCTTGTGCCTGCAGTGTACTGTATCCATATGTGCACAGTAACTCAAACGTAGGCATAATACAATTATCTAGAGAGAACCAAGAACGACCACATTGCATGCATGAATGTGCCGCGGAGGACGTTTGCATTGGTGTGCAGGGAACATGTGTAGCCTAACTCTATTATTAGCCTGGTAATTCATTTTGACACAGTTATTCCTATGCATTACTCCTGGGTCACACCAGGCAATGGTGCACTGTCCCTTTAAGTGTTGTACTGCAAAGTGTTCTCTTGATGTGTTCCGCAAAGCAGCAGATCCCTTTTTTCCCTTAGGTTCCTTACCATGCGAAATGTGCAGTTTTGGACCCAGGGAAGGACAGGGGGGGAAAAAGAGAGAGAAACCCAATGCACTTGGCTGATGTAAAATGATCTAAATCCAGGCAGAAGAGGGTGTTTGACACAGAACGCTAGATTTTGTAGGGTAGAGCCCTAAAACAAAGACATTAGATGGATAGGCGGTTAGGGTTGGGACAGTGTATAATTTTCATGCACTTAATGCCCGCATTTACCCCTAGCTGTTCGTGTGGTTGAATCCATCTATATGCCACTGCATCAGTGCTGCTGGGGCCCGGAGAGTCAGCCACTTTAATAGAGGTCAAAGTGATGTCTTCCAAAACCGTTTCACTTTCACTCACTTCACAATTTCTGTAATTCCCTCCAATGCTTCATTACCTTTTTTCCCTTTTTCTTTTGTAAAAGCTGATTGATTTTTTAGGGGAGAGGAGAAAAGATGCTGTGTGTGTGTGTGTGTGTGTGTGTGTGTGTGTGTGTGTGTGTGTGTGTGTGTGTGTGTGTGTGTGTGTGTGTGTGTGTGTGTGTGTGTGTGTGTGCATTTGTATTATGTTCTATTGCGACATTTCACAGTTTTTCTGTCATTTGTTAGGAAACATTATGATTAATAACAATAGTTTAAAAAATGTGTTATGATGTGAAAATGTTAACTGATTTAATGTCATTTTACCCTCCCCAGGGGCTTAAAGAGTGACAGCGGAAAATTACACAGTTGAGAGCTTTTGCCCTTTATTGTCTCAATTTCAAAATCTGGGGGTCAGGAGCGGGTCAGAATAAATTAAAGAGCATGCATTATACACTCGTGCCCATGCAAGCTTGTCCCCGTGTCATCCCCGCTCCACTCCGCGGGTCACCGTGCTACGCCACAGCCGAGCTGTAGAGGGTGTAAGAAGGTCACGAGACGGCAGCAATCGTTTCAGGAACAGATCTGCACAGCCTGCCTGCAGAGACCGTGCAGCAGCGCCATACTCCCCCCAGCAAGGCAATTTTCAGCTTAGGTCAGCAAATCCCTTCAAAAAAATGACACTCTCTAATTGTACATTTAAAAAAATAGAGTTCACATGCAACATGCAATCTGAGAGCGTCTTTTTCCAGGAAGGGAAATATTGAATATGTGGAGATAGGATGTCCGACACTGTGTGTGTGTGTGTGTGTGTGTGTGTGTGTGTGTGTGTGTGTGTGTGTGTGTGTGTGTGTGTGTGTGTGTGTGTGTGTGTGTGTGTGTGTGTGTGTGTGTGTGTGTGTGCGCGTGTGTGTGTGTGCGTTCGTGCGCACACGTGTGTGTTCCCAATTGCAGTCAGTCAGCAGCATTTTGAGGGACCGCAGAGTTTAAATTATAAGGTAAGGTTGTGTGTGAAATAATCCAGGCATCATTTAATTTTTTTGTTGAAATGACGAACCTTGATAAGAGCAGGTTGAGGTAAATTATGGTGCACTCTCCTGCCCGTTATAGTGGTGATGAATGAAGCTGCCATCTCATCTAATTTCTTTCGGCCTCTTTAACTCTTTGAGGAGTACCATCACATGATTAGAACTATAATTCTCACTATGATGTCACAAACCCTCTGCCGGATTATTAGCACTAGGTTCTATGGGAGCTATAGAATGCTGAAGAGAAATTCTAGAACTACTGGGGAAAATCCATACTCCTCAAAGAGTTAAGGGTCACGCAAATTCTAATCTGGGTGAAGGGTTACCACCGGGTGCCTTGGGTCCAACATGACGTCTTATTTAAATACTTTTGATTTTGAGGCAGCTGAGTTTGGCATATCCTAATAGAGATTATTTGGCAATGATACGCCGGAAAATGATATGCCAGGGGGAAAAAAAACTACATAAGCACAACCTACAAAAGTACATTGGCAAGTTCCACCGACTCAAGAGTCGCTCGCTACACCAAACCCAGCCGGTGAAATAAATAAATGTGTGCACACAAGCTTTTGGCACCTCGGGGAGGTCAGAGCTAATTTTCTGGCATAAAGCAAAGCAGTCACATAAGTGCAACCACTCCGCGGGCGGCCCATCCATCAGGAGACTTGCTCCAGAAATCTGTTTAATGCCGGAGCAGGAGAAGAAGGGGGAAATGTGGGGGTGCAGTGCAGGGGAGCTAGCCTAGCGAGCTAAACCCATAGGCTACAGCGGAGCTGTTTCTCACCCTCTCTGACACCCTCTGGGGCTGACATCCAGGACGACGAGCCCCCCCAACCGCACAGTCACTTTAAGCACAGTCAGTCAGGCAACTCTTAACTCTAACTCGACTCTAGTCACAAAACATATAGTACACAACGCACAAGCTGATACACACGTGCAGGCAAACATGTACACACATACACATACACATGTACAGGCACACACGTACACTCATTCACACACATTCACACACACACACATACACACGCAAGCACACACACACACACACGCACGCACGCACGCACGCACGCACGCCTGCACGCCTGCACGCACACACACACAAACACACACACACAATCAAATTCTCATCCAAAGTTCAGGCACTTGATTCAAGTTTACATTGAACTGCGTGATAAATCTTAATCTTGTCTATACCTGTCTCATTTATCATGCTTAATAGTACAGTGTGTGGAACAAGAAACTCTCCAGCCAAAAGTGTTTTGTTATCTAAACAGACTTTTACAGAGTGTCACACCAAATAATGTCAAATGAATAGATCCCAGCGCTGTGTTGTTTTATTACTATTCCTGCATGATAAAATATCTAAAAAATAAAAGTGTCATATCTGGGCTATTAAATAAGGCACGCAGGTCTCACGGCCTCTGAAGCCACGGGTTTACAACCACCCAGGCGAGGCGTCCCATCAAAAAAAACGACGGTAACTGATGAACGGCCGCATCTCGTAAATTTTGAAACTGAGGCACTTTTCCCTTCTTTTTTTACTTCACAGGTATTTACGGTGAGACTTTTAACTAAACAGGCTCATGAGAATGAGGTTAACGTTTGACTCTGATCAACTCAACTGCAGCAGCAGCAGCAGTAGCAGTAGCAGTAGTGCTGTGTCTGTGCCAGTGCTGGCTGGGAGAAATCTGCCTAGCATCAGAGAATGAGGTCATCCAGGAGGAAGCAGGGATGGTGTTACTGCACGGGCCTACCGGGCCCAGGCCCAGGCCCCCAAGAATTAAGGAGGCCCTAAGCCCCAAGATTCCATAGTTCCATTCTCATATTGTGTTTATAATTGTATTTTCACACTTTCTCAGGGGACGAAGTTGAAACCCCCAGCAATGCAGAGTCTGTCACATCTGGCCTATAGCTCTGCATCTTTTTGGTAACTAGCAACAGCCATGGAGGGGGGGCTTTTTTTGCTTCCTGGCCCAGGGGCCCATGGAGTCAGTATCTGTCCCTGGGAGGAAGGAGGAATGAACGAACGCACCACAACGCAACGCAACGCACTTACTTCGCTGGATAAAAAAGTGAAACATAGTGAGTGAGGCGGTTTTGAAAATTAAATTATGGAAACATGCTACAGGGACGCTGCAGCAAACAAAGCCATGCAGGTGCCTTATGAATATACATTGCCAAGTTAAGATGATGTAAAAACACACACAAGCACAACACAAATCTATGCGTCCATTTGCCTAATGTTGGCTTGAAGCAGCTGCAATTCAGTTTGGCAAACTTTGGCACGCACACGCACACGCACACGCACACGCGCACAAACACACACACACACACACACACACACACACACACACACACACACACACACACACACACACACACACACACACACACACACACACACACACACACACACACACGCACCTGCTAAAAATCTTTTTCATCTGTCGGTGAAAGGCCAAGCTACTACTACAGGCTTTGTGTCGACTCGTTGAGGTAGCAGGTTTTCACCCGTTTGGCCGGTAGAGGAGAGGAGAGGAGAGCAGCTGGATGTGTCAGATGAGAGGCATGGGCTTTGCTTGGCTTTCTGCAGCCGTTAACCCCTTAAGACGCGGCTTTATACATTTGTTGTTACCAGTATGGTAATGACCAAGTCGTGGTGCATTACTAAAGGGCCCATGTTGTGTCATAGTATTGTAGTGCTGTGGTAGTTACAACATTTCAATGACTATTACAGCGTGCCACTGGAGGTACGGCGCGCATTAAGGGGCTACAACCCAACTGACCACACGTGAGGAGCCGGGCCAGCCCAATAATTAAAGCGTACAATCTGCTGTCGACAGGAATCAATGCATCTATTATCTTTCTCGACTTGATCAATGAACTCGCTCTGGAGGTGAGGGCCTTGTCTGCGCTGTTTGTGTTTGTGTGTGTGTGTGTGTGTGTGTGTGTGTGTGTGTGTGTGTGTGTGTGTGTGTGTGTGTGTGTGTGTGTGTGTGTGTGTGTGTGTGTGTGTGTGTGTGTGTGTGTGCACATGCATAGACTCAGCACCTACTTTCGGCATATGCACACACACACCTACTACGGAGGGACTAACAAAAGGCAGACACACACACACACACACACACACACACACACACACACACACACACACACACACACACACACACACACACACACACACACACACACACACACACACACACACACACACACACACACACACACACACACACACACACACACACAGTACAGTGATGAAAGAGCTGAGGCAGTCAGCTCTCACATGTGTTCTTTCATTCACAAGTACATGAAACCTATGTTAAGTACCCTATATAGTGTACCTTGCAATGTAAGTATAGTGTACCACAAATGCAATGTTACATTGCCCATTAGCATTGACTGGCTATTATGCTGATGCTTTAACCATGTGGTGGTGTTGACCCCACGTTTGGTGCACTGCTGTGAAACCGGAGTGACAAGGGGGGAGCAGGAAGTGAGCAGTGAC
>NC_085866.1:44984142-45004142 GCF_034702125.1 Engraulis encrasicolus | reverse complement strand
TGTCTATGTACTGTATGCGCCTCTGAGAGGTTAAAAAAAGTGTCTCCACTCGTTTCAGTGCAGTGTCAGAGTTACTGTACTCCGCTGAGACATTGTTAAAGAGTTTGCAGCAGTGACAGTAATAGGCGAAGCAGCAAGCAAGCAAGGAAGGAAGGAGGAATGAGCACCACCAGCAGCAGTAGAGTAGCCGCAGCAGTAGGCAAAGGGGAAGGAGTTAGCTGTCAGGACGGAGAATGGCCTGGCCCCGGACAAGCACACAGCGAGAGCGGTCAAGACTCAAGAGACTCATCATTATAGAGTCAGATAGCTATGCCATACACCGGCTGCCCCAGTCAGCTTAAGCTGTGAGAGATGGTGTCACTCGCAGCAGACTGGCCCAGCCGGGACACTGCAACGACAGAAGATTGTGACAGAGAGAGGAGTGCGCAAGGTCTGGATTGGGCAGGGAGGAGTGGAGCGTCGAGCAGAGGGAGGAGGAGGAGGAGGACAGGCTGACACCAGGTGTGTGTGTGTGTGTGTGTGCGTGTGTGTGTGTGTGTGTGTGTGTGTGTGCGTGTGTGTGTGTGTGTGTGTGTGCGTGTGTGTGTGTGTGAAGGGCAGTGAAAAGGTAGAAAGAAGACGGGATGGAATGGAGGGGGTGCTTTGCTTAATGACGGAAGAGATGAGGAAGGAAAATGAAATGGAGAGAGTTATAAAAGAGAGAGAGAGACAGAGTGCAAACAAGAGAGAAAGAGCAAGCAAGAGAGAGAGAGAGAGAGAGAGAGAGAGAGAGAGAGAGAGAGAGAGAGAGAGAGAGAGAGAGAGAGAGAGAGAAAGAGACAGAATGGGGTAGCGAGAACTGCAGTTAAAATCAGACTTGGGGCTAGAGTAGGGGAGGGGGAGGGAGAGCGAGAGAGATAGGGAGAAAGATGGGGAGAGAGGGAGAGGGAGAGAAGGGGGAGGGTGCTTCAGTCAGGACAGGGATTCTTTCACTCTCTTGCTGGGACGTTGCAGTGCTACTCTGCTGTCCGGAAGCTTGGCTAAGAGCTGACCCTACTGTGCTGCATCTGTGCGGATGTGTGTGTGTATGTGTGTGTGTGTGTGTGTGTGTGTGTGTGTGTGTGTGTGTGTGTGTGTGTGTGTGTGTGTGTGTGTGTGTGTGGCGTGCGTGCGTGCGTGCGTGCGTGCATGCATGCGTGTGTGCGTGCTTGTGTGCATGTGTGTTTTTGTGTGGCAGTTTGAGTGAGTGCAGAAATGCTTTAATGTATTTTTTTTATTAGTGTGTGTAATTGTGACGACTGTGTGACCACAACACAGCTCACACACTATCTCTGTGTGTATTTGTGTGTATACACAGGCATTTGTGTGTACGTCAGTGTGTATTTAAATGTGTGTGTATGCGTTCCAAGTGCATGTGCGTGTGCATGTGCAAGTGAATGTATGTGTGTGCGTGGGTGGGTGCGTTCGAGCGTGTTTGTGTGTGTGTGTGTGTGTGTGTGTGTGTGTGTGTATGTGAACGTGTGTGTGTTCCAGGGTGTGTGTGTTCCAGTGTGTGTGTGTGTGTGTGTGTGTGTGTGTGTGTGTGTGTGTGTGTGTGTGTGTGTGTGTGTGTGTGTGTGAGCGCATAAGAGGGGGGTGGGGGGTTAGGGATGAGGGGGGTGCACCATGAGGCTCATAACTCACTTTGCACTGCAGGACTTTTGCCGTGCCGCTCTGCTCTGCTCTGCTCCGCTCCGCTCTCCACCAATCCAATCCATTCTCCTTCATAATGCTGCTGCCTCGTCACCCAGCAAGCTAGTGGCTAGCTACTAGCTAGCAAGCGAACGCTGCTGCACCGGCACTTGCATGCATTGCATTGCATAGCACCGCATCTATCTCCATGCAGTCTTTCCTACTCTACTCCCCTCCTCACCCTCATTCCTTTTACCTCAAGGGGTCGTCTACGTCCTCCAACCCCCATCGCCTCAACATCCCCCCACCCCATCCATCTTCCACCACCACCACCACCAGCGCTCCTCCCCCCCTCTCCTGAAACACTGTCCCATCTCTCTCAGTGGCAAGGGGGGCCTTCGGTGCTACTACCGTATTGAGCAAATGTGCTGACATTGTAAAACTGATCGCCTCGAGGCTGCATTTCATGAATGGCAGCTACAGTGGGCTACTGAATGGCTTCCTATTGCGTATCGAATATGCAGCGGTTTGCGTAGATGCTGAATGTACCATATAGGTGCATTTTGGAATTTATTGTGCAATGAGGATTTTTCTTTTTGTCTCACTCTTAACTTCTCTAAAATTGTCTTGGATGAGTCTTGGATGGAAATTCAGGGCTTTTTCATGTGTGTGCGGTGTAGTGTTTTGCAAATCCAGCCAGGTTATATGAATGATGAGCGGGTCAATTCAGGATTCATTCACATTTTTTTTCCTACTCTAACAGAGAAAGAGATACCAAGAAATACCAAGAGAGCTAGATGGACAGGAAGAGATCATTTAAAAAGACTAAGAGAGAAAACGAAAAAGACCAAGAAAAAGAAACAGAAATTAAAAGTGTATTAAAATTTGCCTGCACTGCCACTCCACGCCTCACCTCACTCATAATAATGCGGGATTAGAAGTGTGCACTGGGCCAACGGTGGGGAGATGATCCATCATTGCCAGAATCTGAGCCTGACATCATTAAGAGAAACTGCAGTAGTTGTTCGCATAGGCTCCTGGAGGTAGAGAGAGAGAGTGAGAGAGAGAGAGAGAGAGAGAGAGAGAGAGAGAGAGAGAGAGAGAGAGAGAGAGAGAGAGAGAGAGAGATGGGAGCTGCTTGGTCCAAAAAAAGAAGAGAAAAGAGGAGCAGGAGGGAGTAAAAAAGAGAGGGGGGTAGAGCGCCGCACTCACCTGATCCTCGCGAGCTTACGATGCAATCCCCTCCCCCAAGACTCTCTTCCTCTCATTCTCCATTACAGCTCCTCCCCTCTCCTCCCGTCTCCATCCTCTCTTCCTCTCATACCTATACAACCTCTATCTCTCTCATTCATCTCCCCTCCTTTTCTCATCTCCCTCTCTTCACCCCACTTGCTCTAATCTCGCTCTTCTATTACCTGTCCCTGTTCACCCCTCTCTCTCTCTCTCTCTCTCTCTCTCTCTCTCTCTCTCTCTCTCTCTCTCTCTCTCTCTCTCTCTCGCGAAACATTCCATCACACATTCCAACAGGGATGATTAGCCCCCTGCATTGACCACTACACTGCTCTATGCATTTCATCATCAAAACCCCTCTCTCCAATCAAGTCAACCGTGCCATCTGTGTGTTATAATTCAAACTGAGCCACATGGCCCTCCTCCCCTCTCCTCCTCCACGTGCTCTCCTCCTCTCCTCTCTGGCCCATGCCCTCCCCCCCTCTCTTCCTGTCTTTCCTCCTCCTCCTCCTCTCCATCTCCTCTCTCCCTCCTCCTCCACCTCTCTGTGAGGTTGTTGGCTGGGTAAGTGGAGCAGGGAGCCGGAAGAGAGAGACAGGGAGAGCGAGAGCGAGAGAGAGAGAGAGAGAGAGAGAGAGAGAGAGAGAGAGAGAGAGAGAGAGAGAGAGAGAGAGAGAGAGAGAGAGAGAAAGAGAGGTAGAGGTAGAGAGAGAGAGGGAGAGAGAGAGAGAGAGAGAGAGAGAGAGAGGGAGAGAGAGAGAGAGAGACTGGTTACTTGCTTGCTGCTGAAGCCGGCAAAGTGGCCGTAGTAGCAGTAGCAGCAGCGCCTGTGCTCTGCTCTGCTATGCTACACTCCGCTCTGCTATGCTAGTCTATGCTATGCTGCAGTGTCCTGCAGCACAGTTCCTGCAGTGGTGAGCCTAGCGTGGCACGCTGTAGTCACGTGCAGCACAGCGAGGGTGATGGGAGAGGAGCCAGCTCAGCCAGCCAGCCTGCCTGCCTGACTGCCACTGCTGCTGCTGCAGCCTAGGGCTCTAGGACTGCTGCTGCTCAAACTGCTGCTGTTACTACTGCTGCATGTCTCCTCCTCTGCCCTCTATGATCATATACGATAACGTCTGGCCATCTCTCGCCCTGTCTCTCTTTCAAACCCTCTCAGTCCGTCTCTCTCTACCTCTCTCTCTCCCTCTCCCTCTCTCCCTCTCTCTCACCCTCCTGTTCTCCTAATGGTGCATTGTCCCATTCCAGTGTTCCAGATCCGATGATGTAATCAATGCAGCAAGCTTTGAACTTGCTGGAGTAAGGATTCCTCACATGCCCCCCACCCCCCCCCCACACACACACACACACACACACCACCACTGACTTATCTCGCCTTCGGGACAAGAGCGGGGCCGGCCGAATAGCCACACACACACGCACACACACCTCTCTCTCTCCTCTCTCTCTCACGCACATCACTCTACACTAACACAGAACCAGGAAGAGCATCAAAGACTGGATTCTTTCACCCCCTTTTTTTCCAAGTAGGAAGTAGCAAAGTGGCGCTGCAGCACCTTCAAGTTTTATCTCCCCTGTTGGCAGAGTGGATAGAGGACAGTGCAAATAGGGAAAAAGCGGTACAAAATGAAGACTTTTTTTTTCGCTTGAAGAAAATTGTGTGCGCCTTTTTTTTGTGGTACAGCACATTCAAATGTTTCTCTTTCTCTCGTGCAGATAGAAGGGATAGTGCAAATAGATAAAAAGCGGAACAAAACGAAGACTTTTTGTTCGCTTCAAGAAAAGTGTGCGCGCATCATTACTGTACTATAGGTGAGCGGCGAAAAGGTAACGCGATTCCGTTCTGCCTGCAACGGAGATGTACTTAAAGAGGCACTAAGTGTGATATTAATGTATTTTTAGCCGCAAGACGACGAAAAGTGGGCTGTTCTGTTCTGATGACTCAGGTGAAATAACGGTCCAATCTTGCAGATAGTAGGTCAGTCTGAGAGGATGGGAAGGGAAGGAAAGGAGGAAGACTGAAGGAGGAGGTGTGTTGAATCCCTCTATAGCCAATGGACACTGCAGTGTTTGACTTTCCCTATCGCCACACAGAGGGGAGAAGATGTATAGAAGCTTTGGCGGGATGCAGCAAGAACAATTTGTGACTTTCTTTTCTCTTTTTTTCGCTCACTCTCTCCTCTGGCAAGTCTTTCAGTTCCTGTCCTCCTCCATTCCTTTTTCTTTCGGGTAACAGCCTTTCACTTGTCCTTTCCCCGTTTTCATTACTTTAATGTATTTTCTTCGCTCTTCGCTTGTTTTTCTTGACTTTTGTTGTTGTTGCTTGAGGCGCCGCTGCCAGTAATTTGCCGTGATTTCATCATTGCGCTTAGCTGGCTTTTGTGACTTTGCTTTTTTATTGATAAGGTCATCACTTCCTGTACTGCCTGCCTGCTGTGGTGCAGTGCTGCCGCTCAGGTACACTTCCACAGAGTATCCCATACTGCAGCAGGCTACTTACTGGAAGAAGCTCTCTCTTCCTTACTCTCTCTCTCTCTCTCTAGCCCTTTCTCTGTGTCTCTCTTACCCTCCTGTACTCTCTCTCTCTCTTTCTTTCTCTGTCTCTCTGTCCCTCCTTTACTCTCTCTCTCTATCTCTCTCTATCCCTCTCCTTCACTCTCTCAAGGTATCTCAAGATATTCACTCTCCCCAATCTCTCTCTCTCTCTCTCTCTCTCTCTCTCTCTCTCTCTCTCTCTCTCTCTCTCTCTCTCTCCTGCATTACTGCTGAGCTGTGAGCTGTGTGCTGCTGTTGCTGCAGCTAGAGCTGCAAGTCTGCCTAGTGATGAGCTGAGCTGAGCTGTGCTCCACTACTGCACTAATGAACTGGCGTAACCCTGAGCTACTCAGCACGCTTCACTTACTCCACAGCTGGATCATCACCGCTTCATTCACTTAAGGTTGCATAGAAGTGTACTGATTTAAAAAATCTTTGAAAAATCTTGCATCTTTTCACAGGTTTTTTTTTGCATAAAAGCTTGTTTTATAAACCGGAAAGGCTTTTAAGGGCGTTAAATATGATGTAGGTCATTAAATAGTGTGCTGAAGGGAAATCTTAAAGACATGACGACCTGAAATGGGAAGTGGTTTGATACATCTGCTTGTGGAATAATATATTTGCGATATGATTTTTTTTTTACGTGAGCTGTATTTTTTCTTTTCCACTTTATATCGTTTTATATGTAAAAAATGTGCTTTCAAGGCAGATAAGGAAATATGCTCTGGTGATGTGCAAGTGCAGCAATTTATTTAAGAGTAATTTATCATTGCTGTCAGAGCATGTGGGCGCTTAGGGTGTGAAACTCAACCCGACGCTTCTACAGACCACGACACTCAGCGACACCCCTGAGTCTTCATGTAGGAAACCATAGGAGAGTTCAAAGGTCATTAAACATTTAGTGTGTGTTCCCATGGACAGGGTATCTATGTTTCACTCTTTTTTCATATTTACATTTACAGCAGATGAACACCAATTTAGAACACACGTTTAGAATTACTTCCATGCTAAAAAAAAAAAATTACATCACACTATTTGTGTTTGAAATGGCCTTTTGCTATCCAGGTCACCAGAAGCGAACCAAACATCAAATGTTATAGAATGTCGCAGGACAGGTAACTGAGTAACCTGACTATCCAAATGCTGTCCATTAGGCAACGCAGGATATTGAAAGTGTTACCTGTCTGCAAAAAAAAAACTCTCGTGGAAGGCACCTCTGAGCCATCATCCTGCTGCTGCTGTAGGCTATTGGTGTTCTATTACTGCATTGAGGTGCTTGCCTAATCAGCACTCTTACACTGTGTCCACTAGGAGGAGCACTTTTCCCTGTCAGCTCAAGTCCCCAGGGGAATGTTGCTAACATTTAGCCCACAGCATGGTGGGACAGGTAGGCTATATGTTCACAACAAACAGCAGAGAACATGGGTTGGTTAATTGATTAAAACCATTATTGAAGGTTGGTCAATAAATGGTCAATAAAAAAACAAGAAACCTTTAAAGTTACAGTGTATGTTAACAAGCTATGTTCACTTCAAATCCTTGACGTGTAGACTTTCACATTTAGGTTACCAACATTTTTTATAGCACAATAAGATTGAGTTAATTATTACAACTTTTACAGCTTGTCATAATGTCAATATTAGTGGTGTAGTATTAACTCTTATTAACTCTTTTGAAAGTTTTTCTTTGTCTTTGGGCACCATTTGACTTCCTCTTCTCCGACCACAAATGTAAAACTGTATCATTCTAGAAAATAAACTCACACTCAAGTCAATTGAATCTGTTCCTCTACAGAAAACCCCCTTTGCCACTCGACCCAAGTCATTTACCTCTTGTCATGTTTGTTGTCTCCTCCCTACTTTTCTCTCTCTCTCTCTCTCTCTCTCTCTCTCTCTCTCTCTCTCTCTCTGCTCCACCCCTCTCTCCTCGTGTGCTTTCTTGGCTGAGAGCAGTGTGGTGGCTGTGCGCTGCTGAGCGGTGCTGGAACATGCCTTGACTTGTACCGGCTTGCCTGCCTGAGGAAGAGAGAGGGTGCAGACTCGTGGGGTCAACAAACAGCCTGGACAGGACAGCTGATCGGAGCAGAGTGAGTAAACTTCCCACCAACAGACCCTGATGCAGACACACTGGAATGACATGACACTGAGGGGCAAGCAGAGAGAGAGAGAGAGAGAGAGAGAGAGAGAACGAGAGCCATTGATCTGGAGATAGGTGACCACAACAGCACCAGAGTCCGGCTCAACTTGGCTGGTACTGTGGGTCCAGCCGGCCGGCTGATGGCTATGTTGCTCTGTCGTCACACTTGAGGTGGAGCACCTACCTAACCTACGCTCTGGTGATTCCTGTGTAAGTCTCTCTAAATTCTCTCTCTCCCTGCCCCCCCCCCTTCCCAATCTGTTTCTCTCTCGCTCTCTGTCCCCCTCTCTCTCTCTCTCTCTCTCAGTCCTTCTCTGTTTCTCAATTTCTGTGTGAATTTCTCGCTTTTTTATTAAGTTGTCAAGTGTGTTGTAATGGTTCTACAAACTGTAACTTTTCTCCATCACATACAGTATGAGTACTCTAACCTGCCAATGTGTGACCTAGAAACAGATCTATTGTTTAAAAAATCTTTGAAAACCTGTTTTTGGTGATGGCATCCTGTAGGCCTAACTTGCATTTGATAGTCTAAAATGCAGCTAGTAGTAACACTCATATAGCACTCGAATCGTAAGTGTGTTTGTGTTTGTATACTCTTCTCTCTTGAGTAAACAAACACACACACACACACTTACTGACTCATTAACTCAATAGCTGCACTGCTCACGAGAGCTTGGCATTCTTTTCACCTCTGCGTCAAGCATAAGCCCCTTGAGCTATTTTTTTTTTCTTTTGCCCTCACAGACATTATTGACATGTTGTGTAGACGACGGGAGGTTAAGGCTCCATGGAGACGGAGACCACCACCTTTGACACACATGCCCACAAATATGTTTTTGAATTGACTGACTTGAGGAACAAATAAGGTGTAGTAGGGGCAGGGGCATGTGCAGATCAATTTGATTTACTGGAAGTAGGTTTGTGAAGATTCCCTCCCATTCACAGGTTGTGTGATCCAAAGAGTTAAGCTGAAGACAACTAGGGATTCTCATTGAGTTAGCAGCCGTAAAACTGCATATTACTTGAGTCTTTGGATTAACTGGAAGGTCTAAAAAAAAGGACGTCAGTGAAAAGTATGTTATTGATTATCTCCTTGTTTGTTAGTTGCCTTAGATCAAATTGTGTGTGTAAGTGTAAATCGAACATAATGTAATGTAATGTAATTCTCATTCACATACAGTATGTTGTGTTATCCAAAGAGTGTAATTGTAGGCGGGCAACTAAGCTTCTTCTTTTAGTTAGAGGTCCAGCTACCTTCAACTTGAAGTCTTTGGATTTACTAGAAGCTCCAAAAAAATGATTCCAGTGTGTTTCTCTGACTCAGCGTCTACACTATGTCCATGCACATCTGGGGCTACTATGATGGTGTCGTGGCAGTCATTCCATTGTGTTTCCCTTTGTGTCCTTTGATCATGCAGGAAGGCAGGGTGGGAGATCTTCATCGCGTTCGAGAAGCTCCTCAAGGGGACCCCCCCATGGTAATGTTTTACTGTAGAAGTCGTACTTTGAGGAACGGCAGGCAAGACCATGACAACATTGACCACAATCAGGTGAGTCATTTCGTATATCCTCTGTTGTAAATGCTTCAACATTCCCAAGTGGCATACATTTCATTCCACCACATGTGAGGAGGGTGTGTGGTTTTACAAAGGTACCTTTTTAGGCCTCTTAGTCAACATATTTGAAACAGAACGAGGAGACTTTCAACACAAGCCGGTGAGCAATACTTAAAGGAACCCAATTCCCCCATTGCTTACAGCTTGCCTGCTTCTCCACAACAGTAGACATGCTATAGGCCCTATAGCCCCCATACTCAAATAGCGGCCCGCGGGCCACTTGTGGCCCGCGGGGCATCTATTTGTGGCCCTCGAATAATTTTGAAAAATAAAAAAAATAAAATAATGTTTTTTTTTTGTTTTTTTTTTTGGTCCGATCGCGCTGCCGACTCTTATTTTGAAATCGCGCCACAGACGCTAGGAAGATGCGTACCGTGTCTCCGCCCCCTTAATCAGTTTCTCCCTGCAGGCTCCAAACAGAAGTGACTATGAGGGTGGCAGAGGCTGTTGTGAGATAGACTACAGAAGGGAAGGACGGTAGAACTTGTAAATAAATTATTTACAAAGTTCTCTTTGCCTGGTTTTTGAAAGTAATGGTCCACATTTCATTGCATACAGTGTGTTAGGACTTCGAATTGGTTTAGCACTAGCTGTAGCTAGTTGCTAACACAAATGAAGGCAAATTGTGTTTGAGCTCTGCTGGCAGCTAACTAGGGGTAGCCTACTTAAAAACGAATTGCTTGATAAACTTTTCACACTTTTAAACAGTCCCCAAATAGTTCGTTTGGAAAGCTAAGCCCCTCATAAGATTTCAAACAAAGTTATGAGCAACTTGATGATTTATTATTGGCTGTTGCATTTAATCAACATTGCATCAATGTGCCATTTTCTTGTTGGCAAAACCTGGTGTCCTCCTATCTATGTGTCCTCTTTGTTGGGTCCATTATTGCATCTGATTCTCATTATGCATGTGAGAGCTGCATAAACAAAGTCATAATAAGCAACATTTGTTTGAAAAGTGTTATCTTCAGGCTTATTGGTTTTCTCACTAAGAAATAAATGTTTATGAATGTAGTCTGCAAATATAGGCTAATCTTATGTCTTTTAAAAAAAGATAATTTTATGTCATTTAAAAAATATACTGAAGGGTGGGTGGCAATGACAGCAAGGCAGGCACCTCACCCCACAGTGCTCCAGAAAAATGCAGGCCCTTTATGAGAGAAATGTTCTCCCATCCTGTCACTGGAAATCAAATATCTGTTGTGGGTGTGAGTGTGTGTGTTTTGTGATTACAAAGGCCTTATCATTTTTAATTTTTTTTAAATAATTTTTTTGGTGGGGGTCGTGTCAGCCCGGCCCGGCCCTTTATTGGGAGGAATTTTGAAAAACTGGCCCTCGGGGACTTTTAATTGAGTACCCCTGCCCTATAGTATAGGGTGTCCCATTGTAGTCTACTGAAAACCAAGAAGCACATGTCCAAGAGGGCTAGTGGTAACACAAGGAGTGCTAATCCTACATAAACAGTATGTAATCATAGATATATATGAAATACTAAGGAGAGTAAATAACTTTAATGAAATGTCATATTGATGCATACAGATGCAATCAAAAGTCCACCCTCATGTGCTGACACAATGGTGGTGGCGGCTCCTATATACCTTGTCTGCTGACCCGATGCTGACAGCTACTACCTGCGCGTCTCATTGGTCGAAAAGCGGTGCCCCTGAATTATTAATGAGAGTCTGATCTACAAATAGAAACCGGCATTGATCAGTAGCCACCGAAGTAAAGTGATCTGACGAAGAAGCGCAATGTTTGCACTTTGCTTCCCTCTACATCTCCAACACTTTCCCAGCCTGGCTTCCTTTTTTCTGTTTAGTCTTAGTTTTTGGGAAGCGAAAAAAAAATAACAGTCAGTCAGCTTTCTCTCTCAGCTTTGAAAAGGAGCTTTTAATTCCTTCCTAAGGGATGTAATATAACGTTGCACCACACATCAAGCTGTTATTTTCTGATCATTCCCGTTTCTAAATGGCAGATTTAATGGCAAATGTAGCCGTAATGACCAAACAGGAACATGTATCATGTTCAAAACAAAAATGTAACTACCAATATAAAATCTCTTCTGATTCGCAAACCCATGAATACAACCACCATTTTTGTCAGCCCATTTCCCCCCATTTCCAATAATCTGGAATAAATTAAAAATGGACCTGGCCTGAGCTTGGCCTTTAACAATACCACAGACAGATGAACACACAGAACGCAGTGGCTATCATGACCCTGTAGGCAATGGTAGATAGAAACCGGTATGCAAATCATGTGATAATCTAATTGAAGTTTAAACATTATAACCATAACCAAACAAAAGGTTTATACATTAGTTAGAAAGAAGTAGCTCAACGTCTTTGAATATTTTCCCTCCAATGAAAAGGGCCATGAAGGGACATTATGACATACACTGACGTGCTTGGGACTACAGGGATTGATTTTGTCAAGGAAAGTAGTTTGGGGCAGGTCTGTAGTTTTGGTCAAACACTTCCCAAAAAGAAAAAAGAAAACGTAAGTCCCCGAAGTAAAAAAAAAAAAAAGGCAGGTTGAAGAAAAAGATGAAGAGTTAGAGAGAAGAGTATGAAGGACAAGGAACAAACGGGGGATGAAGAGTCTAGAGGTGAGAGGAAAGCAGTGGTCTCATCTCCTACTGTAGGTCTCTCCAGGGTGACTCCAGGAAGTCAGCTGGCAGAGGTGAACTGTAGAGGTTACCGTCATCAGAAAAGGTAGGAGACGCAGCATATCTGAACAGTTTATGCTCTTTGTGAGCTCCAGTTATTAGCATAATATTTGCATATGTGTATACATTTGTGTGTGGTGCCTGCAAATGTGCGTGTGTGAGAGACAGCACACATATGTATGACGCCAATGTTTTCATGGCAATTTCACAAACCAGTTCCCACAAGCTGTTCACTCAACCCCCTCTATCTGTAGCTGTGGGTTTGATATCACAGGAACAGGCTGTGGATTGTCCCCTGTGGGACCCGATTACTAGCGCAAGCCATGTGGGGACTCGACTACAGTAGACTACTAGACGCTCAAGTGTAGCTTTCAAAGGCAACTGATAATGCAGTATAGCAGAGTCGTCCTGGAGCTGCCTGCACACAAAAGAGAAAGCAAAAGCACGCAGTCAGATAATACTGACGTGGGTTTCCCCTATTTTCCCAATTGAAATGTTCCCCATTCTGCTTCAGTTAGATTTGCTTTGTATTGTATATTGTACTATATTGGTTATACGTGTCAAACGATTTCATACTGCGTTGGGAAGGTTTAACACAAGGGGGTAGGGTAGTAATAATAGCTGTGTGTGTGTGTGTGTGTGTGTGTGTGTGTGTGTGTGTGTGTGTGTGTGTGTGTGTGTGTGTGTGTGTGTGTGTGTGTGTGTGTGTGTGTGTGTGTGTGTGTGAGAGAGAGAGAGAGAGAGAGAGAGAGAGAGAGAGAGAGAGAAAGATAGAGTGAGACAGACTGTGTGTGTGTGTGTGTGTGTGTGTGTGTGTGTGTGTGAGGGAATTTCCTGTGGTCATCTGCTCCTGAAGTGTGTCAGAGGTAGGAAGGGGAGGGAAGGGGTGTGTTTAGGGTTTGGGTTGGGTAGTTCGTGTGTGTGTGTCCTCGTGTCGTATGATTGCACCGTCCAAAAAGCACGCCGGTCCAGCAGAGTAAAAACAAAATGCAGTGTTAATTCAACACTGAGAGAGTTGATCGAACAACTTCTAGCGTGTATTTGGTCCCAGAGTAATTGCTGAACTAACACCATGTTTTTTTAATGTGTGTGCTGGCTCGGTCAGCATTAGGGATTACATCAGGCCGCGAGCAGCTTGGAATTTCTGTCATCATGTGGCCTGCCCAAGCTGCAGCAGCAACAGTAAGCGGCGGGCGGCAGTGGTAGCAGCAGTCTCCTGCCCGCCTGCTTTGCCTGATTGCCTCACGAGACAGGCGACGCACTGGGACACAACACTGGCGATTTAGCAACCGCCGCACAAAAAGGGTCACAAGGCGCATGCCTGAGCCTCTGTGTGTGTGTGTGTGTGTGTGTGTGTGTGTGTGTGTGTGTGTGTGTGTGTGTGTGTGTGTGTGTGTGTGTGTGTGTGTGTGTGTATGAGTGGCATACATGTGAGACTTGATTTATTTCTTATTTTCGGTTATTCTTGGTTTTATTTTCTTCTCCGTTCAGTGTTTGTAGGGATTTGAAAAATACTCATTTGAATTATACAAATGGTAGATTTCTAATTGAACATAAAAAACAAAGACCCTTGGCAGTGTTTTGTAAATTAGGTTATTCATTCATCCTGTGTTTTTCCTCTGCCTCTTAATCTGTCAAGTTGCCGTTCCAGTTGCAGCAGAGTGTTTTAACTCACTGCTCTGGGATTTCTAAAGCCCCACGCCACATCGCTCCTCCAACCATCCGAATGTTTTTACAGCTGTCATTATTCGTTCATTTCAAAACTAATCAAATGTACTGCAAAAGCTTGAGCTCGACTTCCTCCACAGAGGAAGAAATATTTAGAGGCAGCCATATAAAATGGAATACACACTTTAAATCTACATAAAGTAGGTATTTATTAAAATTCATGTCATAGAATTTACAGGCATTCACTTTAATGTTTTGTCACCTCTTCTCCAACAATTCTGAAGGTTATGTCTGTAAGTTCTATTACGCTATTGCTACACTAAAACCACATACAATTTTAAAACCACCTAATTTAAAATGATCATAATTGTGAATAGATTTTTTGGGACGCCATATACGTATGTAGGCTACTGTAGCATTTCATCAGCACCCTGAAGATCACGACTCATATATCCGTAAACATGCGCCTTATCTTTGGTCCGTGCCACGTACAGTAATGGAGGAAAGCACCTCCAAACACAACAGATGACCCAGAAGCATGTAACAAGCCAAGCCGGACTGACTGGTTACTATTGCCTGGTCTCTTTGCTGCACTGTCGGTTGAAGGTTGTCAGGTTCATTTGAGACGATTTGTTTATGCTTTTTACATTGTATGGCGAAGAATGCTGACCAGCATGACTTAAGAGTGCCAAGAAGGCTACGTCCAAGCCATGGCTTTCCTCTTTTAATTAAAGTGAAATCCATTCAAATATGGATTAATAGATTATGCTAATGAAATGTTGACCGATATACTACGATACGCTTTACAGCCACCCCCTTTACCATAATCACAGAGAGAATGGAGAATGGGGAGTTGGTGAGGATGAATCGTAGAATGAAAGCAAACATTTCCTGAAGAGACACTTCCGTGCTTGGGCATTTATCCCCCCTGCGTGACCTCTGAACGATTAGCTTTAAACACACGTTATACCTCAGATCGTTCGTGGCCGGAGGAGGAGGAGGAGGGGGCTGATGTAAGCCCTGGGGGAGTTCGCTGGAGCTTTAGCCTCCATCTTGATTTTACCCTTCTCCTTCCCCTCCATACACAGTAAAAAAATACAGTGTTAATTCAACATTTAAGAGAGTACTCTGGGACCAAAAACAACCTAGAAGATGTTAAATCGACTCTCTAGGTGCTATATGAACACTGCAACATATACTATGTACAGTATCTCCATCCTCCCTCCCCCTCCTCCTTCCCCTGACTCTTGGCACCTGACTCGTACAGTATATCAGCACACCTGGTAATCAGTGTGGAATCGGAACAGGGCGGCTCTGGAGGCTCGGCCGACAGGTAATTGCGCAGGTGTTGTCTCCTTGAGGCCGATAACGTCCTGACAAGCCAAACGCCCGGCAGTTGGGGAATGCATTATCAGCAGCGACGTACACAAGAGGATACTAAAAATGGCATTTGGCTTATGTTGCACTACTGTGCTGTGTTGCTGTGCTGTGTGTCGTCCTGTGTCTGGATTGGCCTGGTTGGACTGTTTCTACACTACAGTGAGTCTCTGACCGACACAAAACATTTTCCCTCCTCGTTCAGGAGAAAAAAAATTACACTCTTGCTTTTCCGAAGTGATTTATGATCTTGTATGACTGCGGACCACGGGACTTGACCTTGTGTCACACAGCAGCCCTCCTGTCTCCCACCCTCTCCCTCTCCCTCTCCCTCTCCCTCTCCCTCTCCCTCAGCCTCATCCCATCATCCCTATAGGATTTATCATACGGCACTCCAGATAACTGTCGAGTAGAGCTACCAAGCCATTCAAATGCTCCTCATTTACAGCTGCAACCCTCTATAGGGGTTAAGGTTAGGATTAGGGTTTGTGTTTACTGCTATACTAAAAGCATATTGGTAGCTCATCTCGACAAAGCAGCCCATGTCGACAGAACACTGACCAATCAGCGTACCTTTCCCTTCATTTGTGCCTTTCGTTTACGGACAAACTGAGGTTTTTGAAAACTTGACCTTGCCACGCACCGACTTAACATATTTATGACAGATCTCAGCAGCAATTTTATGCAGATTCTCCAGTAATGTGAACGAAGATATATTGGAAAACGTACGGAAGATTTTTTTTTTGTTTATCAAAAGAGCCGGCTATGTGTAAATGGCGCCATAGTGTTGAGGGGCTGCGGCATCTCCCTTCACACTTCATTCTCCAGCCACTCTGTCTGCTTATGGAAGAAGTGCCATCAATATCTGTCTTTAGACGGCCTCCGCTGTGTCTCTGACTTTCACCCTCCCACAATCTGCTTCTTCAACAGACCCCCCCCACCCCCGCACCCTCTCGCCTGTGTGCTTTCTGTCTCTCTCTTTCTCTTTCTCTCCAACTCTCTTGGTCACCCTCTCTTTCCCTCCAACTCCCTCTCAATTTCTTACTCTTTCTCTCCCTCTCTCTCTCTTCCTCACTCACTTTCTCTATTAGTTTCTCACTTCCCCCTTCTCTTTCTCTCTTTCTTTCTCTCTCTCTCTCACTCTCTTCATCTCATTACCTGTCTCTCTCTCTTTCTCCCTTGGTCAATTGTACTTGTCTCTCTCTCTTTCTCCCTTGGTCACTTCACCTTGGTCTCTCACTTTCTCTTTCCCTCCAACTTCCTCTCCCTCTCTTGTTCTGTCTCTTCCTCTCTCTCTCGCTCTCATTCACTCCCCCATGTCTTCATTGCTCTCTCTATTAATTGGTGTGTGTGTGTGTGTGTGTGCGCGCGTATGTGTGTGTGTCTTAGCGCGTGTGCATGTGTGTGTGTGTGTGTGTGTGTGTGTGTGTGTGTGTGTGTGTGTGTGTGTGTGTGTGTGTGTGTGTGTGTGTGTGTGTGCTAGCTGTCCTCCTCCTATCAGAGCAGTACTGCATTATGAGGGAGGAGGCAACATCCAGCTGAGCGGCTGTGTTGGGGCGACTTTAAATAGCCCTGCAGAGGGGGAATACCGGCCGATAGCACTGGAATCTGTGTGTGTGTGTGTGTGTGTGTGTGTGTGTGTGTGTGTGTGTGTGTGTGTGTGTGTGTGTGTGTGTGTGTGTGTGTGTGTGTGTGTGTGTGTGTGTAAATCACAGACATGTCTAGGCCTCTCTGTCTACACTGTCATGCAGTGTGGACACATACACACGGACAAACGCACAAAGTCACACACACACACACACACACACACACACACACACACACACACACACACACACACACACACACACACACACACACACACACACACACACACACACACACACACACACACACACACACACAGGATTCTCATATTGGTAAGAACAGGCATTGTCTACCTCCATATACAGTACTTGATAAAGATGAAGACAGTAGCCTCGGCGCTCTCCTCCACAGCTAGCCTACCACTCTAAAAAAAATCAGTTGAACCTCCTGAACCAAGACGGTGCCTTTATTTGTGCTAACATGACTCATAGTGTGACTATTTCTGGTCAAGGGGGGTGTTTATGGCCCTGCATATATCGAGTGGTGCAATAAAAAAGGTGTGTTTTGTGTGTGTATGCCTCTCTCCCTCACCCTAGGTGTGTCTGTGCCTCTTCGGGGTGATTGCGATGGGACAAGGTGTGTGTATACATACGGGATGTGTGGCTGTGAGTCCTTCAGGCAGTTGGAGTGAATTGAGAACAGATTATTCTCTGAACAGCCACTCACAGTCAAAAACAAGGTATGGAGTCGGAGTCTGTTCACCAGTCAGAGGACGCTCTTTTTTGTGAGGACAGATATTTTAGGATTCTCGGATACTTCTCTTTTTATCTGTCTGCTTATCTGTCTGGCTGTCTCACTCTCGCTCTCTGTATTTCACTGATTTGCAAAATGCTTTTGACTGAGGGTTACCTGAAAGCGGCTCTGTCCATTAGCTACACTGTACTTCTCAATTATGCAATATGACGACAGCGTAACACTTAAATAAGACTATTTATTTGCTTTTCTTATTGCTGGCCTGTGTGCTCAAGGTAGATATTAAAATAATTCTGTGTGTAGTGTTTAATTCATTATTTGTGTATGCTCATTATTATTTATGTATACTGCAATGTTAATATGTTAATGTTATGTTCTCTTTTACATACTATGCTATACAGTAGATGCTGACAGCACTGCTTTTGAAATATGGCTCATGACCTTTTGTTTTAAGGAACTTTTTTATTTTCGTTTATCATGTGCAGGCGCATATTACATCAGATTCACCATGACAAAAATCAGAAAGGAAGTTAAGAGTTGATTAAAAAATCGAACACACTAAACAAGCTGAAGTCACAACATATGAAACAGTATATTGGATTAATCACAAATGAATCACATGATTGCTGAATACAGCAGGAAAATAGAAAATAATAGAAAAACTATTTTGTTTAGAATAGCCCATTGTATATCGTGCAATTAGCGCATCTCATTTTTTAAAATCCTTTTATTTGACAGGACATTGAAGAGACGCAGGATTGGAAATGAGCGGGCTGGATAGGATTGCTTCTGTTGGGATGCCCACCCCTGCAATGGATGGCCTTAAATTACATTTATATGCTTTTGGCTCTGATAATGACATTGACATATTGTTTCAGCCTCTTGCAGATCAGCGTGTAACATCCTCCCCACCCGACAACACCCAGCAAAGTCAACCCGTCTTTCCATTGGCATCCGCAAACGCGATACAGCGTGAAATAAGCTGGACGGCAGAAGTTAGGCAGAGTCCGCTCTCCTGTAAGCATGTGGGTAAAAAAGCTTGAAGAGCTTGACGTTGGCACTCTCTGTTCTTTTCCCCATTTGCGCTAGTCTGTCTCCTACTACAGTACCCCACAACGAGCACCCTAGCCTGCCCCTCCCCTCCTCCTCCCTCTTCCCCCTCTACCCCCTCGATCATGAGGGAGAGGCCGCGGAGCTGCAGAGGACAGACCCGAGGACAGACCCGAGGACAGACGGCCAGATGAGGACAGACACACAGACAAAAACACACAGACAGACAGATGAGGAGGGAGGGCAGGCAGGCGGGAGAGACCAGACGAGAGGAGACGAGAGGAGAGAAGCTATACTACCGCACCGCACCAAGGCCGCCCAGCTGGCTGCTGTGAGTGTTTCTCTGGCAGTGTCTTAGCTGGTTGTTGTGAGGAGTGAGAACGAAGCAATCAGCAAGTATACTGCCGCAGAAACTCTTCGCACTGAGAGCCTGATCCCGAGTTCACCAACGCCCTGCTCATCTCATCTACCCTGCCCATCTGAACAGGACTAAACGGAAAGTCACATTTAACACTATATCAAAGTTCAGGTCTGACCTTAAAATGTAAGAACATGTAACTACAACTGAAAGTTTACACAATGGTGGTCACAAGCATGTCCACATACAATGTCCACAACAGTGGGATTCCCTCTCCCTTATCACATTTTGAGTGTGTGTGTGGCTTGCTTGCTTGCTTGAAGATACTGATGTCCAATTCCCAGTTAACCTCCATCAGACAGGCACTGGCAGGACGCAGGAGGACAGCGTGCTGGTATGTATCTCTCGTAGAGGAGGGTAGTGTGGCATGTACTGTATCTCTCTTGTGTGACGTGTTGAAACACACATTTCATAAAGCATAAAACAGGATGTTTAGTAATGACTTTACTGCAGTCATTAATCATAAATTCCAGGGTGCGGTGATGGAAATAATCAGTCAGTCCCTGTGGTATGGGCTTGCGACTATCTATAGATTTGCTTACTCATTTTGAACAGTCAGTATTGTTTTCCTGTAAATCTATACTCACAGCCGGCAGCAGCGTACCATGTGACCTTTTAAGAATTCTCATTAGGAACAGGCGCCAAGCAGTGTACCTTATAGACAAAAACATTACAGTGTGTGTGTGCGCGCGCGTGCGTGTGTGTGTGTGCGTGTGCGTACATGTATGTGCGTGTGTGTGCGTGTGTGTGTGTACGCCTCTCACATGATGCTGACTGTATGTGCTCTTGTCTAACACAAAAAACCCAACTCTGATTGTTGAGTGTGTTTGTCATCTTATATTTGCGTAGAGTGTTATGCTCAGTAACAGTTCCAGTTTTAGTAGGAGACGATGTGATGTGAAGCGTTTGGCCCATTTGTACATTGCAGATATTTATTAAATAAAAAAAGTCTGTTTGAAAAATCTTGTATGCCTTTTGCTGAGTCAGCTCATTTGACTGGTAAAAAAGGGGAACGCTGCGCACTATTCATGCAGACCAGAACTGATGCTGAAAGGGAGCTTTTTAAAATCAGAGTCAAATGCAAACTCCCACACCACTCATTGTATGTCGATGCAAAAGTAAATAATTTTAATGCATGGAAAGCACAAATAAAGTGCTACCTTACTTTTGTGCTAAATGTTTTTGGCCCTCCGTTTTTAAAAGCAGGCTTAGAAATGAGTTCTATCCACATACGTCAGCCATATATCATTTAGCGTGGGCTATATAAGGGGCCTGGGAGACGTATGGATGCATCGACTGCGAGGGCATGTAT
>NC_085866.1:44876642-44979142 GCF_034702125.1 Engraulis encrasicolus | reverse complement strand
AGTGTTTGTTTACGAGCAGGTTGTTATTTTGATATCTTGCACGCTCTCCTTCTTTGGGTCGCTGTTGATTATATTGACTTATGTTATTTGGTCAGATTTGAGGACTACTCCAAGAAAGTTGCTGGTATTTCTGTCAGTATCTGACCTGATGTCTGCCATCGCGTACTCGGTCGGAGTTTGGATGGTTTTTGAGGAAGATTCTTGGGATTGTGTCTTGCAAGGAGCATTCTCTACATTTGCCAACACAAGTTCCTTTTTCTGGACCGTTGCCATCGCCATTTACCTCTACATCTTCATAGTGAAGTCCAGTCAGAGATGGGCTGACAGCTGTGTGCCTTATTTTCATGTGATCAGGTAAGCATACTTGGGCTCTAATGATTTCAATGGAAGGCTGGTTGGCGATTGCATAACACAAAAATGTGCGTCCTAGGCACGCGCGTGCATTTCCAGCACTTGTAAAAGTCATTGTAAACAATGCTTGCGTTAGGCTACATTAACGTAAACTCTCTATATTGTTTGCGTTTTTCGACATAGATGTTAACTGTCACGTGTACTGTTCAGGCTAACATATTGTCACCTAGGCACAGGTTTTATGACTGAAATATAGCCTACAGTCTGTCTTTACGATATCCTACTTTAACCTATAAGTGTTAGCCGATAGTAGGCTATTGTTGTTTATAACACTTACACACTAAGCAAAGTCCTTCTTGTTTACCCTCTGTTGCTTCAGCTGGGGGGTGCCTCTTGCCATCACTGTGACCGCCGTGTGCCTACACAAGATAGGCTACGATGCCTCGGAGGTGTCCGTAGGTTGGTGCTGGGTCAGCATCCAAGCAACGGACCACGTGCTGTGGATGCTATTGACGGGCAAGATCTGGGAATTCCTGGCCTACGTCACTCTGCCTGTCCTCTATCTCCTCATCAAGCAGCACATCCACCGGGCGGTGAGTAAGATGGGCTTGAGGAGACCTGGGTCACTGGGCTATGGAGATGACAGATTTGTAAGATGAGTAAACTCCATGAAGGCTGTCTAAATGTTAAGTTCAGACATATTCAAAAGTTGTTATATGAATTTACACTGGCCATGGTTTTTCAACACTGAGAAATAAACACTGACACTGAAACTGAATAAAGTGGGGGTTTATCTGGTGGGTAGGCCTATAGCCTACTCAACGTCGGAGAGCATGGGCAAAGACAGGCCAGGTCTGCCTGGCAAATGCAGGGTGCTGTGGTTTAGGGTCACAATGCCCAGTGCAAGTTGGGTGCCCTGGAAAGCTTTCATGATGGGGCTTTGGACCTGTGCCACCTTATGGCATAACTTTTGGCTTGAAGCTACTAGATGCATCAAGCAAGCTGTATGTAAAAGTGGGGAATGAAACAAAAACAACAATCTGGAAATAAACACATGGGCATGCCCACTAATAATTATTCCCAGTAGAACACAAATCATGTGATGTGGTCAGCATTGTTCTAGTCAGACAAGCATGACAATGTGCAAGTGGCCACAAACATGCCAGCTGTGATGAGACACCATTGTTCTGCATTCCAAACCCTGTCTGTCTGCAATCAATAAAGTGAAGTAGCCTGCGGACTGGAGCAAGACAACATGCATAATTCAAGATCCAAAGGAATTTTGTTTGTAAGATTGTAATCCAGGTAATACTCTTAACCAGGTCTTGGAAATATTGAAGGGGAATACCCACAAACAAAGCCACTATTATTCTCTGGTTATTTTGTCAAATTAGACATGTTAACCGCCAAAGTGTTTATTTGTTTCAGGATAATAGAACTAGGCTACGCCGTGCCTCGCACATAATTCCCATGAATCCAAGCATAGCATATTGATTAGTCTAAGCATAATAGCCGTAGTTATATGGCACATTCACGCATAATGTTCCCAAGTGAGCAGGAAACAGGATTTTTGAATGCAAGTGATTTTAGGGGCTTATGTACCTTCGATGGCTGAGTGGGTTGAAGAAGGTAATCCTGCTTGGCATAGCCGAATGAGTCATACCACCCTGCATCGTGACAGCAGAGCGGAACAGTGCACATAAGAAGCTGAATTAAACAGCCAATTTACGGTGCGCTGCGGCCACAACCTTTAAAAAAAATAAAACCTCTGTAACTCATGGCATGTTGTATAGGCTAATATACCTCATTGTTTTCGTAGACCTATCTGGGGCTGGGTCATTGAATGTTTTTAGTAACAGACGTCAGGGTGGTGCAACTACAGCTAATTAATCTACAGCTGAATTAAATGATGTTTTTTGTGGATTGTCTACAAAGCATTGCTTGTACATTAATTACTATCTATTAATTAATTCAGTTTTAAGTGTCGCGGTATTAGTTGTGATTGTGCCACTTGCCACTACACAATGTCAATGACACGGCCATAGCGTGAATACACCGTTTCATTCAAGCATTATTACAGTGTTGTCACATGTCCTACTACAGGATAACATTCATTAGGTATCTAATCCTGCTTGGCAGACCTAATTGAGTCATACCACCCTCCATCATAAGAGCAGACCTGAGCTTGGCAACTAAGAAGCTGAATTAAACTTCCTTTAAACTCGCTGTACACTGTGGTCTCAAAGTTCATACAATTCTGTAACTCACAGCTTGTTATGTACAGTATATATACACAGTGTTTTATCAACTTTGTGGCCATAGCATTAACATAGGCTACTGCTTCATTCAAATGTTATTTTAGCATTACCACGTATTGCTTAATATTCATTAGGTAATCCTGTTTGGCGGAGCTAAATTAATCATACCACAGAGCTAGGGATGCACCGATAACGATACTGGTATCGGTATCAGCCCCGATATGTGCTCATAATATTCATACTTGTATTCGTCAAGCACTTGCTGATACCAGAAAACGAATATCACAGGTGGAAAAAAAATGAGGCTATGCATTTATTTTAATTGTATATTGGGGGTAAAAGTATCAGTATCGGTACTCTGTATCGGCAAGTACAGAAATGAATGTACTCATGCTCGTATCATTTTTCATATCGGTTTGCACTAAGACACTGGATTAAACAGCATGGTATGGCTGCAAAGTACTGTAAGTCACAGCACGCTATTATTATATTATACAGTCTCAACTTTTGTGGCCACAGCATATTCACTCCATTAATACGTACATTATTTCAACATTGTCACATGTACAGGCTAATATTCACTAAGGTAATCCTCCTTGGCACTGCTAGCTAAATCAAACCTTGCATCATAAGCGCAGAGCTGTGTTGTGCACCTACGTACACAAGCTGAATTGTTGCAATGGACATAACATAGAGCAGAGCAGAACAGATGTTGTGCATCAGAAATGGAATGAAACCGTGTAGCCTATTCATGCTATGGCTGCATACTTCATGAACCGTCTTTCACAGCTTATTGCATATAATTTTTATTCTGCATATTTCAGTCATCAGTTGTTAAAAAGAAGACTCCGACTCTGATGAAGGCTTAGGGCCGAAACATCAGCACACCAAAAATAAAAGTGGTGAACCATGAAGAAGCAGTGTAATGCTCTTCTTTTTGACAACTGATGACTGAAGTACCCTGAAAAGCTACACCTGCTGCTGAAAAAGAAGCCTTCGAGGTGTGCGGGCCCTCGCAAAACTTTGTCAAGTATTCTGCATATGGCATGCCATATACTATTTACAGAATTGAATCAACTCTGAGTCCAGACGTAATTAAAAATATTCTGTCAACATTGTCACATTGTACAGGGTAATGTTCATTAACATGAAGGTAATCCATCCTGGCCACTGCTTAATGAGTCTAGTTATACCACCGTGCAGGGACGCTGTCAGCTTTGGCTGGGCCCAGGACAAAGTCATCGGAAAGGACCCCTCACACAATACATACAATGTAATGAGAACCCAATTCTTGGCCCCCTCTGTCCCTGGGCCCGGGACAAGTGTCCCCTTTGTCCCCCCTGTCGGCTTCCCTGTCACCGTACATCATAAGAGCAGGGGGCACCTGTAAGAAGCTGAAAGTTGGTGAAATTGCTAACTGTCTGTTATATTCTGTTTCTATTCTGTGTATTTCTCCATGCAGGCATGTAGGATCATTGTCAGGTCCTATAGGGCAATATTTACTACCCCCTAGAGAAGGCATGCACACTTTTTATGACTTAAACATACTTTTGTCTGCCATTATGATGTCTTAAAGTCTTACAGTAAGTATTTAAACCTAAGCACAATAACAGCGGGCAATACACACTGAGCAAAGTCCTCAATTCTATGCTATGTTTCGCTTCAGGTTCATTAGCTGGAATGGAACGGCATATTCACACCGCAAAGGCTGAATTAATTACACTTTGCACCATGAGAGGAAAGAGGTTGTGCTGCAGAAGCAGAATTAGGCTGCAAATACGATGTAGCGAGATCTTGCCCCATCATCGAACTCTCTGGGTCTCATGAGTATCAAACACAGACTTTGACCACAACACCAGCCATGCTAATGAAAGGGCAGGTGTGGCCTAATGGTTAGGGTGGTGGTATGGGGCACCTAAGTCATGCCCTCTACTTCCTGGTTCATGGGGCAGAGGGAGTCAAAAAATAATTACTGGGCTTGAAATGAGTGGTTTTTCAACACCAATCCAAACCTTGGACCTCCACTTATGCACCACAAATCCACCACAACTCGCCTCATTCACTTCCATTCAATTTTTTGCAACTTACTGCCCCATGAACCAGGAAGTAGAGGCCGTGACTTAGGTGCCCCATTGAGATCAGGGGCTTGCAGGTTCAAATCCCACCCTTACCTCTCACTACACCTCCATCCATGGCTGAAGTGTCCTTGGGCAAGGCTCCTAACCCCACATAGCTCCAGGAACTGTAACCAATACCCTGTAAAATAACTGTAAGTCGCTTTGGATAAATGCATCAGCTAAGTATAATGTAATGCTTATGAAGGCAGTCACAGCACACTCTCAAGCCCACAAGTGATGGTCTTTCCATTACAGTCCAAAAAGACAGAGAACGCACTCAGTAGCACAGGTGCTGGACCAGAAATAAGGCAACTGAAAGGAAAATAAAGGTCCGCAACACTGTTTGATGCTCCCAAAAATGTAATAGCACGTGCAGCCACTTAAGAGTCCGAAACCTTGTGCTATTACATTTTTGGGAGCATCAAACAGTGTTGCGGACCTTTTATTTTCCTTTCATTTCATCACAGTCACACACATATCTCATCTCCCATCCTCCCTTGTGCCTGTTGCCTCCCTTCTGCTTATGACATCGTAAGATGTCCTTGAGATTAACAGTTTAATTCAATATCTTGCAAAAGCACAATGCAAAGGTCATTTTCTCATTTGCAATTGGAATGTTCGATGGGGAAGAAGTCCTCAAAAAAGGGGTTGTGGCTAGGCTGACAGCAGGGAAACTTTATTGTTTTCTCCACGGAGGCGGGACATCAGTGAAGCAGGAGGCCACAAGCACAAGTCGTGCCGGGAGTTTGGATAATGGAATGGGCCCATACTATACTATAATATTATATAGTAATATAATATAAATACACTGTTGGTTATATTTTATTTTCATATTGCCCTCCCTTTCTCTTCACAGTCATGTACCTAACTCTCCCCTTATCTGTCTCCTTCCCCTTCCCAGCATGCTGCACTGTCGGAGTACCGTCCCATCATGGCCAGCAACCCAGCGTCCAGCTCAGTGACGACGATGGCGGACCGCAAGCTGACCCTCATCCCCATCATCTTCATCTTCCTGCGGATCTGGAGCACGCTGCGCTTCGTCCTGCTGCTGGCCAACTCCCCTGTCCGCCAGCACCCCGCCCTCGTCATCTTACATGTGAGTCAGGGCTTATTTAACTAATGAAAACATCAGACACACACACACACACACACACACACACACACACACACACACACACACACACACACACACTCACACTCACACTCACACACTCTCTCTCTCTCTCTCTCTCTCTCTCTCTCTCTCTCACCCTCATCATTCAGTTTGTTCATGGGCCACAAGGCGTCTTTTGTACTCTTCCAGAGTGTGTTAACTCAGTCTAATCAGACAGTCTAATTCACTTTTGAAGATGTCTATTGAATTCTCCTCCTCTCCCCCTTTTCTCTCCTCCTCGCCCATCCTCTTCCATCTCATCTATCTTCTATCTATTTCTTTCTTGTCTCTTTATTCTATCTGCCTTCTCTCCCTTCCTCCCTCCCTCCCTCCCTCCCTATCATCACTTCTATCCCCCCTCACTCAGGGCATCGGCAACACGTTCCAAGGGGCTGCTAACTGCATCATGTTTGTGCTGTGTACGCAGCCGGTGCGCGCCCGTCTGGCCAGCGTGCTGTGCTGCAGGGCCCAGGAGAAAGCCCCGGGCCCCGAGGCCCAACGCGGCGGCGGCACTGGAGCGCCCAGACACTCCGCCCTCCCCGATGATGCTCCCAGCGCACACCGCTGGCTGGACGATGAATAATCAAGACACTAGGGCTGGGGCTGGGAGAGTTTTGGGGGGGTTGGCACTGATGCTTTGATACTTGATGCTTTTCTCCAAGAAAAGAGATAGAAAGAGCTACAGATATACAGTTACATGGAAATAGAGATGACAGACAGACGTACTGTGCAGAGAGAGAGAGAGAGAGAGAGAGAGAGAGAGAGAGAGAGAGAGAGAGAGAGAGAGAGAGAGAGAGAGAGAGAGAGAGAGAGAGAGAGAGAGAGAGAGAGAGAGAGAGAGAGAAATCATAATTTTACAAGAGGAGAGGGATAGACAGAGAGACCGAAAGAAAGAGAGAGAAGAAAGCGAAAGAATGACACGGGTGTCGTCGACTTTCAGTCCTCCATCCCACTCCCGCCTGCTCCAACTACGACACTCATCCCAGCAAGCAAGTGCCTTTAAGGGTTAATGGGGAGACTACAGTCACATGTCAACAAGGGCCTGAACACAAATGCACTTTACGCTACCACAGCAGTGGAGCACTTTCTTGTGCCTCTTCTTGATATCGCAAAACAGACAGGGTGTGTCTTAATATGCATATGCAGGCTCCTCAAAAGGTGACACCTACTCATCCCAACTGGCAAGGACACTCTGGGAATATTCTGCACTGCTTTAGCCTTAAATGACAATCTCTCCCACTGTCACTTAGGTATAGGGATGCACCGATACTGTTCATTATACTCATACACTTGCCGATACCAGGCACCGATACTGCTATTACAAGAAACAATGCAGCATCTCATTACGTTCCATTGACTAGAAGGTAGCATGGGAAAAAGTGCCGCCTGATACGTTTACTAACATTTAGATCTACATGGAAATAGACACTAGAACAAATAACAGGTGAAAAAACAGGGCTGTGCATTTATTTTCATTGTATGTTGAGGGTAAAGGTATCGGTATCAGTACTCGGTATCGGCAAGTACTACAGACATTAACGCACTTGTACGCGTATCGGTTTTCAAAAAAAAAAAAAGATTATGTGGTATCGTGCATCCCTACTTACGTAGGTAGTGTGTGTAGGACAGACAGGAGGGTGACTGATTATGTGACCAATGTCTTAGTACTGTAAATGGTCTGTGAGACTCAGGCCTTCTTCAGTTGAAGAGTAGTCTATGCAAATGTGCTATAAAAAGCTTGTACAATCAGATTAGAGTTTGTATTAGTAAATTGTGGTGATTTTTTTGTACCTGTCTACGTAACATTAACGAGTTCATGAATCAAATCAATCAGTCAGGTGATCATTTTGTGCGTCATAATGCTAAATATTTCTTAGAAAAAAGGACATCTTTTTTGCACGTGATAGTGCCTGTAGTTGTTGACATAAATGGCATCTTAAGACAGTCATGTGCTACGTTTCTATTCATACTTTGTGTAACTTCCTCTATACAAAAGCTTGGTTATCTAGCCCAGCTGGATTCAATACCGAGGGCAGGAGGGGGGGGTAAAAAAGTGCCTTTATCAGATGTACTGTAATGCTGTTGTAATACTTTGCCAACAACGCAGTCTTGTGCACACACACACTCACAAATATACACGACTGCCACTGTGCATGTGCACAGCATGATAGACTTCAAATAAAGCGGTCTGTTGTAGTAGCGTGTCTTGAACGTGTTGAAATTGCATAATCTCACTGTATTTCAGTCTAGGGGATTAAGGCCTAAGTCCCCCCGGTGGCTATACTCGGCACCTCCTTGTCTTAAGATAGCCCGGGAGCGCTGCGTGGTCTTGGATGAGTGAGTGGACAACGGCGTGCAAGAGGAGGTGATCTGCTCCTGGGGTGTGGGGGGGAGCCAGGCCCACTGATGATGAGGGGATAAAGGGGTCAGTTGTCCCGGGACCAGGGAGAGGTGGGGGGGCCGAGAATTGTGCTTTCTTTACTTTATTTGTATTGGGGGTGGGGGGTCTTTCAGATGACTCTGTCCTGAGCCTGGCCAAAGCTGTCAGCGGCCCTGACGGTGGGGGATAGTAATTACTATGAAGCGCACCAGTAATCTCTCTCAAAGTGGAAGAGCTTGGTGTGACAGAATGCCTGATTGGGAATACAGAACAGTGACATCGCCCCCTGTGCATACCGAATAAGACCCGCAGTCATTCTCTCTCTCTCTCTCTCTCTCTCTCTCTCTCTCTCTCTCTCTCTCTCTCTCTCTCTCTCTCTCTCTCTCTCTCTCTCTCTCTCTCTCTCTCTCTCTCTCTCTCTCTCTCATTTTCTCTCAAAGACTCCATTTAGCCATCTATCTTTGGTTTTCTCTATCAAATGCTATCTAGCTATCAATCTATATTTCTTTGTCTTTCTTGTCCCCCTTCTTTATTATTCTTATCCACCCTCCCCCAGACTTGCCCACAAAGGCCATCAGAAATATCTGAGTCATGTAGAATAAAAAGCTCAACTCAGTCACAATGCAGCAAAAAGGGGAAGTGGCTGGGCTGAGAGAAGTCACCCTATCTTACATGCAACTAGAGCTGCCTGCATTGGGAGGGATCAGAAGTTAAGCCTTAAGTGGTTCTCAACCTTTTTTTGAACGAATATCCCATTTACCTCTTCATATCATAAGCTTGCCAACGCCCCCCACCCAACATCATGACACGTAACCCTGGGTCCCCCCCCCCTCCTATTAGCTGCCTCCTCAATGCCCCCTGAGGGCTCGCTGCCCCCAGTTGAGAGATGCTAAGTCAAGGGAACATGATCAGATATGTCAGCTATTTGACCCTCAATGGCCCCATTCCGTTTCCCCATAGGCTGCGGATGTTTGCCAACCACACAACCCAGGCCTTGTGACTGCCACTGAATCACAAGATCCGCAAAACTGTGGGACTGTTCTTGAAGTACATGTGTTGTTTTAAATAGATGAGAAATATGTATGTTGTGAGGAACACAGCTGTACACAGATGATTTGTGTGTTGAACAACATAGCTGAAGCACATGTCCACAAGTCCGTTCTCTCTCTGCATCCTTCTTTTTGGGCTTTGTTTTGTTCTGTGCACTATTTGCTTTTTATTCTATTTGTGTTGCACTACATACAGGGTTTTCATTAGATTGTGCCACAGCAGTTTGCTAGATTTCCTGAGGTCTCTTACATCCGCTTGTGTGTCTCCTCTCCACTAATGGGATTTTTATTTTCCTCTCCTCATCCCTTCCTCCTCTCATCCCCTACTACTCCTTCAATGAAATATTCAGCTTCCCCCTTCTCTCTCTCTCCCTCCCTCCCTCTCTCTCTCCCCCATCTTTTACTTTAGTACCCTATCATATCTCTCCAGCATGAACAGTTGGGTTCACCAGGTTCGCTCTATGCGCCAACACTGAAAGTTATACACTTTGTGTCTTTCTGCACTCACCCAGCACTTGTCCATGTCACGGCAAGAGCTAAAAATAGCAGCCAAAAAGAGAAGTTCTTTTCGCAGAACTGGATGTTTGGTGGTGTACAGTTGTCGAACTGGGATATTATGAGTGGTTAAATTGGCTGTTGAAAGGGTGCGGAGGGGGAGGGCTCTACAGTACTTCATCCACAGTGGTCATCAATATCAGACTCTATTGTATCACTATAAATAGTGTCACAGTGGCAGTTGACTCTGACTCTGACTCACTGAGGTGAAGAAGAGGAAGAAACAGAGATGACCTCAGGGGGTGCTCAAGCCCAATTTAAACTCAGTATATCACAAAGCCTACTACTACCCAGGCCTGGAATAGTACTCTGGCATACAGGTCATTTCCCAGTGGGCCGACACTCCTCTGGGAGTGATACCGATTTCTTCTTCTATTTTCTTAGAGACATAGGCCAACAATTTAGTTTGGCACACAAAAATATCCTGGCCGTTTTTTTGGTCTTACTCCACCCCTGCTGCTAGCTACTGTACATGTACATGGGGTAATTGACTCAAGTGAGGGGGCATGAGGGTCCTATTTGAAGTAGGCCTCCCTACATGGTCAACCCTGGTTAAATTCAGCCAGCATAGAGGGATTAACACCCTTAATTAGAAGACAATAGCGATATAACTAGCGTAATGAACAGAATATTATATCTCACCTCTTAAGCATTGTTTTGCTTTGTTAATTAGCCTACCTAGTTTGTCATCAGGCTATTGGCTTAAAGACACTACTCTCTATTAGAGAATGAGCCATAAACTAGACTGCAGAGCGAATGCAGTGAGGTATTCATTTGTGGGAGACTATTTGGATTTTCATCGATTGGACTTTGTACAAGTTGCAGTGCATTTCGAGAAGTAACACCAGGGCTGAATAATGTTGATAACCAAATAAGTCGTGGGGATTTATGCCATGCTAAGACGTTAATACCTTGGAAAATTACAGTGGTGAAGTTTCACAAGCCCCAATGTGGCAAGCAAGAGCATGTCACATGAAAGACAGACAGATTCTGAAGTGGGAGGGGCTGATTGCTTAAGACCTTGATTAATTCACTACTGCACAAACTAAAGCAAGGAAATAAAACAGTACAGAAATGTACATTATTTAAGAGATGTCTTCTCATTCATACTCTGATCGTCGTTGTCATCATCAACATCAACATCGTCATCATATCCAACCCCAATAGAGGTACTTGAGTAACTTATAGTCAGGGCCGCTGACAGCTTTGACCGGGCTCTGGACAAAACCATCTGAAAGGGGCCCCCTTTTTAAATGTATACATGTACAATGTAGTGGAGACACAATTCTGCAAATTATCATTTGACCCTTTGCACTTTGAATGTTGTTACAACTGTCACAAATGACTTTTTGAGGGCTGCTACCATCATGGCAGTTGAGTACCCATTTCCAAACTTCCATGCTCCTTTAAACACACCTCTAAGGTTATGACTTTGGATGAATCTGACCAGCCTGACCTGACCCTTAGCACATCCACTGTTAGAAAACTGTTCAAGTAGACACTCTGTATTGAAATTACACTAACACTGTAACTAGGGACGCTGACAGCTTTTGCTGGACCCAGGGTAAAGTCATATGAAAGGGCCCAGCCCCCATCCAATACATACAATGCAAGGAAAACCCAATTCTGGTCCCCCTCTCTTCCTGGGTCCGGGACAACTGACCCCTTTGTTCCCCCCTTGTCAGCTTCCCTGACTGTAACAGTAGTGTGCACTGTTCCTTCACCCACTCACCCCTCCCTCTTGCATCCATGGGGCTCTTGTTTGTTTCATGCTGGTCCTGGGGGCGGTAAGGTGCTTAAGGTACGGTAATAAACCTGGTTTAGTTAACTCAGAGACTGTTGGAATTGTATTAATTAAAGAGCCAGGGGCAACATTTCCTGAACTAAGCAAATGCCAATGTGGCTGTTCTTCTTTCAGGTTTACAACCACAACTTGTAAAGTAAATGTGTGTCACTTAGATGCAATCACTGTATTGATCACAATGTCAACCATCAACCAATCACTTTCCGTGGCGTACACACACACACACACACACACACACACACACACACACACACACACACACACACACACACACACACACACACACACACACACACACACACACACACACACACACACACACACACAAACACACTCACCTCCACCATCGTATTGGGAGCAGCTATTAGTCTTTCACAATTTCTTTATGGCGATTTATAACTGGGTTCAGAATCCCACATGAATTATATAGCCTATATAGTTTTATATACTATATACGTACATATTGAAGAAGCTGAAGAAGCAAAGGACAGCAGCCTTCCCAGATTTTCACTAAGAGACGGGCCTTCAGCCTGAAACATTTGCAGTGGTAACAATTAATAAGTGTTATCCTTTGTCAACTACCACCCTTATAAACGAGATCTGTGTCTGAACCAATGCAACACTACAACCCCTCCCAGGCTCAGCTCCATAACCCCGGTCCAGTCCTCCACTGCTGCATTGGGTGCATCTGTTAGCCTCTGGCCCCTCTGGCACTCTCCTGTGATGTGTGCTGCAGTGCAGAAGCTAGCAGCAGCTGTCTTCTCCTCAACTCATCTGAGCCCCAGAGAAAGCCCTGGCCAGCTTAGCTTGGCCTCACTCTCCTGCTGTCAGGCCAGGGTTACGGGAACATCAACATGCATGCCAGTAGCCATATCTACAGAAATCAGACTCTGTGTGGGCCCCCTATGTACACGGGACCCTGGTGACTCAGTCACACTGTACGACACCCCTGTGTGTGTGTGTGTGTGTGTGTGCGCGTGCGTGCGCGTGTGTGTGTGTGTGTGTGTGCGTGTGCGTGCGTGCGTGCATGTGCATGCGGGTGTGTGTGCACGTGTGTGTAGGGAAGCCGACAGAGGGGGGCGGGGGAAAGATCAGTTGTCCCGGGTCCAGGGAGAGAGAGACCAGAGTTGGTTCCTCATTACAATTACTATTATTGGGTGAAGGGCCCTCTCAAAGACGTAATCCTGCGCCCAGCCAAAGCTGTCAGCTTGCGTGCGTGCGTGCGTGCGTGCGTGCGTGTGTGCGTGCGTGCGTGCGTGTGTGTGCACGTGTGCGTGTGTGACTTAATCTGGCTAAACTATACAGGGATGCAGAGAGAGATCCACACTCATGCAAAGTGTAAACATGCACAGGCACACACACACACACACACACACACACACACACACACACACACACACACACACACACACACACACACACACACACACACACACACACACACACACACACACACACGCACACACACACACACGCCTCTGTGTGCAGAATGAGCCTTGCTGGACTTCTACTTCAAAATCCCCTTTTTATCGACCTAACACTATTGCTAATAATGAGCCAATGGTGGCCTGGTATTTACCCCTGGGCCTTGATAGGCTGGAACGAGTGGAGGAGGGAAGTGTGTGTGTGTGTGTGTGTGTGTGTGTGTGTGTGTGTGTGTGTGTGTGTGTGTGTGTGTGTGTGTGTGTGTGTGTGTGTGTGTGTGTGTGTGTGTGTGTGAGCGTGTGTGTGTTTGTGTGTCTGCGTGTCTGTGTGTCTGTGTGTCTGTGTGTGAGTGAGTGTGTGAGTGTGTGAGTGTGCGAGTGTGTGTGCGTGTGCGTGCGTCCGTGCATGCGTCCGTGCAGGTGGGTGCATGCATGCACGCACGCACCTGCAATTTGGGCTGATACAGTTTACGTATGGGGCACAAATGCTACCAATTAAGTAGGATAAAAATAAATCTGGCCTTTGTTGGGGAATCTGAAAGCGAAAGTGAAGTGATAGCCCATTGGGAAACTCCAACTCCCATTGTCATTGTGAGACAGCACTCAAGTGAACACTGCACACAACGAAATTGCATTTATGCCTCACCCGTGCAAGGGGGCAGCCCTCAGTGGCGCCCCATGGGGAGCAGTGCGGTGGGACGGTACCATGCTCAGGGTACCTCAGTCATGGAGGAGGATGGGGGAGAGCACTGGTTGATTATTCCCCCCACCAACCTGGCGGGTCGGGAGTCGAACCGGCAACCTCTGGGATGCAAGTCTGACGCCCTAACCGCTCACCCATGACTGCCCTATCTCACGGCCCAAATTGTGTTTGTCTGGATTGTTTTTGCTATTAAAGGAAAAATAAAAATGCAAGAACAAATCAGCACAATTTAGTTTTATTTAAATTAGAATAGAATTCAATAGGAGTGCTATACAAGGATTTAAGAAGGTGTGTGTGTGTGTGCGTGCGTGCGTGCGTGCGTGTGTGCGTGTGTTGCAGGGCAGTAGAGAATCACCGACATGTGACGCTGTGACGCAATCAATGAGATTAATGAGTGGACGGAAGGTTGGTCAGAGAGGGAGGAGAATGGAGGTGAGGAGAAGAGAGTCTCTCTCTCTCTCTCTCTCTCTCTCTCTCTCTCTCTCTCTCTCTCTCTCTCTCTCCCTCCCTCTCTGCAGTGGTGCACTGCAGGCAGCTGCCGGGCGAGTGAGCTGAGGATGCGGGCTGAACAGAGACCCCTGCTGATGGGAGGGAGCTGACACACGCCTGGGCTGGCTGCCCTCGACCAGGCCAGACCCAGATAGGAGGAGAGAGAGAGAATAGGAGGAGGTGGAGGAAGAAGAGGAGGAAGAGGGGGAGCAGGAGAGGGAGAGGGAGCAGGACCTAGGGATCCAGACCCAGATAGGAGGAGGAGGAAGAAGAGGAGGAAGAGGGGGAGCAGGAGAGGGAGAGGGAGCAGGACCTAGGGATCCAGACCCAGATAGTAGGATGGAGGAGGGTAGAGGAGGTGAAGAAGGAAGAGGAGGGAGGAGAAGGGGGACCGCCAGTCCCAGATATTAGGAGGAACAGGAGGAGAGGGAGGGAGGAGGAGGAGGAGAAGGAGGGGTGCAGACCAAAATGGGAGGAGGCGTTGGGGGACGAGGAGGTGTAGGAGGAGAGCAGTAGAAGGACTAGTCCCAGATACGAGGAGGAGGAAGAATGGAGAGAGGTTGCAGAAGAGGCGAGGGGAGGAGAAGTACAGAGGCAAAGAGAGGCAGCCCCAGATACCAGGAAGAAAAGAGATGGAAGAGAATGATGAGGGTAGAAGAGAGGAGGTAGCGAGCTGCATTTTGGTAAATCGATCCACAGATTCTGTGAGGTGGGAAAGGCATTCCTGCTTATAGGGACTGTTACGTATGTGTGTGTGTTTGTCTGTGTATGTGTGTTTGTGTGCGTTTTTACGTGTGTGTGTGTGTGTGTGTGTGTGTGTGTGTGTGTGTGTGTGTGTGTGTGTGTGTGTGTGTGTCTGTCTGCCTGTCTGTCTGTCTGTCTGTCTGTCTGTCTGTGTGTAGATGAACTCATTGAAAATGGTTCCCAGGGCTGTTGTCAAGGACCGCAGCGGTAAACCAATGTGATGATTCGTCTCCTCCTCTCCATTCTCTCTCTCACACCTACCCGCTCTGTGTGTGTGTGTGTGTGTGTGTGTGTGTGTGTGTGTGTGTGTGTGTCTGTCTGTCTGTCTGTCTGTCTGTCTGTCTGTCTGTCTGTCTGAATGTCTGTCTGTCTGTCTGTCTGTCTGTCTGTCTGTCTGTCTGTCTGTCTGTCTGTCTGTCTGTCTGTCTGTCTGTCTGTGTGTGTAGATGAGCTCATTGAAAATGGCCCCCGGGACTGTTGTCAAGGACCGCAGCGGTAAACCAATGTGATGATTCGTCTTCCCCTCTCCATTCTCTCTCTCACACCTACCCGCTACGGCTGCGCGCCCAACATAGTAATTCAGCACGCTGTGTGAAAATCTGCCCGCATTGTAAATATAAAATGTACGCTCTCTCTCGCCCAGCATGTGGGCCTGCAGCTACTGCCTCTCTGCCACCTCTTAGTTACTCGGCTTACTTCACGTCTCACAACCTCCGGCTGCGCCACCGAGCAGATACTTTAAAAAAAAACAACCACATTGACATGACAGAAGGGGTCGGTGCAGTGCATAGTAACGATTTCAGTTATTTATTCATACCCTTGATGTAGTGTAATTGATCCTGCTTGTAATGGATACCTGCAGTGTCCGGCCTGCCTGCTTGCCTGCTTGCTTGCCTGCCTGCCTGCCTGCCTGCCGGCTTGACTGCTGTGTGGATAACCCCTGACTGTTGCTGTGTCCACTGCAGTCATATGTTGCAATGTGAGCGGAAGGGTAAAATGCTGGGTTGGGATGAGGGTTGGCGTAGGGTGGGGTGAGGATAGGATGGGTGTGGGGATGATGTGGGGTGGGTTGGGGATGGGACGGGGGTGTGGGGATGTGGATGGGGACGAGGGTGTGTGGGGGGTGTGGATGGGGATGGGACGGGGGGTGTGGGGGGTAGGGATGGGGTGAGAGGTGCGTGGCTGGAGCCAGCATGTGCTGATGGGGTGGAAAACAAACACTTGTCCTTCAGGATATTTGCAGACAAGCTTGCTAGCATCACGCCGCATCACGCCACACACACGCACACACGCACGCACGCACGCACGCGCATGCGCGCACACACACACACACACACACACACACACACACACACACCATGCCTGCCTCCGGCATCCTCCAGCTTCCTCCAGCATAGCAGTTTATACATTGCCAAGGCATGCATGTTGGCAGGAGGCGAAAAGCACTTAAGAGTGGCCTCATCGAATGAGGCAAGCTCTCTCTCTGTTAAAAGTCTCATTTCTCTCAGCAGTCTGTCGTTTCCCTCTTTGGCAGCGGGCCATCTAATTCATTAACCTCTGAGTGAGGAAGATCAGAGCGCACCGTTGAAAACTGCGGCTTGATATAGCTTAATGTAACACCTGTGTTTCAAATGGTTAGTGTATAGGCCTACAGTATATATAACATTCTACGACAATGGCACTGAGGTTAAATATCTCGTCGTTTGAACTTTTTTGCTAGTCAGGTCCAAAGTTTGAGACTACTGTTCATAAAAAAATAAGAGTTTATGTATTGAACTGTTCATAAACACATATCTGCAGTGCTCTGCTGAACTGTACAATGTAACACAAAAATATTCATAACAGAAAAAATGTAAACAGGCAAATTATATTAACCTCATTTGCGCATCACTCTGTATGAAGATACCTTCGTGGTATCAAGGAGATTTCTAGCCCCCTGTGAGAACCCTGTAACATTATTTAAGACCTACTTTCATACGGGACCAGCAGCACCACAAAAAGAAGACACAATAGCCAGGCAGAGGTCATCTCATTTGAATAACACCCAGCAGAGAATATTATTCCAGCACAAGCCAATGGTCCTGCTTAAGCAACTGACATTGATTAATCGTTCAATTACAGTGACTGGCCCGCTCACCTCCCGGTGTCTTTAAAAAGCTTATATAATGAGGCGGCAGGTTAAACGATTCCCCTGTGGGGTGGAAGGGTAGGTGGGAAACGAGGAGTGCGCCTGGTTGGTTGGTGGGTGGGTGCAGAGAAGCTGACAGGAGAGGATAAAGGGGTCAGTTGTCCCAGGCCCAGGGAGGGATGGAACCCCAGAATCTGTCAAGTCAAGTCAATTTTTATTGTTTATTGTCCATTTCTTTACATGCACTGGTTATACAAAGAATTGAAATTGCGTTTCTTACTTTCCCATGCAGACATAGACATAGGCCTAGGTATAGACATAGACAGACGTAGACAGTACACATACTGTACAGCAGTGTTTCCCAACCTTTTTTGTCTTGTGTACCCCCGAGCCTTTTTGTTGTGCCATGAGTACCCCCTAAGTCAAGTTCTATATCGCTTTCTCCATCCCAATGTAACTAAGCTCCATATATTTGTTAAAATTAAATTTTTCCAAGTACCCCCTGCAGTGTGCTCGCGTACCCCTAGTGGTACACGTACCCCTGGTTGGGAAACAGTGCTGTACAGTACACCTAGAGTACCTGTACAATACACATTCAGACATTTTAAGTGCAAGACTGGGCAACAGAAGACATACAGAGAACATATTAAAAAGAGGTATTGTTGGGCATTTTTAATAATGTCCCATTGTGACAATTTGGGTCCTTACATTGTGTGTATTTAGGCTGGTGGCCTTTCAGATGACTTTTTCCCATGCCCAGCCAAAGCTGTCAGCAGCCCTGGGTAGGTGGAAAAGAAGGAGTGTGCCTGGGTGGTTTATACTAGGCTGGGTTAGTATGCTTGCTCTGGCCATCCAGCCAGCACAGACCACCATGGGTATTACAAGGGACACGGACAGGTCACGGATGAGCTTCATAATTAAGGTCATTGGTCTGTCGTGATGGGCTGCTTCATCGAGATGAGCTACCAATTGGCTGTTAACATAGAACAAACCCTAACTCTAACATAAGGGCGCTACTGCAATACTGTAATGTCTTGGTAGCTCAGCTTGACAGGTTGCTCACATCGCACCACACCAGAAATGTTGGAGAGGGCTGCTTTGTCGAGAAGCGCTACCAATAGCCAGTTAACAAAGCCAAAACACAACTGCAGTGCATGGTAATGGCTTGGTATAGCTCAGCTCGATGGGTAGCTCATATACTCGCAACACCGGCCGTAGTGCCTCTCTGGCCTGCTCATTTATTCTGTGTCTTCATCAGCGAGACCCCCCAGGGGGACACAGTGCGGCACGGGCAGCTCAGCACAGCTCAGCCGCTGAAGGTCGCACAGCAACACATCCAGTAGATGGCTAGCATGCTAATTAACACGGCCCTTAACTCCTACTGTAAAGTCACTCCCCTCTCCAGGGTTTTATGTGGTTGTAAAACCTTAAAAGCCATCGCTGCAGAACATTTTATCTTTAATGTATCGCTATATCTGTTTTTAATCGCTATGAGGTAAAAAGAAATGAGCTAGCCTTGATGTAAAAAAAATGTGGGTGAAGGCAAGGTTTTTACTTTTATTATCTAGCTTAAGGACTAGACGCTAATGTAGGCTACTTCAACATTTTTTTCTTGGTCTGTCTTTTTCCTACTGAGTTAAAGCATATCATGTCTGCTCTAGAAGACACTATTTGCAAGGCATGTCCTCTTAAAAAAATAATGAATGAAGCCTGCTTCCAGCTTTAAAAAATGTCTCTGAGCATTGCTCAATATAAACTCTGACTGCCACTTAGTAGCGGAAGGAACAATGACTGGGAGACACGAGGATATACACAATTACAAGGCAACATATAAATACAAACCGCATGACAAAAAAAAGAAGAAGAATAAAAGACACAAAGAACGTGTGGGCCACAACGGAGCGCTGACAGTTGTGTCGTGGGAGTGAGTCATGCCCTGCCTGATGACACTAGACCTTTCACCCGAGAGAGAGAGAGAGAGAGAAGCACATGGCAACACCAACTGCCACCACACACAGTCACATGGGCACCTGCCATACTTGCTGTGCTGTGCAGTACTGTGGCGAAACCAACAGGATGCAGTGTCCTTGTGAGGGAGTGAGTCAGCCCACATATCAGATGTGTTGGGGCAAGCATGCAGTCCTGCCTAAGAGACCTGCTGCTCAAACTGCTTGTGACACAGCCTGGTGAATTTCGAAATGTATTTGTTCGTTCATGCTACTCTGACCAACCTGTTTATTCTCGGATGTTCCTTTTCCCAAAAAAAGAATCGTCATCAATGATAAATGAAGGTTGCTCATTCGTCATAAGGACTGGCTGGTTTTAGTACCCAGTCAGACCTCGAAGACATTTGAAAGACGTTATTTGATCTTGTCTTTGAGAAAACAATAAATACCAAATGCCAATAAATACTGTGATGTACACTGACATAATTTGCTGGCTATTTCAATCTTGCACATTGCAATGTTTAGATGTGACCTTGATTAATCTCACACCTGCAACACCCTTTGCTTTTTTAAGAATTTTAGGTGTGAGTTTGGTACCGGTACTTTGGATTCAAAAGGCTCTGTGGGCCGGCCAGATGGCGTGGCTCAGCGGGCCACATGTGGCCCCCGGGCCTGAGTTTGCCCACCCCTGCTGTAGGGCCTACCAAAGAGATTGGCCCAGCTGTTCTGACACATTTGGCCTACCATGACATTGGGTTTGAGACCATGGCACAATGTTCTATGAAAATAAGCTTTGTCCTCACAGTTGTTCATTGAAACATGGGACTGGCGATTTTCCTCAATTGTGATTGTATTGTTAAACAAAATGTAAAAAAGTAACTGTACCATCTGAGTACAATTGAATGATTCACCTTCACCTTTTATACAAGTCTACCTTTAGTTAGTATAGAGTCAAATCAGAAAGAGGCCATACATGAATCACAAACCACATAAAATACAATAAGAGCTACAGTGAATAAAGTTTTGAATTGCACTTTTTCCAACTGTGTTTTGTGAACCTATTAACCAAGTTGTCATGTTTGACAAAGGCTATCTGGATATGTTCATGACCTCTTTCATGGCTTTACATTTCTTAGATATAGCACCTTCAACGACTCATGACTGCTCAAAAGAAGGGGAATTAGTGGATCCCCATGACCCTGCAAGGTAAATCTTTTTTGTTTTTATTAAAAGGGTCCACTATACCATCAGCTGTCATCTTGTTGTGCCACAGACAGACCACAGGAAGACAAACGAATGTGAACACCAGGAAGAAGAAGAAGACGTGTGGACACAAGAAAAACGCTGACATTGGAACATGGTAAGATCTCGTAAGACTGAGGCTATGTCTCAAATGACACACTTTTGTCAGTGCACTGACAGTCAGTGCACACAGTGCACCACTGAGGTCTTTAGTGCATAGTGTCGTGGAAAAATTTGAGCACTATACACTGTGCCCTCGCTGGAAGTGACAGATGAGCATGGCATTAGCTCGCCAAAATATAAGTTGGCTACTGTTTACAATGCACAGCGTCTGGTGCTTGTATTTCCATGTCCTTCACCCCAAAGGACAACAATCACACAAACAATACTTTGGTTGGCATGAAAAGATTGGTGTCCCATCAACATTACTTACAGAATTAAGAGACTGTTGACCAAACTCTTCTACTGAACTGAATGCCACATTTCCTCCGTATTATTGTCAACATGGCCGCCGTTTAGTGCGTGCAGTGTCCATGGCTGAATCTCAAATGGTGCACTTGTGCACTTTAGTGTTCATGTTTCAGTGTGCATGCCGTATTAGTTACGCACTGAAACATAGTGCCCGAAGTGCACAAGTGCACCATTTGAGATTCAGCCCATCATTAAAGCACTGCATTTTTCCGCCATTGTTAGGGGATCATCCTGGCACTTTCAGTGCATTGGCTCAACTGAAATTTTCAGCATGAGCGCCCTAGGCACTGAAAAACAGTGCCCGAAGTGCACAAGTGCGGCATTTGAGACACGGCCTGATTGTCTTGTAGGCCTATGTAATTACTGCATTGAACCTGCAGAGGGAGCCATCACTCTACAAAACACAGCTGTTGCAAATGGCCGCAGACAGTAGGCCAAATCATTAGTTTCCAGTCATTAAATCACCGGGACCACCCTGTCAGGGACACATTTACAGCCAGGAACACAATTAGGGCTTTTATGCGAAATTATCCCTGGAATTACAGGACCGTTGAGATTCTTTTAACCCTTGTAATGCCTAAATTAAACCTTAGGAAGCTTTCTCTGACACATTCCTTTGATCTACTTGACGAAAAAAAAAGCAAAGGCCCTCGCTTAATGCATACTTTTGCAGTAATACAAAACAGCCATTATACCATGATGTGTTAAAGTTCATACATCTTTTGATCTCCTCCATCCCGGTGCTTCCTGTGTCATTTAAACCAGATGACGTTTGGAGGGGAGATGCCAGCCAGAGATGAGGGCTGCCTTTGAACTGTTGCATTGTCCTCCAGCACCGTAAAATCCCATGATCATCTGAGTGTTTCTTTTTCCCCGCCGTGTCATGGCAGCTGCATTATGGTGGAACTCCATTACAGTGAAGTAAGTCCCGGATGGAAGACACACTGGCGGGAAAAAAAAGATCTTTCTTTGTTCAGGACGGGTCACTTCAGTTCAAGAAGCAGCCACCTGGCAGCAGTACTGTCACTTTGTGAGATTCAATTACATACGGGATGATGTGCATTAGAGTGTGCTCAGCTCTGCTCTTCTATGCTCAGCTGCCATGGCTCTAGTCTAGGCGAAAGTCAGACAGCCATGCAGGCCTCTTCTCTGGTTTCCAGATGTGCGTGATCAAATCCCGCCCAAAAGCTTGTCAAAAACCTGGCATCACTGACCTCCTGTCTGGTTGCCTGGTTGTCTGGAGGCTGGCACCTCATAGGGCTTCGGGGTAAGGTTGCCAAAGTGGTGAATCACCAGAGCCACAGGGTGCCTATTGTTTTATTAACATACTGTACTATGTGTCATATAGACTGGTGCGTGCGTGCGTGCGTGCGTGCGTGCGTGCGTGCGTGCGTGCGTGCGTGCGTGCGTGCGCGTAGAATTTGGTGCTACGCCACTGCCTGAAGGGCCGACCTGTCGACTGATGCAGCCGCCTGAGAGGAGATCCCCAGATCTTAGCCCCCATTCTATAGATCCCCAGATCTTAACCCCCGGTCCACATACCCAGATCTTAACCCCTGTCCATAGATGCCCAGATCTTAACCCCCACTCCATAGACCCTGGTTCACATTGCCACTGTTCCACATGTTCAAGCAGCTCCATGGCAGGATCAAGCACAACAGTCCAGACAGGCAGACAGTCTGTCATGCCACATGCCATGTGTGTGCGGGTGTGTGTGTGTGTGTGTGTGTGTGTGTGCAGGTGTGTGTGTGTGTGTGTGTGTGTGTGTGTGTGTGTGTGTGTGTGTGTGTGTGTGTGTGTGTGTGTATGTGTGTGTGTGTGTGTGTGTGTGTGTGTGTATGTGTGTGTGTGTGTGTGTGTGTGTGTGTGTGTGCGCGCGGGTGTGCGTGTGTGTGTGTGTGTTTCGTCTACATCTTATTGGGGTATAGATGAGGGTTGCTGTGTACCTCAGCCTTGTGTTTATCGTTACAAGTTTGCTTTTGTCTGCTGAGAGATAATGCCCTCACAGCAAGGCTCCAGAGAACACCACCTGCAAAACTGCTGCGGTCGGAAAACAGCTGGAGGGAAGCGTGCATAGTACTGTGGCCAGTCAGCAGCAGTTCTGTGGCCAATGAAAAGTCTTCAGGACATAGCCATTGCTGTCACCAGGGCTGCTGACAGCTTTGACCGGTCCCCGGGTCCCCGGGTCCCCGGGTCCCCGGACAAAATCACATGCTTACAAACAATAATGAAAACCCATTCTGGGGTCCCACCGGATGCGATTCTAGGATCAGATGGGGCCCCAAGCAAAATGCAAAAGAATGAACATTTGAACCAAAATCGCCACTACTGTGGTAAAGTGTGAGCTGTTATCCACTATCTAGGGGCTTGGGGGCCCCAAGCGGCTGCCTACCTTGTCTGGTGGCAAGATGCGCCTCTGGGTCCCACTCCCTGTGACATTTAACACCCCCATCCCTGTTTTGTCTTCTTCGGCTGTCATATCCCTCATCATATTCATGTTCATCACATCATATTCATTCATATATTATTTTCATTTCACATGATCCTCGTCGCACATTCAAAGCACACAAAATATCTAGTCTGAACAATAAATAATTTTACAGGCTACATTTATTAACATTCATCATGACACATCGAAACATTTATAACCACTTTCCACTTAGGCCTATTTACGCAGGACCTGATAGATAGCACACTGACAAAGCAAATGCAGTTACATATCAGTTGTGCAGATCAGTTGAGTGGGTAATTAACAAATGAGAGCTTGATGATACAAAGACCAAGGTTCTCCGTAGACCTCACCCGTCACAGCGAGCTATTTTGGGGTAATTTGGCAGTTATTCTTCTATGTTCTTCACACATTAAAATAATTTTAAAATATCTAGTCTGAACAACAAATATTTCTTTAGGCTGCATTTATCAACATTCATATACAGTATAGCCTAACACATCAACACCTTCATGATCACTTCCCACTTAGGTCTACTTATGATCTGATTGATAAGATACTGGCAAAGCAAATGCAGACCCCAGATTACCACAAACAGACAGATTATCTGTGCAGATCAGGGTAAATTGTTGCTTGGGTAGTTAACGAATGAGCGTTTGAGACAAAGTCCAAGGTTCTCCTTGAAGCTCACCCGTCACAGAGAGCAGTTCTGTCAGACTCAAGAAGAGGAGAGAGGGAGCCACGTCTCGGAACAATGGAAATAGAAATGGAACCCGAGAGGAAAGGAGTAAGACATCAATTTACTCTATTTTTACCTATTAATGAAAGACGTGGCAAACCTTTATAAATGTTGGTGCAATTTTAACAGCATGATAATAAAAAAAAACCCAAAATAATGTGCTTTGCTGTTTCATGCCACATGCTGATTGTGATTAGTGTGTAATATTGCACCCATTCACACAGGCAAACCAAAATCAAGAGGTAAATAAAACACAAAAATCAGGACAACAAATTGAAACAGAAAGGGAAAAAAAATCTGATTTTGTTTGTTTATTTGTCGAACACAAGAGGTAGTCGGTGCCGAATGCATAGCGTGATGATGGCACATCTTATACTGTACACAGTAAATTCTACAGTGCTCAATTAACAGAGAGTTGATTTGACATAATTTGGACTTAAATGAGCTCTGTAAGTGTTGAATTAACACCGCAACATTTGCTGTGTATGCACTATTGCTTGACACCTAACCCCCATTTAATTCTACTATATGTTGTTGTTTCATGCATTCAGTATAAAAATATGGAATTAAAGTGTGGTGTGCCATTGCGTCCATTAACACAAAAAAGAGTAGCCTAAAGGTATTCTTTTCATGCCATGACCTCCATTATTCCCCCTAACCCCCATTAAATGCTATGGGTTCCTGTCTCCTAGCCAGTAATAACACCAGTCTTAATATAACTCTAAAGAGTTGAAATTGGTTATGTTTCTGATTGCATTTGGCCCCATTCAATTTTACATTTTGGTCTGTGTAACATTTTCAGAGTTAATTCTTCTCAACATTGTGTAAATGCAATGTGAACATTGACTCTATACAGTGTTGTAAATACTCTATTTGGTTAATACACGGTTGACACCCTGTTTTTATTGATACCAGAGATATTGACACCCTGTTATATTCCCTCCTGACCTCCATTAAATTGTATAAGGTGTTTGTCTCATCTCATCTCATCTCATCTCATCTCATCTCATCTCATCTCATCTCATCTCATCTCCTCTCCTCTCCTCTCCTCTCCTCTCCTCTCCTCTCCTCTCCTCTCCTCTCCTCTCCTCTCCTCTCCTCTCCTCCCCCAGAGGCTGACTCTGGTCTTGGCTGGAGCTACACTCATCTCCACCTTCGGCTCCTCCTTCCAGTACGGATACAATGTGGCAGTGGTCAACTCTCCATCCTTTGTAAATGCTATACTGTTCATCATTCTCATTTGTATTTCTTGATATGGCAGTGGTCAACTCTCTCCATCCCATGTAAAGGCTACAGTGTTCATTCATTCTCATTTACATCTGTTGTTATGTCTGGAAAATTCTCATTCGTTCGGGTCATAGTAGTCAAAGGCAAGGCGAGGCTGTTTTGTGGCTATTTTATTTCTATATAGCACATGTTTAGTGTATTGCTTATTTGGCAGGGAGCGTGTACAGAAGACAGAATCTAGTACCAGAGTTAGCCAAAAGCCAGTTTGCATCTGTGGTCCCTATCATGCCATGCAAGGTACTGTAACTCAAAGTGCTTTACAATAACACAGATAACACAACAGTTCAATGCAATTCTGTAAGACACAATGAGAGTCTTTAGATAAGATTATAAACTACCTGTAGTGATTCATGTTAACCCTGAAACATCTGCCCACCTCTATTTTTAACTATTCCATTACAGTACATGCAGAGTTTCTACAGGAGGGCCTATTTTGATCGCTATTTGGAACCCATGGACGAGAACCTCCTGACCCTCCTCTGGTCCCTCACCGTCTCAATGTTCCCTCTCGGAGGCTTCTTTGGATCGCTAATGGTTGGCCGCATGGTCAACGCATTTGGAAGGTAAAGTCATGGCTACATAGGCCAACATAAATACTGTAAAGACCTACATAACATAAATACTGCACATAAACCTTAATCCATGAAGACGCAGCGTTATGAATTTACTGTTACCAGAATGGCATGACCAAGACGTAAGGTATTTCTAAAGGCCCTGTGTTGTGTCATAGTGTTGTAGTAGGTAGTTAACTTTTCAATGACTATTACAGCGTGCCACTAAAATTACACACTAGGCCTTTAACATCATGCTGAGACAAAATGAATCTGGCCATGCACAGCGTTTGTCTACCTGCAGTTCGTCAGTTTACTAACACTATTGTGATCAGATAAGGATTGTGTACTCTGAACACACCCGTAAATCTATGCTATCAATGTGACGTAATCAACCAAGCCAAAGTTGAGAACACATACATGTAGGCCTACTGTATGCAGGCCCATTGATAGGTGTGTGTGTGTGTCTGTGTCTGTGTGCGTGAGTGCGTGCGTGCGTGCGTGCGTGCGTGTCAGTTGCCTTAAGCCCATGGAAATAGGGAGCCCAGAATTGGGAGGGGGCTCTTTCAGGGGGCCCTTTCAGATGATTTTGTCCTGGGCCTGGTCAAAGCTATGAATTATAAATACTGTATATTTATTGTGTATATATTTGTCCTCTGTGGCTGCTATGCCATGTCCCTTGTCTATTTTTTGTGCACGCCAGGAAAGGAGCCCTGCTCTACAACAACTTCTTCTCCATTGTCGCTGCCATCATGATGGGGACGAGTGAGATTGCAACATCCTTCGAGATGATTATCGTCGCACGTTTCCTAGTGGGCATTTGCGCAGGTCTGTTGACAATTGGATTTGAATAAGGCAGATTCAAGAAAAGCATATACTATGTAAGTGTATTAAGTATAAGTGTTATAATAAAATAAAATAAAATAAAATAAAATAAAATAAAATAAAATAAAATAAAACTAAAATAAAATAAAATAAAATAAAATAAAATAAAATAAAATAAAATAAAATATAATATAATATAAAATAATATAATATAATATAATATAATTTACCTTCACATCATCCTTAAATTGTGGGTATAGATGCTAATGGCTGTCTTTCCCCAGGCATCTCCTCCAATGCGGTGCCCATGTACCTGGGGGAACTGTCCCCAAAGAACCTGAGAGGTGCCATCGGCATAGTGCCCCAACTCTTCATCACTATCGGCATCCTCACCGCACAGGTCTTTGGCATACGCAACTTCTTGGGCAATGGAGCAGGTGCACTGACATAACATAAGATAAATTGTGAATATACATATAGAGCATACACATCATAATATCTGATCATCTTATTTTTTAAACTATCTCCTCTCCTCCTCTCCTCCGGTTAACCCGTCTCCCTTCTCTCCACTCCTGTCTCCTCTCTCCACTCTCTCCTGTCCCCTCTCCCCTCTCCCCTCTCTCCACTCTATCCTTTCTCTTCTCCCCTCTCCACTCTCTCCTCACTCCTCTCTCCACTCCCCGACTCCTCTCCTCCTCTTAACCCCTCTCCCCACTCCCATATGCCCACTCCCCTCTCTCCTCTCTCCTTTCCCAACTCCCCTCTCTCCTCCCCCCTCTCTCCTCTCTCCTGTCTCCTCTCTCCAATCTCCTCTCTCCACTCCCCACCTCCTCCACTCCTCTTTACCCCCTCCCCCTTCTCTTCTCTCTTCTCTCCACTCTCTCCTCTCCCAACTCCCCTCTCCTCTCTCCTGTCTCCCCTCTCTCCTCTCCCTCCTCTCTCCTCTTCCCTGTCTCCTCTCTCCTCTCCTCTCCCCTCTCTCCACTCCCCGTGTCCTCTGCTCCTCTTTTCCCTGTGTCCTCTCTCCATTCCCCTGTCTCCTCCCCCCTATTTCCTCTCTCCACTCCCCATCTCCTGCACTCCTCTTTACCCCGTCTCCCATCTCCCATTTCTCCACTCCACTCTCTCCTCTCTCCTGTCCCCTGTCTCCTCTCTCTCACCTCTCCACTTCCCATCTCCTCCACTCCTCTTTACCTTTCTCCCCATTCCCCTCTCCTCTCCTCTCCCCTCTCCTTTCCCCTCTCTCCTCTCTCCTCTCCTCTCTCCCCTCTCTCCCCTGTCTCCTCCCCCGTCTCCTCTCTCCACTCCCCGTCTCCTCTGCTCCTCTGTCCCCCAGGCTGGCCCCTCATGCTGGCCCTGACTGGAGTGCCTGCAGTGCTGGAGCTCCTGCTACTTCCCTTCTTCCCCGAGAGTCCGCGCTACCTGCTCATCCAGAAGGGCAACAAGGACACGGCAAAGCAAGGTGAAGCACTGCCCCGTCCACATGCCTCAAAGCTTCTCTTCCCCCACATGACAGGGAGACGAGCTCACACAGACACAGTATAGAGAGAGGCAACGCCATAGAAAATAGTTGAATTCATGACAGAATAAACTGTTGGACAATTGGGCCCCCTTAATAATTAAATATATTTGCAAAAGTTATCTTCTTATAGGCGCTACCTTCAGCTGGATCATTGGGGAACCTAGGCATCCTCTGAGGAACCCTAAAAGTTCTAGAGAGAACCCTTAAGTTCCCCCAAGAGAACCTTTACACTGTAAAAAATTGTTGTAATTTCACATTAGAATTCTACAACAAGAAGTTGTATATACCAATTTACTATTCACTGTTGTAATGTGCAATGCATTGTGGGATATCATATAGAGTACAATTCACAATTGTAAATGTACAGCAGCACATAGTACTTTTTACAACATACTGTTGTAAAGATCTGTTTTGTTAGGGCTGCTGTCCTAATGCAAATGTATGCAAAGCCCCATGCAGAAATTATGGAGCTCAGGTCACATTCTGATTGGATGCTTTTAAAACATGCATACAGGCCTGATAGAGGTGGAGAGGATTTAAACTGATTTGAACTCAATCGCACACACCTGGTCATGAGCAAGGAGGTAGAGATAGGAGGGTTTACAGACATCATCGGAGCGTAGTACGGAATTATAGCAAGGGGAGTTCAATTTTATTCTTCCATGGTCAAATTGGAAGCATGGTAAAGTGTGGAACAGGTCATAGGATACAATAGTGAATGTTTGTCAGCTGTCCTTATTTATCCCCCGCAATTAATGCTGACCGACAGCTGCAGTAAATTTGGCCACAAACTGAGCACTGACAACCGGATATCCTCTTTCGACCGAATTTGTGGAGTACAAATTTTGTCCATCATGGCATCGCACATATTGACCATGTGCACCATGTCATTAACCATAAATGTATTAGTTCTATGGCATTAAAGCAACACCCTCATACTACACTGTGGCCAATGCATTTTCCATTGAATGATACTGCTTATCTACCTTCTTTGGTCATGAGCCAGCTGATTGTAAATGACGTCCAGGTGCGCTAATTTTAGCTCAGTGCAATTCAAAACGGGCTTCTCTCTGCTAAAAGGGCATGGGAGAGGCCAATGATGTTTTTTTCCATTTATACAGACGATGGGCTGGTCATAGAGCATAAACGATGCTCAGGTGTGGCAGCCCCCCTGTGGTTCAAGTTGGCTTTTTGATGGCTTCGGCAACATAATATATCTCGAAATCCCATGAGAAGGAATGGAAGCAGAGGCCCAGGACCATTATTTTCAAAGGCTGTATGTTGTGAAGTTTCCAGTGTTTGCGTTGGAAGAACTCAACAATTAGCTGGCAACTTGTTCCTAGCAATTTGTTCTAATTTTACAACAATTAGCTGGCAACTTTTTATTGCCAGCAATTTGCTTTAATTTTACTTCAATTAACTGGCAACTTTTCACCAGTAATTTGTTTTAATTTCACAACAATGAGCTGGTAACTTTTCATCAGAAATTCAACTCAACTTCACCCTACTGGTGCAATGTGCAATTAATGAAGATTGGCCAACAGGCAGGCCCACTTGAGACATGAAACTTCCCACACATTAAAAGGACAGGTGTTTCAGTTATTTTGTCCAACCACTGTGTAGACAATTCCACATACCGTATATATGGAATGTTTACTTATAAACATGGATCAGAATAAAAACTTTTTGGAACTGAAGTTTTGATATGTGCATTACACAAGGGCCAAAACCAATCCATTTAAGAATATCCTGATACTTTTTTAAACACTATCTTGGAAGGATCCCAGTCTGTTTTTAAACTATAGTTCTAGAGCAGGAGCATCAATGATTGGAACATTCTAGGAACTTGTTATCTTTTTGATACAGATCTCTCTTGTTACTCTGTTGTCACACTCTATACCTAACCAATCTGTCAATTAGTGCCTTGCCTCACTGCATTACTAATCACTTTCATGCCGTGATTCAATGATTGCCAGCACCTGCCCAATGCCTGATTACTCTGGTCACATGGTTCACTTGCCCCACTATATAAACCTGGACTGTCACACTGCTTTGGTTGCTTGTCTGAATGGCACAGCATAGCGCCTGACTCACTGGCGCTCACTGGTACTGGCAGTTAATTGATTAGCTGACTAGCTGAGTGGTTGGTTTGTTGACAAGGTGGCTGACAGCATAGTGCCGGTTGACCAGCTAGCTGCCTGGCAGGTTGACTGACAGCCTGTCCGCCTGGTCAGTTGACTGGCTTGCTGCCTTGCTTGTTGACTGGCTGGTTGACTGGCCAGCTGCCTGTCCGGTTGACTGGCTGCCTGGCTGGTTTGGCCAGGCAGCCAGTCAACCATCCAGTGAATCGGACAGACAGCTGGCCAGTCAACCAGCCAGGCTGTCAAGGCCAGTTGGCTACCTGGCCGGTTAACTGGTTGGCTGCCTGAAAGGTTAACTGGTTGGGTTGTTTCATCTTTTGAGAGCCATCTTGTAGCATAGCATGTTTTATGGTGTGTATTTTTTGCATAATATTAAATTTAGACCACTTGATTGGTTTGACAAATGCATTTCCATACAGTCCTTATTGTGACTGTTTTTGAATTCCCCTTTCAGATGACTTGATAAATGACAGTCCTCTTGAGGGAACTGTCACTGTCACTGTGACAACACTATGCTGAATGATTTTTTATTTGTGCCACACTCATGCAAGGCTGAACCTGTAGACGTTTTTGCTTAGAGCAGAGTGGCATTATGGTACCATGCTATCTCAGTCATGGCGGAGGATGGGGAGGTGGGACGATACCATGTTGAAGGCATCTCAGACATGGAGGCGGGCAGTGGGGGTGGAGGCGGGAGGAGGTGGGCGGATGAGGGGGCAGGACATGTACCATGGTCAGAGTAGTTTTGAAAACGGAACAGTGTTGGACTTCCGGCAATGGCGGCCACGAGTATGGCTGTGTAGTTGGTGAGCTCCGCAAGCTAACAGTTTAAAATCCGCTTAAACTCGATGGAAATGGTGTAAAAATCAAAGTTTTTATGGTGTGTAGAGGCGGACAATGAGTGGAACACACAAACCCAAAAAGAATCTGAGTAGAATTAAAGTAAACCCAGGACAAGCTAAGTCGAATTCCAGTATGCTAGATGACGACGCGGACTCCATCACCACACTTCGGACTACCATGGAAGGAATCGGCAAACAGATCCAGGCTCTCCAAACTGACCTGAAAGCCGACCTACGAGCGTTTAAGGACGAGATTACAACGCAGATGAAACGTGAGGTATCTGAGCTGAGAGCCGACATTGACCAGAAATTTGCGACCGTCTCCACTGAAATACAAGAGCAAGGCGAGAGGATCAACGCCAATCATGCTAGAACAGAAGAGGTGGAAGCATGGTCTGAAGAGGCTAACGCGGTATTCTTAGAATTACTGCGAGAACAACGGCGAATGGCTGAGAAATTGGATGACTTGGAGTCAAGGTCGAGACGAAACAATCTAAGAATATACGGCATTCCAGAGGATACAGAGAAAGCAGGACAAATGATTGAATTTCTGAACGAGTGGCTAAGTTCTGAACTTTCACTTTCTGAGCTCCAAATTCAAAGAGCGCACAGAGCACTGACAGCAAAACCGAAACCAGATAAAGCTCCGCGCTCAGTGATCGTCAATTTTCTACAGTTCAGCACAAAGGAGCTTGTTTTGTCCAAAGCATGGGGAAAGAAAGACATTAACATAGGAGAGAGTCGAGTGTACTTCGATCATGATTACAGTGCCGGTGTACTACAACAGCGCAAGGACTACGGGCACGTGAAAGCAGCTCTCAAAGCCCAGGGCATTCGTTTCCAGACACCGTACACGAAGATGCACATACACTGGGCCAGCGGAAAGAAAACCTACAACAGCGCGCACGAGGCGGCGGATGAGCTACGTCGGAGAGGAATAGAGATCGACTACACACCGAAGGAACCAACAGGCAACTCCCTACTAGAGCGTCTCAGATCTACAGCCCTCTCCTCCTGGCGTCGCGTAGAAGGCAGAAGTGCAGCGGACGCAAGCAAGCGTGCAAGAAAAAAACTTCAAGAGTTTCAGCACAACACCAGTGAGGGAGAAGATGCACGCAGAGGGACTGAATAACGGTGATTGGAAATAAGACTCAAAAGGGTATGATTCATAGTTTATTATTGGGTTTAACTAAAGGGTAAAATAAATATAATGGGTTGAGGTTTTTATTTCTCTATCTTTGGACTGTTTGCCTGGGGAAGATAATTAATATTTTCACTAGTATGAGTAAGTCGCTCCCTAGTGGATGGACTCTCAATGCTGGACGGGGGCCCTTTCCCTGTGACAGGTTTTTTCCCCCAACTCAAAAGAGGTGTCGGCTTATAAGAGATGTCGACATCTTTTCTTGGAAGTCACCATTAGCATTTAATAAGCAATATTTTCTTTATTTGTTTTGTAAATGTTCATGTCTGTTCAACTGTTGGCCTAAGGGGATGTATAAGAAAGAATAGTGTGATTTTCTATGATGAACACAACACCTAAAGAATTGAGGTTCATATCCTTGAATGTAAATGGTCTAGGTAACCCAGTCAAACGAGCTAAGGTAATGAGAAAACTGAAAAAAGAAGCGCTTCAAATATGTTTTCTACAGGAAACCCACTTGTCAAAAATTTAACATGAGAAACTGAAAAGGTTTGGATTTAGAAAAACATATTATAATTCTTATTCTAATACACGCCAGAGGGGTGTAGCAATCTTGATATCAAACTCACTCACATTTGAATGCATTAAGGAAATAAAGGATAAGGAGGGGCGGTATATTATAGTTAAGGGGAGAATTGAACAGACCACAGTAACACTGGTAAATGTATATGCACCACCAGAAGCAGATAGGGAATGCTTTAAATCTTTGTTTGATACTATAGCATTAGAAACTGAAGGAATATGCATCGCTGGAGGGGACTACAATACAATTCTTAACTATGGTCTTGACACAACAAGTAAGAAAAGAAGCAAAACACACATATCAAAGCTGATCAATAATACAATAGAGGAAATGGGTTTCTTTGATGTCTGGAGGGATCTACACCCCCTAGAAAAGGATTATAGTCACTACTCAGCAACACATTCTGTTTACTCCAGAATAGACTACTTTTTCATGCAAAAAGAAGACAGAGATAGAGTAAAAAAAATGTGAAATAGGTGTGACTGATGTATCTGACCACAGTGCATTATACTTAACCATTTGCTTACAAGTTAGAAGAAGAGACACTTTGTGGCGACTTAATATAGGAATATTAAATAATGAGGCCATAATCAATCAAATCCAAACAGAAATAGAAAATTACCTTCAAGATAATGACAATGGGGAAACAGATCCAATAATGCTTTGGGATGCCCTTAAGGCAGTGCTACGAGGAAAGCTGATTGCAATCACTAGTAGCCTTAAGAAAGCAAGAATGGCATATTACCAGTACCTTCTTACAGAACTGAAGACGACAGAAATAAGCCACAAATTACAACCAAACGATGAAAATCAACAAAAGCTGAAAGAAACCAGAAATAAAATAGGTGAACTCTTACAGCAAGAAGTAGAGGCAAAAGCACGATATTTGAAACAGTCATACTACGAAGTAGGCCCAAAAGCAGCTAAATTATTGGCAAGAAAGCTGCGCAAGCAGCAAGCAGAAAGAGTGATTCACAAGATAAAAGACCCCATTTCAAATCAGCTTAAATATGAATCAAAAGAGATTGAAAAAGTATTCAGGAATTATTATGTGGATCTCTATTCACAGAAAAGAGCTATTAATGAAAAAGAAATAAAAGCCTTTTTGGACAAACTGGATCTACCATGTATAGGTGAGAGTCAAAATAGAACGCTAGTCTCAGAGATAACTACTGATGAAATTACAAATGCAATAGGACACTTAAAGACATCAAAGTCACCAGGTAGTGATGGTTTTCCCGCCGAGTGGTATAAGAAATTTTAAAAAGTCTTGTCCCCTGTTCTTCTCACTACATTCAATTGGATTTTACAAGAAAATTGTATACCCTCATCATGGAAGGAAGCAATTATTACAGTACTCCCTAAAGCTCAAAAGAATACAGAATTATGTGAGAATTATAGGCCAATATCAATTCTTAATATTGACTATAAATTATATACCTCCATATTAGCACAAAGGTTACAAACCTTTGTACCAGACATAATAGATGAAGACCAAACAGGCTTTGTTAGGGGGCGCCAAACTCAAGACAATATTAGAAGAACACTGCTTATAATAAATAGAATTAACAAATACAAATCGCCATTAGCATTGATTAGCTTGGATGCTATGAAAGCCTTTGACTTAGTAATCTGGGACTTCCTGTATATGACCTTGGAGAAATTTGGATTTAAAAAGAAAAGCATACAATGTATCAAAGCTATTTACAATGAACCCTCAGCTAGAATAAAAATGAATGGCTCCCTGTCAAGTAAATTTACACTGGAGAGAGGGACTAGACAGGGCTGCTGTTTAAGCCCCACCCTATTCGCCATTTACATAGAACGCTTAGCCCAAATGATTAGGGAAGACTTACTATTGAGTGGAGTGGAAATTAATCATAAAAAGCATGTGATTAGTCTCTTTGCTGATGATGTTTTGATATATTTGAAAGACCCTGTCAGTCACTTTGGTAGGCTGTTACAGATCCTGGAAAGATTTGGTGACTGCTCTGGGTACAGACTTAATATGTCAAAGACACAGACCCTTCTGTTTCACACCATTCCCTCACCAGAACTCAAAGAACATAAACTAAATTGGGAAGCCAACTCGATCAAGTATCTTGGAGTAAATATTACTAAAAATCCCTCTGAATTATATAAAAATAACTATGATGAGGTCAATAATATGATAAGGTCAGATATGGAACGTTGGTCCACTTACCCTATGGACCTAACCGACAGGATCAATGTAGTTAAGATGAATATCCAACCCAGGCTATTATACCTATATCAATCACTTCCAATACAAATTCCACAAACACAGTTTACTAAGTGGGACAAATTAATATCTAGATTTATTTGGGAGGGCAAAAGACCTAGAGTGCGCTTTACCACTCTTCAATTACCCAAGTTCAGGGGGGGACTGGCACTTCCAAACTTAAGAGAGTATTTTACTGCAGCTCAAATCCGTCCACTATTGAATTGGTGCTGTACTAACTTTGTTGCTCATTGGAAAGATATAGAAACAAATAGTTACACTTGCCCTATTCAAACATTTATTGGTGAGAGGACGCTCCCCCTCCAAGTTAGGCAAGAGATGGATCCAATAACATCATTTACTTTAGATACATGGCACTCTGTCGTAAAACGCTTAAAATTTGATGATGGGCTAGGCCTTTTAAAATGGATTGCACATGACAAGAAATTTACTCCAGGATCCATTGACACAACGTACAAATACTGGGTAGACAAAGGTATAACTGCAATGTGTACCATTACAAAGGAGGGGAATATGATTAGCTTTCAAGAAATGAAAGACGTATTTGGTCTAGCAAATGCAGACCTATTTAGGTATCTGCAAGTGAGGGACTACTACCTTAAAGAGATGAAAAAAGATGAGGTGCATCCCCTCATTAACATATTTGTAACATCCTACCAGAGATTTACCCCCAAAGCAATCTCAAAACTATATCTATGTATATTGGGAAGTGGGAAGCACTCCACAACATACGTCAAATCTAAATGGGAGAAAGAAATTGAGGAAGAAATTCTAGATGAGACCTGGTTTGATATGTGGAGAAATCATCAAACTACAACACAATCACATAAATGGAGGGAATTTGCTTGGAAAAATCAGATCCGTTTTTTTATCACTCCCCAAATAACAAGCAAGCAGACCTCTCAGCAACTACAATGCTGGAGAAAATGCGGGGAAATGGCACCACATCACACACACATTTTTTAGAGTTGCAAGACACTAGAACCATTTTGGCGTCAGGTACATGAGGTCTTGTGTGGGGTTTTGGGTTACAATGTCCCTCTTACTTGCAAGATTCTTTATCTTGGGCACTTGGAAGAATCTGTATCTTTTGAAGACCAATATTTGGTAAAAATACTTCTCATTGCAAGCAAAAAGTCCATTACAAAAAACTGGTTGAAACCGGACACACCAAGTAAAGGGCAATGGGTTTCTATAATTAAGGAAATTCAAGGGATGGAAAAGATGACATATAAATTGAAACTGAAAGAAGAGTTGTATGAAAGAAACTGGGTGAAATGGATACATTATACAGAAATGTGAACGCAATGTAATTTTTATACTTCATACCATAGTTAGTAAACACCCCATTGTTAAATAGGCCCATCCTTAATGTTCTTGTATTTTTTTTGTTAACTTATTTTTGTTAAAAAATCACCTGTTTTATTTTACTTTACTATTATATATTTGAATATATACATGTACGTAGATTAAGTATATTAAGCTACCCATTGTATGAAGAATAAACATGTATGTAAATGTTATTTTTTATTTGAAGTGGAACGTCAATAAAAATAAAGTTTTAAAAAAAAGAAAACGGAACAGTGTTGTAATTTTAAACGACTAGCTGGCAACTGTTTTTGTCTGCAATTTGTTGTAAATTTACAACAATTTGCTGGCAATTATTCCCCATTAATTAGCTGTAAATTTCAGTCTGAAATCTTTTACAGTGTAGGTGTTCCTCCACAGTGGCAATTGAAGGTTTCCTCAAAGAACCTTGGGCTTCTGTCATCGCCCTCACAATCCCTAACATAATATAGACATCTGGAAAACTGTGAGCTCATTAGTGTGTGTATATACCTACCGTACGTACATAATCCGACGATGGTGATCCTCAACAGCTCTGCAGAGGGTGCGTGGCTGGGAGGATGTGGAGGATGAGCTGGATGAGATGCGCATGGAGGACCAGTCGGAGAAGGCTGAGGGCCGTCTGTCTGTCCGCAACCTCTTCTCCTTCCGCTCGCTACGCTGGCAACTCATCTCCATCGTCATCATGAACATGGGGCAGCAGCTCTCGGGGGTTAACGCGGTGAGACGTCTTGGTTTTGATACCATGGATTTGATGATAAACTGTAGAAAAAAGTGTAATTTGTTGAGTTGTTGCAGTAGAACTACCGTTGTCTTTTCACTGAGAAACCCTAAAAGTTCTTTGAAGATCTCTGAAGGAAAGAACCCCAAGATCCCTAAAGCCTTGCTCAGACTCCTCCTGCAGCTGCAGGAAACGTACTTTCAGTGGGGGATGGCGGCCGATCACGTACCCAAACAGCCACCACGCCCCTCTCCAGAGCTGAAATGACCCCTTGCAGAACTGAACATATACAGTACTTCTCCCAGGCTGAATTGTCAGTAATCTGCCTGTAATATTAATATTAGGAGCTGTGGAGTTGAAATTCCACTGACCATCTACAGAATATTACTTCTGAATCCACGGTTAGAGTAATTGTAGAGCAGTGTTCTGGATCTAGATTTACATATGTTTATTCTGGGTTTTTTCGTTTGTTTGGTTTTTTTTAACTGATTTTCATACTTTTTACTGTGTAGATCTATTATTATGCAGACAATATCTTCCAATCTGCTGGTGTGAATCCCAATGACATTCAGTATGTGACAATTGGCACAGGAAGCGTGAACGTCTTCATGACTATTGCTGCGGTAAGCTTCACTTCATTGTCAGCCTCTTCTGTGTTTTGTTGATAAATGTATGTAGGCATATTTGTTTTGGTAATATTAATTTATACTTGAAAAACACAGGAAAATCACATGAAATCTTTTTAAATGTCTTTATATTTATTTAGTTTATTATTTTGCCTTTTCATTGTACGTATGCACAGTACATACGTACAGTATATCAACATGTAATATAATATGTTTCTCTTACACTGTACATGCCTAACCCTAACCCTCACCCTAGTTCTCATCACACAGTTCCAAAAAAGTGTGGCACACTATTCTGCTAATGCTTGATTCTATTGAAAATTTCAATACAACCACATACTTTCTATCTTTTGCTACAGCTCGTCCTATTTGTAGGACACTGTGGTGCGCTTAGGATGGTGGCCAGAGTAGATATTGCATGGTCATATGCTGGTCATTGAAACTGTGCTACCTATATTGCCAAATTTTCATGAATATTTACCAAATTATAACCTAATATTTACTAGCATGACCAAAGAGGAGTTTTTAAGCCAAAACTATTTATTTCTGAAAATTCGAAATGGAAGACACATGTAGAAGATCCACTTTTTCCTATATGAAAAGTGTAATTTCCCCAGTCATTATGAATACTTAGAATGTGATGGTGGTGGCAAGTATTTGTGAAAAAAATGTAACATTTGTGAATGGGCAGCATGTATTTTGGAAATGAGCTACTAAAAATAGTATACAGTGCACCTCTACACAGTCACTAGTGAATTGTGTTTGCCACAAAAGTATGTGTTTGTCTCAAAGTCCCTGCTCCTTCCACGTCTCTCTCGCCCATTACTTTCCTGTCTCTTCTCCAACTTTCCTATCCAATTGGAACATGCTGAGTCATGTGAGAGGTGAGTGGTTGTGATGAATGCTTCCTGTTTAACAGGTCTTCATCGTGGAGGCCTCGGGCAGGAAGCTGTTGCTTCTCCTGGGCTTTGGGATCTGCTGTGGTGCCTGCTTCGTCCTGACCGCTGCCCTTAAGTTGCAGGTACGCCACTGTCACTCATGTACCGTACACTGATAGTGACCGGCTGTTCAGATAAGCCACATGTCATGCATACATACTGTATAATCTATTCTGGGTAAACGTACAGTTTACACCCTATATACACTCCAACAACACCCACCCATACAGACACACACACGTGCACCCACGCAAGCATGCGCGCATGCACATCTACATCCACACACGCACGCACGCACGCACGCACACACGCAGGCACACACACACACACACACACAAACACACACACACACTATATCTATATCATTCTATCGATCTATCTATCTATCGATCTATCGATCTATCTATCTATCTATCTATCTATCTATCTATCTATCTATCTATCTATCTATCTATCTATCTATCTATCTATCTATCTATCTATCTATCTATCTATCTATCTATCTATCTATCTATCTTGTAATTATCTAAATACTTATAATTGTCTTCTGTAAAGAAATTCAATAAAAATGTATCGTATCGTATCTATCTATTCCACATAGGAGAGTGTGAGCTGGATGCCGTACCTTAGCATCACCTGTGTGATCATCTATGTCATTGGGCACGCCATCGGACCAAGTAAGATCTCCTCTGCCCTGTCTCCATGTGCCGTAATCGATATTATGCTTAGTGCTAGTGCTAGTATAACATGCTAATTGGAACAGTGTCATTGGTCATAGACATGCCGTATACATGTACTATATGGCTATGGCCAAAGGGCCGCCGCTAGACTTACGTAAGCAGAGTACGCAGAGTGCCTTGGGCACCAACCAGTGCTTCGGGCACCAACTATTTTGCCCCCAAAATTGGGGCCTCTGAAATTGAGATTGACTAAAAAAACGTCATAAAAAATATATTAAATCACATTACAAAACACATATTTATTAGTTGTAGATTATTATTATCATTATTATTGTTGTTATTATTGTTGTTATTATTATTATTATTATTATTATTATTATTATTATTATTATTATTATTATTATTAAATTATGAGGGGGGCCTCCTGACCAGTTCTGCTTAGGGCCTCCAAAGCCTTAGCAGCGGCCCTGTATGGTCAGGTACGAGGGAAGGCACTGGAGTCCAGGGCCACAACCGCTGCAATCACACCACTCTGCCTGGAGTAGTTTCTAAATGTGCTGTGGAGTGCGCTTTGTGGACTTCTGCATCATGTTGAGTTTGCTATACTTACCACCATACTGCCATACTGCTACTGCTGGTGCTGAAATCATTCAACATGATCTCCAAAAATTCTGTGCTCCTGGACACTGATGTTAAGGACACAAAATCTGTGTCTTGGAGCACGGATTTTGCCAAAATTCCGTGCTCCTGGACACGGAATTATTTTCCGTGATGGACACACAGAAGTGCTCTCTATGCTCCCACAGCTCTATGTTTCCACAGTCTTGTGTTTTCTCAGGTTTTTTCTCATTTCAAAACATTTCTTACTGACAGATTAGGGTTAGGGATTGTTTTGGTCTGGGCACAGCTAGTTTTCTTTCATTCATTATATGAGTTTGATAGCCTATCAACCAACTGGAAAAGGTATTTCTCAAAAATATGTCTTTAATGACAGGTTAAGGTTAGGGAATGTTTTGGTCAGGGCACAACTTAAATTGCTGTAGCATTATTTTGTTTAGGATTAGCATTTGGTATGTATTTTCTAATGATAGAGTTAACACAGTGCTGTGGTAATAGCCTATAGAAAGCACTTCCGTGTGCCCATCACAGAAAACAATTCCGTGTCCAGGAGCACGGAAAACAATTCCGTGTCCAGGAGCACGGAATTTTGGCAAAATCCGTGCTCCTAGACACGGATTTCGTGTCCTTGACATCCGTGTCCAGGAGCACGGAATTTTTGGAGATCAGGCTGAATCATTATAACTTGCAATGTAAACGTAAAAAATAGTAACATTGATGTACAATATTACAATCATACAATATTATAGCATTTTATTACTGCTTGTGATCATCAACAACCACATTGCAGCTCTTATTTAATCTTTTTTTTTTTTTTTACTATGATCAAACAATGTTGTGATGTTCACGTATGTCACATCATTGGGGTCTGAAGATATGTCATTCAAAACCTTACTTGGTGGAACTGACTCTTGGGTCTGAATCCTAAGTTGGCCACTGATACACATTGAAACACTGCCAGTTCATTCGCTGCACCATGATGCATGTTCAAAGAAATGAAGAAGGGAAGGCAGTCCTTTTGGGTCCCATAACAATTAGTAGGTGATTGATGGCTACAAATGGCAAGGAGGGCACATAAAGCATATTGATGATGATAATAATATGCAGGCCTACATTTCATGCCATACATCAGAGTTTACAAGGACGATGTGAAAGATTGCATTGCAGTCAATAGCCACTGTCCACAAGCATCAGGTCTCAGAGACGGTGATGAATTTGCCCTGCGTGCTAATATTAAACCGGCAGATCAATGGTAGCATAGCAGAAGGGTATCAGGTCTGTCTGGGTAACAGAATAGCATGATGCTACAGTGCCTATGTAAAAGGATATACTGTATATACACTCTACTCTGTATATACCAGTGATTCTCAAACTGTGGCCCAGGGACCACTGGTGGGCCTTGAAAGTATCACAAGTGGGCCTTAAAATATTTAAAAAAAATCAAAATAGTATTTGTGTGTGTGTGTGTGTGTGTGTGTGTGTGTGTGTGTGTGTGTGTGTGTGTGTGTGTGTGTGTGTGTGTGTGTGTGTGTGTGTGTGTGTGTGTGTGTGTGTGTGTGTGTGTGTGTCACTCTTGACTATTTATTTGAGCAGTATTATTTATTGGGTCAGAGGTGGGCCCCGAACAATTGTGAAAATTGCACGTGGGCCCCAAGTTGCAATAGCTTGGGAACCCCTGCTATATACACTGTAAATGAAAGTCAGTAGTTCAGATGTCAGTTTTGTCCCAGTTGTCACCGTTTCTTGTACTATATATATCAGAAACGCAAAAGCTTTTATGGTGTAATGCCTGTCAGGTTCCAAATTATGAAACAGTGCAAAGTATTTCCTTCTCCCCACACTCCCACCTCCTCCTTCTCTGTTGCCTCCTCCCAGGTCCTATTCCATATGTCATCACTGCGGAGGTGTTTCGTCAGTCCTCCAGACCGGCTGCTTTCATGGTTGCTGGCTCTGTGCACTGGCTTTCGAACTTCACCGTGGGATTGGTCTTTCCCTTCCTAGAGGTTGGTGTGTGTGTGTGTGTGTGTGTGTGTGTGTGTGTGTGTGTGTGTGTGCGTGCGTGCGTGCGTGCGTGCGTGCGTGCGTGTGTCTGTGTGTGCATGGTCACGTGCACGCATGCATGTGTGTGTGAGTGTAACTAGCATAGTTCGCCTATAGAACACTAGTGAATTAAGCCTCATACAGTATCAGTAGCACTTAGCTATCTGGACCTTTAGCTCAGCAGTGTTGTGCTGTGCCTCCCAAGCAAAACTGGAGCATTGACTGGTGAGTTGCCGGTTCTATCTCTGAGTGGTGAATTGCACTGGTTGTGTGTGTGCGTGTGTGTGTGTGTGTGTGTGTGTGTGTGTGTGTGTGTGTGTGTGTGTGTGTGTGTGTGTGTGTGTGTGTGTGTGTGTGTGTGTGTGTGTGTGTGTGTGTGTGTCTGTGTGTAAGAACACATTTGTCTGAGTGCATGTGCTCGTTTTAGTACGGAAAAGGTCACGTTTCACTTAAATCTGTCAAGTAGCTATTTTCTTCTTGACATTGGAATAGCTGGGATCATGATCTGGAACTGCTTTCTACTTGCTGAATATGATTGTGCATTTAGCAGTCTCAGCTGCCTGGTATTGTTTGAGACCAGGGGAGAGGAAATGGAATTAGGTAGATCAGTGCTTCCTCATGGGCCTGAGACAAATTAGACAGCTAGAGGTGAGACTGTGCTACAGCCAGTCTGATGAAGCTGATGTGGAGACAAAGGGGTAAGTTGTCCCGGGCCCAGGGACAGACAGGGTCCTACAATTGGGTCCCCATTAACATTGTATGGACTATTGAGCGGGCGGGCTTTTCAGATTCAGTCCCGGCCTTGGCCGAAGCTTTTTGGTACAGCCTCTCATTTCTTGACGCCGCCATAGCCAAATGATGAAGGAGTTGGACTTTGGGTCAGAGGGCTGTTGCTTGTTGAGGTGGGAATCCCATCCTCACCAGTGCCCTGAGAGTCCCTACTCCCTCTAGACATGGGTAGGGAACCTTTTTCATTCGAGGGTCCACTTTAAACTCCTCCAAGGGCCGTAAAAGTCCCCCAAGGGCCAAAATAGGCTGCACTTTGGGCCTTTATTGAAGGCAGCCACCTTTAAAACAGACCCCACCTTCTCTAGACCCTCTGAATGTAACTTAAGTGCCCTCAAAACTAGTATCCAAGCTGAAAAACATTGGACTTTGTCATTCTCTATGTGCATGGATACTCAACTTCTTCAAACAGACCTCAGGTAGTGAAGATTGGCAACTGCTCCTCTAGCATAATCTCCCTCAACATCGGCGCGCCGCAAGGTTGCATTCTCAGCCCTCTGTTGTACTTCCTCTATACCCATGACTGCTCAGCTATCCACAGCTCCAATTCCATTGTGAAATTTGCAGATGACACAGTGGTGGTAGGACTCATCTCCAACAACGATGAGACAGCCTACCTAAATGAGGTTGAGATGTTGTCATCCTGGTGTGCAGAGAACAGTTTAGAGCTCAACGTCACCAAAACCAAAGAACTTGTGATGGACTACAGAAGAGGGAAAGATCAGAACTATGCTCAACTGGAAATCTTTGGTACCCCTGTGGAAAGAGTGAGCAGTTTCAAGTATCTTTGCGTCAACATTTCTGAAGATCTGTCTTGGTCACCTCACATCACCACCGTAGTGAAAAAGGCCAGGCAGCGTCTGTACCACCTCAGGAGGGTAAGGATGTTCAGAATTCCATCAGACATGCATAAGTCCTTCTATTCTGCCACAATTGAGTCAGTAATCACAGGAAGCATAACAACGTGGTATGGCAACTGCACAGCTCAGGATAAGATAGCCCTGCACAGAGTAGTGCATGCTGCAGAAAAAATCACTGGAGCCATCCTTCCAGGGCCTTCCAAGATATATAAGCAAGAAGGGCAAAGACACGAGCACAAAGGATTATGAAAGACACATTCCATCCTAGTTACTCCATGTTCGAGAGGCTGCCCTCAGGGAATCGACTACGTTCCATAAGATGTAGAACAGAGAGACTGCGTAAGAGTTTTTTTCCTCAAGCCATCCGCTTCTTAAATTATTAAGACAATAACTATTTTTAATTTTTATTTTATTTTACTATTATTAGTTTTTTTTTTACCATCCAACACAGCACAGAGCACAGCACAGCACAGAGAATGCACCACGAAAATTAATCTATTTTTTTTCGTGAATACTTCAGGAAATGAGTGAGATACGGTTGCCTCAAGACGCCTCGCTCATTGGAATGAATGGCAAAGTTTGCTTCGCTTGGCCAAATTTGCGTCTATGTGTCCCTAGCGTGAAGGCATAGGTGCCGCCCTTGGCTGAAGGGTCCATGATCAAGGCACCTAACCCTGCATTGTTCCAGGGACTGTAACCAATCACCTGCAACTACTTCTTTTTTCTGGATAAAAAGCTACAGCTAAGTGTAATGTAATGAATTGCTAAAAGAACAGCTTGTAACAATAGCCTGTAACAACTACCCTCCCGCACCCTCTTCCATATGGAGGAGTGTAAAAGTAGGAGGGAAAGAAAAGTAAAAACATGTTGTATTTACGGCGCATTCCCCAAGGGTGGGAGATGGGATGTTTCGGACGAGCTGGGGTCACATCGAAGTACCCCGACTTCATGACGTCAACACAGCAATGGCAGTGCACAGTGTTAGGAATAGTTTATGTTTGACTTGCTGGTTGGAACGCTTTCAAGTGTTAGGTAGCTGCCTCCTGGTTGCATATTGGGAAGCTCCTACCACACTCTGGAATAAAGGGTTACAGTACATCATGAATTAACACCTACTTCTCCTTACACATCAACTTATACATTTGTGCTTCCATGTGCATCTGCAGGAAGGACTGGGCCCATTCAGCTTCGTCATCTTCGGTGTGATCTGCCTGCTCACCCTCATATACATCCAGATCTTCGTCCCCGAGACCAAGAATAAAACCTTCCAGGAGATCAGCCACCTGTTTGCCAAGAGGAATGGGGTGGAGATCACGGAGGAAAAGGCCGAGGACGGAGGGGATAGCAGCAGCAGTAACAGTAGCAGCCGAGGCGAGGAGGTGGAGGTTGGGAAAGAGACACGATTTTGAGAAGCGATGAAAGGACTTTAGTTCCAAGTTCCAAGGACTTTACTTCCATGTGTGTCCACAAAATGCAGCCATTCTATATGTATTTATTGGTATGATCCTTTGTGTTTTCAGTTTTTGTTTATGTCTGGCACCTTTTAGTCATGAGTGCAGTGCACTGTATATAATCAGTCTCAATGTTCCTCTGTGTAAAAGAACACATTGTGCACTGTAGGTGGTCACTTTGAGGTTTTAGTATGTGAAGGAAGAACTGAAAATCCACTGAAATGCACCTTTTCACAGGGCGCTAAGGTGCAATGTGGTACACATTTGTATGCAGGTCATATCTCAACCCTACCCCATCCCAATCTCTCTCCCACTCATCACCTGTCCCAGTCTTATATAGATATTATTTATAAAATGAAATGCACTAATTGACTCCTGTTGATAGACTAAAGGGTAGTGAGTTGCTACATACTCTTCAGTTGTTGCGAGTGATCTTTACAAAATGATCTAATCTAAACTAAGCAAATCAAGCAAAAGTGAGTTCTGTGAGTATTGGTTTATTGAGGATGAACAGATATGAGTTAGGCCAACCTTGTCCACACATACTGAAAATAGGCCAGTGAATAAAACAACACAGATCAATAGTGGCCACAGGCTCCATGTAAAAGCACAACATCATTCACTCTTTGGACTCTGCTTAAAGTGTATGACCCCCTTATTCTTGTGCAATATGTGAAATAAAATTTAGAAAATGTGCCAACATTTTTAGTAACTCTCATAAAAAATACATATGATATCTTCATTGGTTTGTTTTAAGTGCACATGTTAAACCAAAATGATTGCTGGACTTTCGGACTACCTCTCTGAAGCTGCAATGCTCAGCGCCTTAGAAGGAAACTCCAATAGATTACATTGCCCAACCCATCAGGTCTCAGAGAAAATCATGAACAGGACTAGGATGCTAGCCTTAGGCAGAAAGATCAACTGTAATGTATCAGCAGGAGGGTACCACATTTGAATCTCTACCAGCGGTATCAAGCCCAGATTCAGAGAGTAAAAAAATGTTTCCCATCTACAGTAATACACAGGTGGCTAAACTGATGAGCTGATCTGAGGGATCACAGGCCTTTTTCATGTGACACCAGACACCTTCAAGCACTGAACATTTCTGTGTATTCAAAGCAGGAATGTTTTGCATCCGGTGGCATAGACATTTACACATGATACCAATGTTTTCTGCCTGAAACCGGTAGTCATATGTAGACACCGTCTTTGTTTCCAAACGGAATTAGTTTGATGTCACAGGGAAAAATATTATTTTTATCACTATTTACAATCCGCTGATTCAAAGCTGGTGGAATGACAAGTTGTGGTAGGGTAAAGGCTTTTTACTGGCTTTTTCCGAAGCTGAAATTGACGCCTCTGTCTGACTGTCCATCTTCAAAAGCACCTGTGGTCCAGGTCCAGCATTACGCCTCCATACAGACTGAGCTGTGTGACCCCCCAGCTGAGCACGTTGCCCCGCGCCGTGCTGTTCTCACACATCATCTGCTCCTTGATCTCACCAGCGCTGAGCACGTAGTCCCACACGTTCATGTCCGTCAGGTGGCCTACGAACGCGTCCTGGTCCGAGATGCCCAGGTAGCCGTCTTGGTCCTTGCCCAAGATAAACAGCCCGCCCGGGATGAGCGTGTAGCCAGCACGCAGGTACCTCTCCTCCCCTACCATGCCGTTGATCCAGAGCTCGGCGCCGCCCGTGTGCGAGGCCCAGGTGATGCAGTAATGCGCCCAGTCGTGGGCACGCAGCTCGTGGGGGAGGTTGACGAACTCGTTGCCCAGCCACAGGCCCACGTCCTCGCCCAGCATCAGCACCAGTTCGTTGTCGTGTTCGGCCGTGGAATAGGAGAAGACGGTGTGCGTGTTGCCGGCCGGGTGCAGGCGGACGCCCATGCAGGCGGTGAAGGACTGCAGGTTCATGGAGTGCGTGAGGTGGGCCTGCGCGTAGGTCACAGTGTTGCGCTCAGGGAAGTGCAGCACCAGGGGGAACAGGGCTCTGGGTCCTGGAGGAGCACAGAGCAACAGACACTATTAGATTGTATCACTTTACTTATTACCTCTGCCAAGGAGGTCATGTGATCATCATCTGAGTTTGTGTGTAGGTTTGTTTGTTAGCACGTTCATGTTGTGCATAGTGTTTTTGTCCACCAGATGGCAGAGGTGCATCACTGCGTTTACAGTAATAAAAGTCCATAATAGTACATAATAGTCAGAACAGATGTACGCTGTCAGTTAGCAGAGGAATAATTTCTAAGCACATACTTACTTTTACTTGAGGACCTGCCATCTCCCATGTTACCTGTGAAAGGCCAAAGTAAGTCATTGTAGTCAGTAAGACTTTGTACTCCTGCTAGTGACTGTACAATAGTAGCAGCTGGTCATGATAGTAGGTATTGTGTCAAACATACTTGATCGAATGTGTTTTCCAAGAGATGTTACCATGCTCTCTATCTTCAGGAGTTTGGACTCAATCTCCTCTTGCCGGCAAAAAGCTGGAAAAGCGAGAGAAAGAGAGAAAAAAAGAAAGACAATGGATGAGTGGATACGCCGGCCAAGTGGTCAGTGGGTTGTACAACAATTAGGTTGTGTGTAAAACATTTCATGCGGAGCACCTACATCCTTTGCCCAGGCGAGGGAGGAAGGAGGACTCCACCACACGCTGATTCAGGGGCTGGGCGATGCGGTAGTCATTCCAGATAGTGTTGTTGTCGTGGTCCATTAATGTGCTCTCCAGCTTTCTAATCTGCAAAAATAAGACAATTCAAAACACAGTGCACTATGAAATCATTATACACACTCATGGTTTTCATTCATCTAGTCATGGTAGTAGCCAAATAAACTACTGTGTGTTGCTGATTGAAGATGTTTCTCATTTCGTTCCAAAAGACTCACTCTTGCCTGATGATGGTCTTAAGCTCTACCTCAAGTGATCTAGAGATATAGCTCCTTGTGCCCAAACATCATCAACAGAATGGAAAAGGTCTTCTGGATGAAAAGTCAACTAACTTGAAGGTCCAAAGAAGAAGTCCAATTGCTTTGATATACACTCTACTCTCTTGAGCAGATACTCTCTTTACTCCAAACTAAGTCTTCAGTCAGGAAAAGAAGGGAGTCAACAGAGTATCTTCAGATTTGGAAGTTTATTTGTTTTGTTGGGCAAGTGCCAAGATGTACTTCTTCAAAGTGAATGACCCTTGACTCTGAAGAAGACCTGACAACGTCGAAACGTTAGTCTTGGTACTTGCCCAATAAAACAAGAAAACAATCTTTCATATCTGAAGATGCTCTGGTGACTCTGTTTTTTACCCTGCAACTACTAGTCCTTTCCCGTGACGGACCAGATTGTGAAGTGCATGAGCGCAGAGGATATCTCTCTCTTCTAAATCTTCAGTCACTTCCTGATATGGTCCATGTTGTGAATGCTGTGCTCTTGGTTGACCCCAATCTAGTATATGTGTTGTCCTAATGGTCTGTCTACACCGCCTCCCACCTGTCTTGGGTCAACTCAACAGCAACACTGACAAAGTCAGCCCAGTGGATTCCTGGATCTGTTTATGTCAGCTGTGTGTTTGGTTTATACGGTTTTGAAATGTTTACTCCAGAGGATTAATCACAGTAGGTCTTTTCAGTGTTCCTCAAACTGTGCACTATCTTTCCAGAACATGTTTGGTTGGAAACCTCATTAGCGAAGAATTGGGATGTTTTTTTTTTTGTCAAACAGCCTGTTGTCGGAAAATGGGTCAAAATTGTGAATGTTTTTTTGTGTGTGAAATCCCAGTGTTGCTCATGCCTCTAGGAATCTACTCTTTGATCATCCTCTTACTGACTTCATACACATTATGCGTGAGCACTACACTACACAATATAACAAAATAGTTTTTAAAAGTTGGACACGTTAGTATAATTGTAATGCATGCCAGTATAACAGTAATGCACTTTAATGCACTTAATGCTTTTTTCCCCCAAATTTTTACAATATCATATTGGACTCTGACCATCTTTACGCACAGCACCTTAACAGCCTGACACCATGTTCGTGATGATAATGGTGGTGATAATGCATTTAAAATGTCAATGTGAATACACACATGGAAATTAAATGCTACTAAAGCATAATTCTGCATGCAGCCTGTGACACATTAGAAATGTGTACCTGATTATGGGAGAGGGTGATGGGTGTGTCAAACACAGTCCATATGACGCTCTCATAGCAGGGTGGTGTGGTCAGCGATCCCTCATATCTGAAGAAGTGGTTGAGGTTTTCCGGGAGCATGGAACGCACATTGATGCTGGAGAGGTTCATGGACTGCCCTTTTCAGAAAACAACATGGCCGAAAGAATAAAACACACTTACTAAACAGACAGTTTTAAGGTGTATCAATCTACTGGTCACAAGACACACCATTTATAGCAAGATCATGTATATTTATGCTTCACCTGCATATTTGACTTTTTCCAAGTTATGGATAAAATCACTGTAGTAGGTATTCTCAAAGTGCCCATCCTGCAACACAAAAACATGAGGACTTTAAAACAGATGCACAGACACAGACAGACAGACAGACACACACACACAGGTCATTTTCCATCTACTCCTAAATGTTACACCATGTCTGTCACACTGTATCTATTATTGATTGAAGTATTAGCCCAGACAGAGTGATCTCATCTGGCAAAGCCCATGCCAAATGCATCATCAAATTGAACAAACAAAAAGAAAAGAAAAAGAAAAAAAAACATTGCTTGTTGTACGTCGGATTATTTGGTTAATGATGGAGGATGTCCACCAAGACACTAAATATAGCCTCTTTTACATCATCTCGATCTGAGAATGGCAAGGCTAATTCTGGCCGGTCAGAAGTACTCCATCTCTACATTACGATTTGGCACAGAGACAGAGGAACGTCTGGCACTCGCAGGGGAGGGAGGGCGGGCACCGTTGCCAGGACGATGACCTCTCGCAGGAACGTAGTGACCCACCCTCTTTGCTGTGGTGACCTTAATGCATTCCTATGAGACCACAGCATCGGGCGACGCCATGCGACACACAGTTGGCCAGATCAATGCTACCATTTAGAGGGGCTGGGGTGGTCTGCCATTCCCCTCGCCACAACACTGCCATGTTTATCACGGGCTAAAGGGCCACTTGGCACCTCATTGAGATTAAGGAGAACAGAACATAGTGTACTGAAATCAGGCTGACCAACCTAACCTAACCCTCCCTGGCAAATACGGACAGAGGTGGCATTTGTCAGGATTCTCCCAACGTATAATTTTATTTTTGGTGAAGACTTTAGCTTGACTATGTGCCTTTATGAATGCAATGTGCAGTCATTTTTTTGTGATGCATTACTAATGATGTGGAAAATGTTGCACACTGCCCTGCAGGACATTCCGCTCAACACAAGGGGTCAGTGATTCCCAAAGTAGCTTGTTGTCATCAGACATCATCACTACCGGAATGGAGAGATATGAAAAACTTTAACCAAAGAATCGTCTAGTAGAGTAAGATCCTTCAAGCCCGTAAGCCGAAGGCTGAATGTTCACCTGTGAGTATGTGTTATGTGCCTCACCTCAAAAAAGAAAGCCAGAACTGCCAAGCCATCTGGTTTATCTTTGGCTTCTGCAAAACTGTTGTACATTTCAGAATTATAGTGGACGACGTGAAGCTGGGAGAGAAGAGAGAGAGAGAGAGAGAGACCGTGAGAGAGAGACCGTGAGAGAAATGAGAGAGGAAGTGAGAGGGAGAGGGCACAGAAGGGTCAGAGATGAGTCGATATGAGTTGATAATACTGGATGTCAAGTCATCCATCCTTCGCAAAGTTCAGGAGGTGGACCTCCATGTTAAATTGTGAAGCTACTGTGTCTTCCTTTTGGACATTTTCATAAAAGACATTCTTACATGACATGTATGTGTGTGCAAAGACATCAAGCCATTATCATCTCGGGCAGTAGGCCTATTGTGCATCTTAACATACATTTTGAAATATCAAGTGAAAACATCACAGAATGACTGCTTAAAGGTACAGTATGTTTGCCTGATTATCATCAACTTTCGAATCTCTATCCGAAACTTGGTCTGAACAGGAGCATAACGAATAACATTTCTCAAACAGCATGGTTGACCTCCATGATCCCCCAAAAAACTGAAAATGTTCCATGCGACACTGCAAGGATGTATATGGTGAGGTCATGTGGGTGTTAGGGCACCTCTGCCATGGTGTGTATGCCATGCACTGTGTGCTATAAATTGAAAATGGTCCATGCTACACTAGAAAAGTACAGTATAGTATGTAAAAAGGCTATATTAGATGATGTGAGTGCTGCTATAGTGAGGCATTGTGCATCTCTAAAAACAGTGTGAGGGATGTGCACACATCCAGTAAAACAGGTGCTGGATCAAACAAAGACGCGTAAAAGAAGAAGGAAAAATTGGCACACTGTTGCTGCTCACCGTTTTATTCAACACAACGTTTCGACCTCAGGTGGTCTTCGTCAGGTGAGGTCACCTATACACCTGATGAAGACCGCTTAATGTCGAAACGTTGTGCTGAATAAATCGGTTAGCAGCAGCAATGTGCAGATTTTTCCTTCTTCTTTTATTGTGCATCTCTGCCATGTCCATGTAGCGTATGCCATCCAGTGTCCATATGCCCAAAGTAGTTCCATATGACACTGCAAAGCCACAGCATGTAAAAGGCTATGTTGGGTAATATGGATATCGCTATGGGTTGCTAGGGTGAGGCGTTGCACACCTCTGCCATGTAGCGAATGCCATCCAGTGTGTGCTCCGCTCCGCTCTCCTCCAGGTCCCAGCCTCCCCAGTGCAGATGCATCTGGACAGCCGTGTAGCGGTTGGTCAGCCCCTTAATGATTTCCATGGTAGGGGGCAGGTTGATCTGCACTAGGGACATGCAATAGATGTGATGAAATGTTTAGTAATAGCAGTACTACTGGCACTACTACTACTACTACTACTACTACTAGTAGTAGTAGTACAAGTTGGTGTAGTAGCTGCCATTGTAGTATGCAAAATATATGTTCAGTAGACACAACATGTACAGTAGTATATAGTATACATATACATTTGGAGCAATGGAATACAAATGTAAGCTTTGCCTGTGAAATGAAAGGGGATGCAGACTGTGTGCTGAGACAAGACAGTAAGCTGAAGTGGAATGGGGTGCAGTACATGGGCACTGACTGCAGTAATTAACTGAACATGGGTCTTTATTCAATTACATGTTGTGAGATCTGGGCTGAGTGTCCTTTATTGACATGTGTTAAGAAGAGGACAAAGGAGAGGTGAGGTCTTTTTGGAAACCACTGGTACAGCAGATCTTCCAGTACAATCACTGCTGCAAATTTGGTTCTCAATGACATAGTATCTGCCTTAGACAGAAAGGAACATTGTGCTGCACTTTTTGTAGATTTGACCAAAGCATTCGATACTGTGGATCATGCCTTACTCTTACATAAATTGATGGACATTGGTTTTGATTCCAACGCAAGTAACTGGTTCAAGAGCTATCTTAGTAATAGGTTTCAGTGTGTTAAAGCTGGAGTCGCAAAATCTGATTTCTTACCCCTGAGGAAAGGTGTCCCCCAGGGCTCTGTCCTAGGGCCTATCCTATTTACCATCTTTATTAATGATATAGTATCTTCTCTTAGTAGTTCTCGTGTCCATCTATATGCTGATGATACAATCCTTTACTGTACTGCAAACACTATCACTCTAGCAATTGATAGCCTGCAACAGGCCTTTAATACTTTGCAAAAATCTCTTTTTTACCTTAAACTTGTTTTGAACCCTAATAAAACGAAATTTATGCTATTCTCCAAGGCTAAGGGCATAAAGTCGGGCGCTTTTCATCTCACAACATTAACTGGTTGTGATATTGAGCAGGTACCTGTTTATAAATACCTGGGCATCTGGATTGATGAGAACCTTAATTTCTCTTTCCATATTGACTGCCTGGCTAAGCAGTTAAGGCAAAAGATGGGGTTTCTCTATCGTCACAAATCTTCTCTCCCCCTATCCTGTAGGAAAAGGATCATTGAGTCTGTTATTAGGGGCCAAGCAGCGAAGCTGGCGAAGGCCACTACTGTTTTAGCTGGTATTCTTATTATGTCACCTTTCCTCTCCTTAGCAAGTCTATGGCAGCCCATAGAACCGTAGGTAGGAAAATGCTGAAAATTGGCACACATGTTCGAGCCCAGGTCAGCATTACCCACAGCAATTTATAGGTCCCCAGCCCCAACGCTCTAGCGCCACCAGCAGGTCAAAGTTGCAGGTACATTTCTGCTTGTAACTTTTGAACCGCTGGGCCAATTTTCATAAACTTGGTATCCCTGGAATCCTTGGGCCAAGACAAATCCAATGCACTCTATGACGTCATTTTCCGCCAGGATAGTTTTCCCGCCATTTTGGATTTTGTGAAATTCAATAAAAATGCTATTTTTCCCGCAATTTTTGACCAATTCGCCCGAAACTCGGTATATAGTATCTCTGGACAGAGCTTCACATGGGGTCTCCAGGAATATTGGATATCTTATATCGTTTTGCCGTGACAGCCAATCAAAATTGTCATAAAAGTGGTGAAACAGGAAGTGAGGTCATATCTCAGCAACTGTTTGTTGAATTAGGTTGGGATTTTGTACACACATAGTAGTCCATCCCATGACCTACCACAAAAAAAATCAGAACCCCAGCTCAAACTCTGTAGCGCCACCAGCAGGTCAAAATTTTAGCTACATTTTTGCCTGTAGCTTTTAAACCATATGCACGATGTAAAATATATTACTATCACTAGAATCCTTGGGCCAAGCCGAATTCAACGCACTATATGAAGTTATGTCAACGCAGAAGGGAAATTCCGCCATTTTGAATTTTGTAAAATTCACTGTAAGTCTATGGTAGCCCATAGAACCATACATAGAAAAATGCTGTAAATTGGCACACATATTTGAGGCAGCATCAACATTACCCACAGCGAGTTATAGGTCCCCAGCCCTAATACTCTAGCGCCACCAGCAGGTGAAAGTCACAGGTACATTTCTGCTTGTAACTTTTGAACCGCTGGGCCAATTTTCCTAAACCTGGTATCCCTGGAATCCTTGGGCCACGACGAATCCAACGCACCCTATGTCGTAATTTTCTGCCTGGATAGTTTTCCCGCCATTTTGAATTTTGTAAAATTCAATAAAAATGCTATTTTTCCCGCAATTTTTGAACATTTCGCCCGAAATTCAGTATATTGTATCTCTGTACTGAGGATTGTATGGGGTCTCAAGGAATATTAGATATCTTTATTCGTTGAGCCGTGACAGCCAATCAAAATTGTCGTAAAAGTGGCAAAACAGGAAGTGAGGTCATATCTCAGCAACCGTTTGTCGAATTAGGTTAGGATTTCTTACACACATAGTAGTCCATCCCATGACCCACCACAAAGAAAATTATACCCCCAGCTCAAACTCTGTAGCGCCACCAACAGGTCAAATTTTTAGCTACATGTTTGCCTGTAGCTTTTACACCGTATGCCTAATTTTGAAAATAATACTATCACTAGAATCCTTGGGCCAAGCCGAATCCAACGCACTATATGACTTCAAGTCAACCGGAAGAAAAAAGTCCGCCATTTTGAATTTTGTGAAATTTAATAAAAATGCTACTTGTCCCACAATTTTGGTCAGAATGCCCTACAAAAGGGTACACTTTATCTTGGCACTGATTTGCTTTGGGGTATTCAAAGAATTTTTGATACCTCTTATCGTTTGAGGGTGACAGCCAATCAAAATTGTCGTATAAGTGGTGAAACAGGAAGTGAGGTCATACCTCAGCAATCGTTTGTCAAATTCTGTTAGGATTTTTTGCACACATACTAGTCCATCCCATGACCTCCCACAAAAAAACCCAGACCCCAAGCTCAAACTCTCTAGCGCCACCAACAGGTAACAGGAAGTGAGCTCATATCTCGGCAGCTCTTCAACGGATTCAAACTAAACTTGGTGCATGTGATCACACTCCCCTCCGAGGAATGCACACCAACATTGCCAACATTTTGGGCCAAAGGGGGCGCTGCAGCTCCTTTTGTTGCTGTGGCGACTTTGGCAACTTTACTGCTTGGCCCCGCATTGCTGCTTGCAGCTATATTTTTACCTGTTCTGGACTATGGTGATATTATTTACAAAAATGCAACCATATCCTCACTCAGTATGCTTGACTCTATATATCATTCGGCCATCAGGTTTTCAACAGGCTCTGCTTATAATACTCACCACTGCATATTATATGACACAATAGGTTGGCCATCACTTACAGAGAGGCGTTTTAGACATTGGATTCTTTTTATTTATAAAGCCATCCTAGGAAAACTTCCTTCTTACATTTCTTCACTTCTAAACTGGCACTCAAGTATGTATCACACACGTTAAAGCAGTCAGCTCCTACTTTTTGTTCCAAGTGTACAAACTGAACTGGGCAAATCAGCCTTTTGTTTTGATGCCCCCAGGTCATGGAACTTAATTCAGCGCACTTTTAACTTGGAATCTTTGATTTCTTTTAACCAATTTAAGATTTTAATTACAAACCTTCCCAATCCAGTTTGCAATTGCTATCGCTGAAAGCTTGTTTTTTTAGTGCTGACTATGCATATTTATGTCTATAACATTTTCTTTTATGTTTATATACACTCTTTCTGTCTATGTTTGTGTTGTGATATTTGTGATGTCCGAGTATTTATTTTATTTTATTATTTTTTTCAAATTCTTTTTTTTATTCATATATTCTTTTAATGTGTTTTTTATACTTTTAAATGCAGCTTATATGTCGTTATTGCCTGGATAACTTAATTATTTAATACATTTATACTTGTAAATTCTCGGCTGCATCGAAAAAGAGGGCCACCCTCAATGTATTTCCGAGAAGGAAAATAAAGGTTCAAATCAAATATTGGAATATGTGAAAGCTGCATGTCACCACTTGTCTATGGATTAACAAATTTAAGTAGTCAAGATCCCATCCAAGGTCAGATTTGTTCATTTAGTATGCTTGTGTGTGTGTGTGTGTGTGTGTGTGTGTGTGTGTGTGTGTGTGTGTGTGTGTGTGTGTGTGTGTGTGTGTGTGTGTGTGAGAGAGAGAGAGAGAGAGAGAGAGAGAGAGTGTGCGCGCGCGCGCGTGTGTGTGTGTGTGTGTGTGTGTGTGTCTGTGTGTGTGTCTGTGTGCGTGCTTGCGTGCATGGGGTTGACATGCCAGTGCTCAGCCTAATCTGGGTTATATAGAGCTGGATTTGAGTGATGCAGGTTTTATGCACAGTAATGATAAGAAGTGGCACCACATCACCATCATCAACAGGGCCTGGAGCTTTTCAGAGAATTCCATGGTCACGTACACATAGGCACATATGTGTCAGTCAATAGTGCCAAGCTGTGAAAATAATAAAGGCCATTTGGGCCACCATGATCGAAAGTGGTTTTCAAGAATCATGTTGTCACCCCTGTTGCTTTTCCCATAAATGTATGATAGACCTAGAGGCGTGGTGGGGGGCAAGGGCCGGGTACAGGTCAGTTGTTCCGGGCCCAGAGAAAGACGGGGCCCAAACTTGGGACCCCATTGCATTGTATTTATTGAGAGGGGGCATTTCACACCATTTTATCCTGGAGCCGGTCAAAGCTGTCAACGGCCGACGGAATGGTGATGCCATGGTATTGCACACTTTTCAAAGTCAGGTTTTTTTCAGACAATTGCTATGAAAGTACACATTTCTGCCATCATCAGTTAAAAAGTGACACGTCCATTCAACCAATAGTTTTAATCAGTTAATGTATGTCACCTACAGTGACACCAAAGAGGTGACAGTGCGCAGAAAACACTTGGTCATGACATCCATGAATGCCCATGTCCAATCAAAACCTAAATGGCAATTGTACAAAACACTAAATGCACTAACAGCAACCACGCAGCTTACCTGAGTGTCCGTTGTTGGTCATGAGAAATTTCCCGCTGATCTCATCATAGCCCTTGAGGTCCAATTCATTCATGTCTGGGTTGAAGCGCACGTTTCGCCGCTGGATGTCAATCGGGGACTGCTTCTGGCCACCACACGCTGGGTACTCTTCTGCCCAATGCATCTGGTCCATAGCTCCCTCTATTTTAGGACAGGGGAACATAATCAAAAGCAGGAGTAGACTTTTAGCGTTGGATAAGTCGTGCGTAAAAGGATTTGCTGTGCGTAAAAAAAGAAGCTTGTGGTTCACCAAATGCAACTGCGGTTGCAATTAACTGCGTTTTAAAACACCGGAGTTCCACAACAATGTTGTGGTACTTCAACTCAACTACTAGGTGGGCTTCTATCATACTCTATTACACATTGCTTGTTTTGGTTTGGCGGTAAACAACTGCACATACTGTATTCACGTTTTCCACTAGAATCGTGGTTTACTGCATGCTGATTAGCCTGTTGTACATTGTGTTGTATATTGGCGCTGTGATCTCATCTCACCTGTTGTTTCTTAGAAATTACTTCTGAGGTGTGTCTCTCACGTGACACTTCCATAACCTATGAACGATACAGATTGGCTCACAACACCAATAAAATAGTTAAGTTTGCTATTAGAAAGAGGCTTCAGTCTGACGCACGAGCTTGAAAATAATGTACAAAGTAAGGCGGTCTTCTTAAATAACTTCCAACACCTATCACTACATCAGATCGTCCTTCCCTGACATTTCGACACTCACCTGAGTATGTCCATGGAATTCCGTCTACGCCAGCGCTGGCGCAGTTTATCAGAGCAAAAAGTATAACTGCAGATAGCCACTCCATCTCTGAGACACAACTCTAGGGGACACTTCAAACCTAAAGACGGCAGCGCTAACCCTCTGAATGAAACCAGGGCTGCGAATTTGAGACTGTACTGCCTGGTGGGTGTCAGAGGATCGAGTCACTCCCTCAAAGTCGAGACCTGCGATGTGATAGCCTGCTTATCTTTAAAAAGTTCCTCCTATAATTGCACAGACTTCAAGCACACGGTTTGTTGATTATAAGACAGCTACAACAGCTGTTGAGTTACCAGAAAGTGCGCCATCAAGGTTCTTTGTATATTCTTGATTTTGTTTACCCCATGGACTTGTGTTTATCATTCAGTAAACTGTGATATTTTGTTATCCAAAATGAAGTACTCCATTTACGTAAAAAGTTACTCAGCAGCCGGGCTTGTAAATCCAACCTGACACATAATTAATGAAGTGATCATGCGAAGCCTAAATCACAACCAAACACGCTGCCTACAAATTAGGCTGTGAAAATAAAGTCTGTGGACACATCCTTCGCAGAAAGGTTACCACATGAATTATTCACAGGTCTTTGTGGTTTGTCTACAATTAAGAGTAGACATGGCAGAAACTAACAGGCTAAGTGACCCAAGACACAAGTTCACAAATCCTATCCTTTTTCTACCACAATAAACTCACATATTTTATGGTGTTCAATCTAACCTTACCATCTCTGGCATCCACTCTAGATGAATACCAAAGATAGCTCAAGGCTTGCATAGTCAATAAAGTATGTTAGATCTGGGTGACAACCTGGGACAGGTGGCTTGGCTTTTGGTATGCCTCTCTCTCAAAGTAAAAAGGCTTGCCAACATCTAACTTGTAAAAACATGTTCGCCAGGTGTGTTCCTGATGATCTAAAGACTTTCATAATCTTATTTTAAACCGCCACACCTATGACACTGATGACGCAACAAAACTGTGACACTTTTAACCCCTTTGCACAGCACTTCTGCTATAACCTTATTGTTGACAATAATAATGACCAAGTCTTAGTCTGTTGTTTAAAGTGCCCAGTAATGTCATAGCACTGTTGTTAGTTAAGCCTTTTCAGGAATCAATTAATGGGCTCACTGACAGGCCCATCTGCCCAAGGACGCAGACAAAGGCGTGTAATTTCAATCAACCAGACTTCTTTTTGGTCCCTTTTTCACTCCTTTGGCAAACAGGACTTGAATGAATTAGAATCTTCACAAAAATGTTGTCTTGTGCTGTACATGATGGTATTGTCTTGCCATGTGTATTATGTGAATTATTGTATTATGCTAGACACATGAATTTCCTTCGAGATAAATAAAGAAACTCTCCTCTACTCTACTCTATAGGAAGATGATTATTCTTTTATTCAGGAAGTGGTTGGGGTTGATAACTCTCAGTCTTAAATATTCATATACGCTACCTATTTAAAACATCTTGGGGAACAGGTTTCTTTTGCCTATGCAATAAAAGGTATCCTAATCCAAACTGGTAGTGGGGAAGTAGGCTGAAATGGAATTTGATAACACAAGTCAAGTGCAGCCATTAACTGTGCTCTGGTGTTTATCGACTGAACATGTTTTAAGATCTGGATCAACATCAAGCCAAGAACAGTGTGTGTCCTTTAATGACAGGGTGTCTCGTACAGGGCATCTCAGAGAGATGGAAACGGAAGTGAAGTAAAGTGTTATTTTATCCCATGATCACTGGACCAGCAGGTCTTGCAAAGTGCACTCTCTGAGAAGGCTCTTTGTCATTTGAGTACACCTACTGACGTATTCAAGTCTGTCACAACCAGGCAAGCAAACTAGGCAATTGAGGAGGGCGTGGAGGTGAAGGGGGGGGGGGGCTGGCTATGACTGGTTGAGCCTGATTTAAATACCATCAATCACGACTGTGTAAGTGTGGTAGCACCTTCCCCAAATTCAATGGGAAAAGTGTAATAATACTACTATCGAAATCTTTCTCGAGGTGGCCCCTCATCAATGGTTTGAAGAGCCCTAAGTCTTCCCTTGCCTAGGAAATAAGAATAGGAACCGTTGGGAGGAAGTCAGTGCAAACCATAGCATCAGAATTAGACATTTCTTATGGCAGATTACTTAAACAATGTGGTTTGTGGTAGGCTATATAATAATAATATGGGTTGTGGTTTGTTTCACATCCAGTGTAAACATTAAGTGTGAATGTACCAGCCCAAATGGCCATTTTATATATGCAGGATAGTACATGGGCCTAATTCTTCAGTGTATAGCAATGACTGTAAAACGACCAAATGTCTCTGTTACTGAGGTCAGTGAGATGCTGTGCCAATGTGTCATTATGGACATGGAACAGAAAATAATAGGGTGCAGGTCGACTCAGTAACCACTAGATGACGCGCCAGAGCCCATGGAGATTCCCAAGGTCACTGCGACAGGCGGCCATGGGATGACGCACATCCTCACAGCTGTATGGGTGCCTGTACTCAAAGCATGGGCCGGGGCGAAAGTAATTGTCCCGAACTGCTCGTATTGAAACTGTGTCAGACTAAAACATAGGCCTACCAAAAAGACTGACAATTTTGTCAATGACTGATGGACTCACGTTTTTGTCACAATCTGACAGTCAATACTACAGCATGGTGGCGAATTCAATTAAAATAATAGATTGTGCTTTAGGCAAGGACAGAGGTGAAAATGAAAGGCGTTCTTGTCCCAGACTGTTCCTTTTTGTGAAAACTATCAGATTATACAGATTACAGATTACAGAGATACGCGCGTAAAACCAACTACACTGTAGGTCTACGTTAAGAGAAGCATAAGATTTGTAGTTGCCAAAGTTAAAAGCTCATATTATTTGATGTTTACGCAGTCAATTTGATGTTTGATACCCACGGAGCACACGTTTCTCGTAAAGGATGATAACTGCAAGTCATACGAGGGATCCGTGGTGCACTGAATTGTATAAAGATGAGATGCAAAGCTGATGGTATGGAGGGTATGTACCCTCTGTGAACCTCTGTGTGCCGCAGCACGTGCCCCACAATACAGACATGGTGACTGAGTATCGTAGCTGATGCTCTGCACGTACGCCTTTCCATTATGCGTCACCAAAATCCACTGCAGTGTCCGGATTTCAAATCAATAAAACTGCACCAAAACCTTAAAATTCTACAGGCGTTTACTTGACGAGATCATGCTTCATTTGTGTAGCAAATGAGAACATGTTGTTCTTTTCGCCTACATCTGTCTATTCTTTGGAGCCTGCTTTAGGTACCACATAGTTGCAGAATCCGGGGAGCTCCGCATCCTCCGAAAAGGCGTGGTCATCGTGGTTGTGAACGTGCGCTTCTCCACACCAGAGCCATCTAATATCAGAGTTACGCCACTCCCATAGACCTCTATGGACCAATCTTTCCACAGCAATGGCGGCTCTCATGGAGCCTCACAGAGCGTTAACATGGAAATCCCCATTGACTTTAGTTCTATTAGAAGTTACTTAGTTCCAGGAGGTGGCCGTAGAACACAGAAAATGTGGTAAAGGTAATGTAATTTGGTTGTACTTAATCTTTGTTTGGTATGTGATGGTTCTGTGTTAGTTTCCAACGAACAGAAGTTTACTGTTAAGAAACATTTTAATCTACACGAATCACATCACCAACCGACTTCCTGGTCCCCGGTTTGCGCAACTCTGTTATTAGATGGCTCTGCTCCACACGCGCTCTGTGTCGTGCCGCGTGAGTCCGGATCGGCCAATCACAGTTCGAGAAACCGCTACCCCGATTCCTTCCGCTCCACTAGATCTGTAGTCCGGTGTAGTAGCATCGCCTTCTCTGCTTCCCTGCACGGCGGAGAGACAGCAAGACTTGTACAGTTTGGCCAGACAAGGTAAGGAAAAGAACATTCTGTCCTTATCGTAGAGCATCATCTGTCTCTTTAACCGGGGACTTGAATGAAATAGTACTACCTAAATGTTGACTGTCCTCCACAGTCAAATGATGGCTTTTGAGACAAGAATGAGAACACAGACGATTTTACTTACATTTATTTATGGATGTCTAAGTTGCTTTGTCATGTGCAAGTCCATGTCCCCCAGTCTAGACTGTGGCACTGTCGTTCGTTGTAAATGCTGCATTTTGTAACATTTCTTTTTGTGATCGAGAAACGGTTTCCTCTCTCGAATGCGGTTCATACCCAGCTTTGCTATGATGTTGGGTCTATTTTAAAACAGCCCACCCGTCACTTGGAGATGTCATTCTATGTCTGGCTCCGCAGTGCAGGGGGAGTGTCGGGTTTCTCGTTACATGGGCATGCTGGATTCAACAGGCTCTTCACTCACATCGCTTTTAACGAATGTAGTTTTTGCCTGGGTTGCCAAACGAGAAAGAAAGCTTTAGTAATAAAACTATGGTATTGCAGTTAGCTTTTTGACCTTGCTTGTGGTTGGTCGCATTTTTCTCGAATGGTTGATTAGGTTGACAGATTCAATGAATGTCTGGGAGGTAAGGCTAGAATACACCTCAAATTACTCCCATTCTATTTCGTCCCTCAGTTGACTGCGAAACAGCGTAGGCCTATGCTACTTGTTGGTATTGTAGACAGTAACGTTGGTTTATATTCCTCAATGAACCGTTTTTAAGTTAGGGCACTCTATTCACATTGGTGTCTGTAACCTAGGCCTGCCGTTATTGCAGCAGTGACAGTAGGATGGACCAAACAGACGTCCCCTCGTTTACGTAATAGCCATTTATTTATTTATTTGTTAGATTATTAATTTATTTATTTGTACAGAGCAGACAGGCATGTTTCCTGAATAACATCGAGGATGGTAGGCTACTGGGTAAATACTATCTATTGTTATTTTTTTTTTAAATTTAGGCTATTTACTATACTATTTGGGGGGGGGGGGGTGTCTGACTGAATCCAAAGAGCTGGAATGTGGGCAGTATGGTTGAACATGGACTAGTCACGACTCACCAAATGAATGGCTCTTTGCGTCACATGGCTTTTCCCATTCAGTATAGGCTACTGCTCTTCTGCAGCCTGCTAGTTAGTTGCCTGTGGCATGTTTCCATGCTGACTTTTAAGGCCATAGGTTTTTCCATTGGTCCAGCTCAGGGTGATGCATTTGCAACGTTTATCTTCAGTGGCTGGAGAACTAAAGTGGCCTACTATCAGTTTAAGCTGAGAGGAGGAGGAAGGCTTTACATAGCATAGCACAGCGGGGAAAACAAACACACTCTCGAATCAGTAGTCCATGTAAATAGTGTCCATTAATAGATACAGTAGCTTATGTTACAGTAATAGCCTAGTACAATGTTGTCAGTTCCAGAGAAACTACTCTTTGGAATTGCGACTTTCTCTTTCTCTTGAACATCCTCTCTCTCTCTCTCTCTCTCTCTCTCTCTCTCTCTCTCTCTCTCTCTCTCTCTCTCTCTCTCTCTCTCTCTCTCTCTCTCTCTCTCTCTCTCTCTCTCTCTCACACACACACACACACACACCCACACACATCGAACACACACACACAACCCCACCCTAAACACACACACACACACACACACACACACACACACACACACACACACACACACACACACACACACACACACACACACACACACACACACACACACACACACACACACACACACACACACACACACACACACACACACACACACACTTGCCATTGACTACAGCAGCCTGGCTATTGTGACTGCAACTGTCAGCTTTTCTCAGAAGCCAACATGTATGCAGCATAACAGGCAGTATAGACAGGCCCGGGAGAGCCATAGTACACCTTCTGATTACATTTGAGTATGCATTGGAAACTGTTTGTGGTTGTGGTGTTCAAGCCAGTTCCTCATTGAGAACATGTGTCTCATACAGAGCCAATTAGGTGTCTCACTGTGATGCATAGAAAACACACAATCCAGATGAGTTAGTATTTTCCTGTTGGAGTTTTTTCATAAGCCACTTCTCCAATGAATACAGGGGGTTACAGTAGGAGTGAGTACCTTTTTTTGTTCAACTCATTCCCAAAACGTCAGGGTGGAGAAATGAGTCATCACTCTAAAATACTAGTAGGCCTACGTTGCACCTAAACTAAACACAAAGTTGAGAACTCCAGTACTACTACTACTACTACTACTACTACTACTACTACTACTACTACTTCTACTACTACTAAATAAACTAATGTGGCATTTATACTGTTACATATTTCAATGTGTTATAACTTAGTCATTTATCAATATGCTGTTGTTCACAATGGTTTATGATGGTGCTTGGAATAGAGGAAAGGTTTGTACCTTGTGTGGAACCGTGTTTCAATGGGGGATGTATGGCATTTTTGCCTTTTGTTTGGACCTAATCCAACTAATTCAGCATCCAGGGAGAGGATGTAAGGAGGTGCCTTTGATGCTGAGAACAGGCTGCTCGCTGCACTTCGGGAACATTGTGTGCCAGAGATGTAAAAGTCTGTTCTTTGCTCTTAAGTGTTTAATTCACAGTACATGTGCTATTGGGGACTAGTGTGGGGTTGATGACACAACTACAGTACTATGAAAAGCAGTATAAGGATGTTATACAACTGTAACGACACAGTCATGCACTTCAAAACTACAAGTCTGACTACCATCTGACGATCGTTTCCACCCTCCACAGATCCTGCACCATGCCCATCCCACAAAACCCCTGTGTCATGCTCTGCTAATAGTAATTTTCCATCCAATACAGACTCTGGACCATGTCCTCTTCACAAAGCTGTGTGACGTTTGTGCTGTGTCATGCTCTGCTAATAGTCACTGTTTCCGCCCTATCCAGATCCTGCACCATGTCTATCCTGAAAATCCACGCCCGCGAGATCTTTGACTCCCGTGGCAACCCCACAGTGGAGGTCGATCTCTACACCAAGAAAGGTGCGTATCATTCCCAGATAACACCACACCCACAGGCCTACAGCAAAGCATAGACAACTTTCATAAACATTGACAAGAAGAAAACATCAGGAGATGTTCATAATGATTAATCGGTGCTTTCATACTCGTATACTAGTAGAGAGTAGCCTGATTATCATCATTTTCAAACCTCTTTGAAACTTGGTCTGACCAAGAGCATAACAAATAATGTTTCCCAAACGGCATGGTTGACCAACCTCTACCCAGGGCCGTTGGAGCTGCTCAAAGTTCATTGGTTCCCGACACAGTGGGTGGAGTTCCCGATTTTTCAGGAGATCAGAAACGATATTTGCATTGCTCTTGGCCTGACTAGAAGCAACGTTGAAGGTGTTGCGTCACTAGGAGGGCGTGGCCTTGCTAAGTAGAGAGTAGAGTAGAGTAACATGTATTGATTCTGAAGGAAATAAAGGTGTCAAGCAGCCTAGAAGATCCACAGTACACAAAAAAGTACACAATTCACAAGACACCATAGACATTATTGCACACGTTATTACATTATTGCACTACTTAGTATTGGGCATTTGGTAGGGTTCACTAGTTTAGGATGAGTCTTTACTACTTTGCCTGAACATTAGGCAAGGCAGTACATTCTTTTCTCATTAGGGATGCAAATTATCGATTAATTCATTAATCATTAGTCGATAACCTTATCGATCGACTTACGATTAATTGATGGGCAGCGTTTTCTCCCCAAAATCTCAATGTTTCTCGAAAAAAACCCTACTAAATATAAAAAATGTAATTAAAAATTAAGACAAAATACCACATTTCAATTAATTCTATTTCAATTCTTTAATCCAAAGGTGATTTTAATATTCCCACAATTTACACCCCTCTTCACACACACTCTTCACATGCCCATTTCACCTGGGTCTCTTGTCAGTTGAATTGTCGATTAATTGCGATTAATGTTTTTTAACCGATTAACACATTGATCGATTAAAGTCGATTAATCGATTAATCGTTTGCATCCCTATTTCTCATAGCATGTTTCATGCCAAAGACAAGCCAATGGGCTTTACTCACAAATAAAAGATGTAACTGTAGTGAGTTACACATGCCAACATGAATCCATAAAAAAACTAAGGAATAACCAATGGGGAAATAAACTACAAGTTTTTCTTCTAACAGGGAACTCTTCCAGAGTCTCTTGCCCAGGGCCAGCACCCTTCTCCCGGGGTGTCCAGTAGCCTGAAAGCGCCACATCAGGTGGCAGCTTGGTTATAAATAGCCTCGAGTAACAGTACACTGCCTGGCTCGCTGTGCTACAGTATAGTGTCCTGCACTTGACAACATACAGGGCCCAAGCAACACAGATCATTCAAAACCAGTGAATGTAGTTTAACACATGTGGCTGTTTGAATTCTGCATGCAGAAGAAAATATTATAGTAATAAGAGGACGCTGCTGAAGAAAAAAGATGTGAATCTTTATTATTCCAGCTAACATAGCATCGACAGGTGCAGAACACAATACGTATGGCCTGAATACGTAATCCTTGCATTGTGAGGCAGCTATTAAAACGACTAACGGCTAACTGTATGTTCAATGCTATGAAAGCCTGATGGGGCAGGGCGGGGCAGGACGAGGTGGGGTTTTGGGAAAGAGGCTGGAGGTGATGGCGAGGGTGCTGCACATTGGGCCAAAGGCATTGACCAACGCTTCTCTGGCCAACCGGCATTATCCCGAACGGCAGCTGGTTTATTTTCTTTTGAACCCCAACGACTCTCCTTTCTTTCCCCCACTTGCATGAGAATCGGTTGCTAGGCTCCTCTTTTGTACGGTGGCTTCGCATTTTTTCAGCCAAGCAAAGTGGGTTTGGTTTGGCTCTGGCTTTCACTGACTGCCAAAGCCCTGCTCTACTCCGCCTGCTGTGCCCTCCTCCTCCTCCTCCTCCTCTCCCCGTCTGCATGAGATGAATCAGTCAGAGCCAACAGCAGCAGGTCAACCCGATATAATGCGTCTACTACAGTCAGATTATGCAATTCTCTCGCCTGGCTCTGTTCCGCTCGCGCGTGTGGGTTGGAGGGAGGGATGAATTCCACAGTAACGCCACAATTGGTTCCTGTACAGTCAGTTATTCTCACACCCACTTGGATAGACTGCTGCACAGATACAATAAGCACTTTGCCTTGCCTTGCACAGAGAAACTATGATTTGGGCTGTTTTTCTGTTGACCTATAATCACTGGGTAGCATTGAGTGACAATGAAATTACTCATGTCTCATTTTGTCAAGTGGCCTTAGCTTGCAAAACAGAGGTAGCACAAGCCAGAGCACACTTTGGGAACAAGAAATGAAATCAGTGTTCTTACGGTCCAACTGCAAAGAATTTCAGGTGGGGAGTAGCCCACACACTGATGTCTTGTTTGGCATGATTTAATAAAGATTAGATTCAGAGCAGGACTCCCTGGTGTGTGTGTGTGTGTCTGTGATTAAGCTTTAAATCCTCTCTGATCACCAGACTCCTGACACTGGCTTGACTCTGATGTTGCGTTTACAAGAGCTGGTTGAATATAGTTTTGGCCATGCACATTTGCCACAGACCGTTATTGAATAAAAGTCATGAGCCCAGATCATCATCCCATTTGGCTGATACAATGAGATATTCTTCTATTGATGCTACACACACAGCTACTACCTGAATTTTCATTCCGACTTTACTCTCTTCCAGCTCATCTGCTTTAAATGATATTTTACTCAGAAATCAGAAAATAGTCACTTCTGAAATGCTGCCATAAACGAATGGTTGCTACGCATTCTAGGATCATGGCATGCTTCTGTTATGTACAGTTACATAACCACATGTGGGTGGATTTCCAACGGCTGCATCACAAGGCCCTGGCCCTTAGATAGAAAATGGCATCCTACCGTGTTCATGCAAGCAGGTGATTGGATGCAGCCATGATGATGTCACTTCCTCCTCTTCCAGGTCTGTTCAGAGCTGCTGTTCCCAGCGGTGCCTCCACTGGAATCTATGAGGCCTTGGAACTCCGCGACAATGACAAGACCCGCTACCTGGGCAAAGGTAATGTATCCACTTCATCATTTAGGGACATTTTTTACTTAACTATGACATGTGAATAAACACCTATTTATTATCTAGTTCTCAGTATTGATGATATATTTTGTAAAAGATAATGATGTACAGTGCATAGATTTGTCTGTGTTTACAATTAGTATTTTCCCTATATGCCATCCTATCTGTAATTATTCAAAAAATATTATCGTCGAAAAGGTTATGAAAAACATTGAGTCCATCCAATCTTCACATTAAATGTAAGGAGGAAAGCTGAATGAGTTTCATTCGCAAGCTACACTCCTACTACCCTTACTACTACTACTGTAATGTCTGAGGCACTGTACCACATATTATGAGCAGCCATAGTAACAGGGCTGTCAAGAGTCATTGTGCGCATCAGCAGAATGTCCCCTGGGGTTACTGTCATGTCAGATCCATAAACCAAGGAAGATTCCCTTTTATTTTTTTCCTTTCCAAACTGTCTGTTGCTGTTTTTTCATCCTTCATCCTCACTGTCTCCCCTGTCTTCCTCTCCATCTGTCAGGGGTGAAAAGAGCTGTTAAGTATGTTAATGAGTTCTTGGCCCCAGCTTTGTGTAACCAGGTAAAGTTGTGTGGAAAAAAATAACAGATGTGTGATTTAAGTAATATTTACATTTTTCAGCTTTCCTGGATGCATGATGTGTGGTTTTTTTATTACTAACCCAACAGCAGACATGAGCAGATGATCACAGACATCACCCCCTCCAAAACTTAGCATCTACTGTAACTGGTAATGAATTACAGACTAGTGACACGAAAGAATAGCGAAAGAAAGCATTTATTGGCAGGAAGGTGCTCTGTGATCGTCTAACCGTGCCTGCCGCTCTGCACGTTCCTCTTCTCCCGGGGTCAGTGATTGTTCGCTTGTTCCTTGCAGGTGTCTCAAAAGCTGTTGCGCATATCAATAATACTATTGCACCTGGCCTGGTTCGCCAGGTAGGAAGATTCATTATTTGACTAACACATACATGTGTACATCTAGTTGCAGTCTTTATCTCTACTCCACTACTTCACTACTACACCACTACACTACTAAGTTGCACACAATGTGAAGGCAGATTCAGTTGCTGTACACAGTTTATATATATTGAGCTGGGTTTATTTCTATTTGAACAAGGTAACCCCTATGTGGCAGACCTCTAATACATGCACTATTACTTTGATATTGATCAGGTATAGCTGACATTTACAGTTATCTGACTGTAATTCAAATGTATGGATTTATGACAACACTGTAGGCTTTCATACTAGAATTTCTAAATAACCAGCATGAGCTGCAGAATGGTAATGCTTCTGATTTGACAAGTATTCCCCCCACTTATTGTTATGAGTGTGCTGTGTAAAACGAAATAATGTACTAATTTGGTGTGTACAGTGATTACTTGACCAGATTCTGTTAAAAATAACGGTGGCTTGAGTGATTACGGTCACAATGGTGTCATGTGTTCATACTGAACATTAGTTACTGTATGTTGTTTTTATCAGGATGTGGTCAATAAGTCACTTTAATTTAGTGTGGACACTAAATGGACACTAATCCTAAAGGTGGATGCTATGTTTCCAGCCGTGTGTTTCCCACTCCTCCTGCTTGACCAGTCTCCTGTTTCCCTTTCCAGAGCGTGTCTGTGCTGGAACAGGAGAAGATTGACAAGCTGATGCTGGACATGGACGGCACAGAGAACAAGTGTAAGCCATTTCCCCACATGATGGGTTATTACATTGTAATAATTGAACATTTTAGTTGTGAAATTGTGCTATGTAAATTCAGTTTGATTAATTGATTTGATAAGACAGAAGAAAAAAAGTGCATCTGTAATCAGATCTAGCAGACAGTTTGTGCTAAAGCTCTAAATTATTTTTTTATTACTTTTTTTAAACAATATTCAAATCAAGAGTTAAATCAGCTGATTAATTATGCTTCATCCGTGTAGTAAGCTGAAATATTTTTGTTGATGAAACTCTTCTAAGACCATGACATCATGTAGTGAGTTAATGTCATTACTTGTGTAACTTCCACAGCAAAGTTTGGTGCCAACGCCATCCTGGGTGTCTCTCTGGCCGTGTGCAAGGCCGGGGCAGCAGAGAAGGGGGTCCCCCTGTACCGTCACATTGCCGACCTCGCCGGCAACCCTGAAGTCATCCTCCCCGTCCCTGTGAGTCATTAGTGCGCATCACTTGAAAAAAAATTATCATTGTGTTTAGCCTGAAACTATAATATGTCAACGGTGGCTCACACACTGGTAACAAGATGGCTATGCAGCGGGAGTTCATAATATTTCCTGTTAAGAAACAGCTCATTAAATGAATAAATTAATGAAGTTATCATTATTGTTATTAGGCCTTCAACGTCATCAACGGTGGCTCCCACGCAGGCAACAAGCTGGCCATGCAGGAGTTCATGATCCTGCCCGTGGGCGCCTCCAGCTTCAAGGAGGCCATGCGCATCGGCGCAGAGGTCTACCACAACCTGAAGGGCGTCATCAAGGAGAAGTACGGCAAGGACGCCACCAACGTGGGAGACGAGGGCGGCTTCGCACCCAACATCCTGGAGAACAAGGAAGGTAAAGGCCTGAAGGAGATTTGCCATACACAGTATCACATTACATTATACTTAGCTGACTTTTTGCACCCAACATCCTGGGGACAAAAGAAGGTGAGAGACTAGTGCCAGAAGGAACTATGGGTGCTAGACATTGATGACAAAGTTCTTATTTAATGTCTTGTAAAGACATAATTCATAATTCAGTCCCCCATTTCTATTTGGGTATTGAATGGGGGTAAAGCCCTTAAAAAGTCATTTTGCGCTGCTTGATAGAGGGGATACAGAATTGATTTCTCTGTGCAGGAGGCACGAGACAGGATAGGAGGAACTAGAAGAGCTCACACCCTATGTGTGAGATTTTTTGTAATATCTACTTCAACTGATTCAGAGAGAATCTTATTGGATTTCCAGCAGAAGAATTATTGACTTAAACTAGAGACTCCCCGAAAAGTTCATTGTGTTTGTGTAAAGCAGTTTCTTTGCATTGTAGGGATACACTTGACCTGCTGAACACTCCTAAAGGAGTCCTTTGTTTATACTGTGAATACCTCAGTAGGCTACTACTTGTATGCATTCACTTACTCATACTACTGTAGCGGATGGCCTAGTAGACTGCCCACATCTGATCAGATCTTTCTGTCAATTTTGCCACCAAGTAACCTCTAAACTCCCAGAACAAATGACGACAGTAGTTATGGTAATAGTCATGAGATAGATGTCATAATTGAGAGGCCTTGAGAACTTCAGCCATGACAACAGTGTGGTTCCCACCACCGCGTCTCCTCCTGTCTGTCTCCCACTCTCTCAGCTGAGTGGAGTGAGGTGAGGGGAAAGGGGGGAATGCCACTGGCCTTGGAGCAGATGGTTTCCAAATTAAGGCCCTGGCCATAGGCACTGTAAACGGTTGGGGGTGCCTTGGCCTGGAGAGGCACCTGAACTGTGGCCCATTTACGGCCGGGGAGGGGGTTAGTGCTGAGACTGCACATGCCTTTCAGCTGCCTGGGACAGCTTAGACCGCTCGGCCATGAAAGAGGCCCACCGTAGTGCCATCAAAAACGGTTCAGTGTGTGAAATCAGTGAATGAAAGCAGCAGTGATGGTTAATTGTATGTAGAGTGCAGGAATTCAAAACAAATGAGTTCATTGGCAAAAATCTATTATTTGTTTCAGAAGCATTGCATACATTGGCCTGTTAATTCACACAATATATAAAAATCATAATTTCAAACATGAATTTTCAGTATAGGAATAACTTGCAAAGCATACTGACAATGTGAGTAAATATAGTAGGAATAGGAGTATATAGTATGATTATTTTGCTCAAGAATGTTTCATAATGAAACCGTAATAATATGTGTCATTGTAAGTAATTGTAAATCTGCACCACATAACTTACATTTGTCTTCTTCTCCTCAGCTCTTGAACTGCTGAAGTCTGCCATCGCCAAAGCCGGCTACACCGACAAGATTGTGATCGGCATGGACGTGGCCGCCTCTGAGTTCTACAAGGGCGGCAAGTACGACCTGGACTTCAAGTCCCCCGACGACCCCAGCCGCTACATCTCCCCCGACGAGCTCGCCGACCTCTACAAGAGCTTCGTCAAGGACTACCCAGGTTAGTAGTGCTATAAGAATAGTAGCACCAGTATTACAGTATTAGAGTCATTAGAGTAGAGTAGTAGTGGGTTAGGATCATTTTCATAAAAGCCCCCAGACTAGATCGCCGACCTCGACAACAGTTTTGTCAAGGATCACCCTGGTTTGTAGTGCTCGTATGATTGTACGAAAAGACTAGTAGTACCAGACTAGCAGTGGTTGTAGCATTAGAGTAGTAATAGATTGGGGTCATTCTCACTGCTTCAGCCCAGACCTGCTCGCCGACCTCTACAAAAGCTTGATCAAAGATTACCCAGGTTAGTAGTTCTGGTAGAAAAGGAGTACGAGATTTGTTAGAGTAAGAGTAGTAGTAGGTTAGGGTCATTTCTACCATTGCACTTCAGACCAGCAGGCAGACATCCACAAGAGCTTTGTCAAGGACTACCCAGGTTAGTACAGTAGTAGTAGTCACAGGTTAGTATGCTACTCAGTAAATTTCACATTGTTAATTCAATACTCAGAGTGAAATTCAACACTCTTCTAGTTGGTCGTAATGTTGAATTGAGCACAGAGAGCACAGAGAGCACTGATGATGGCAACAGCCTGAAACGTCTGCTCTACCCTGCTCTGACTAAAATAAAAAACTCCTTGTGCTTGACTTTTGTGTCTTGTTTAGTGTGCAAACCTGCTCCAACCTTATACCTTACTTCTTTTGGGTCCACGCACCTAGTTATTTTTCGTAACATCTAGAGCGCAACAACACCCTTACCTCCTAGTGTTGAATTAACATCGCAAAATGTAGTGTGTAGTACTAGTTAGTCTGCAGTAGCAATAGTGCCAGAGGACAGCTGTAGTAGTTTAGTGTCGGTAATCTCCATGCTTCTCATGTAAATTATTTTTCCTCGCAGCAAGGCACTGGTCCCAAAATACTGTATATTCCAGGGGAAATTTGTGATCTGCTGACTGAGAAAATCTGACGTAAAACTGAGAAGGGTTTTGCTGGCTAAGGTGTCACAGCACTTGTGATGCACATTAAGACATTCACTACAACAAGGGAACAGGCCTGCTTAGGAATCTCAGCCACTTCTTTATCTTAACACATCAAATTTGCTACCACCTGAAATCACAAGCTGTATCTCAAAACCTTCACATTCATTCAGAAACACATGGACATCTCAGTCTGGATCCTAAAGACCTTACGAGTGCAGTTAGCTTCAGACCAATTCTCCAGCTAATACAGTAAGTGCTGCGATCCAATCAGTTAACACCATGAAACCTGCCCATTGAGCTGGGCTACTGCTTACAACATGACCACGGTCGCTCATGACATGCCTATTACCAAGGGAGAGGATTTACAGAGACCTTATTGGATCTTCTCCACCTGAATGATTGGCTCTCCCTAGCACAGTGTCTCCCTGAAGAGTTCTTTGTGTGAAGCAGAAGCTTTGCATTGTGGGCCAGTGTAAACTTGACCCGTTGACCACATTCCAATGGGCTTACTGTCTACACTGCCAATACTTCGGTTTGGGTGCTACTGCCTACAACTTGTATGCACCCACTTACTTAAGACACTGCAGTGGATGGTCATCTTATCTATTATCTGATTTGAGCTACATGAAATACATGAAAAGGGGGATCTTCTCCATGTCAGCCATTTTGAATTTCCAGAAATAGGCATTTTAAGTGCAAAATGTACTGTACTTTGGTAATACTAATACAAATTAGTTTATTACTTTGTAAATATTCTTGAAAAGATCTAATTTGGCAATAGGCAGCTCAGTTTCAATAAGCAGCATAGTTGCAATACCTACTCTGGGCACCATTCTACCCAGTTCAAGGTTCTTCTTACACGCATTATGTCTCCTCCATCCTCAGTGGTGTCAATCGAGGACCCATTCGACCAGGACGACTGGGCTGCCTGGTCCAACTTCACCGGCAGCACCAGCATCCAGGTGGTGGGCGATGACCTGACCGTGACCAACCCCAAACGCATCGCCAAGGCCGTCTCCGACAAGGCCTGCAACTGCCTGCTGCTCAAGGTCAACCAGATCGGCTCCGTCACAGAGTCCCTGCAGGCGTAAGTTGCTCATGTCTTAAACAACGTTATGACAGGTTACGTTATGACAGGTTACATCATCGGCGTAAGTGCCCATGCTTTTATTCTACAACTACTTTAATTTATTTACTTCCCAATTTTATGTTGCGTCAGGTTACATTATGTCAGTTTACGTAATATTATATGATTATTAGGTTATGCTGAGTCCTTGCAGGTGTAGGTGCCCAATGCTTTTTAACAATATTATGTTATGTCAGGCTACATTATGCCTGGTTCTATTATATAAAAGTAGAGGTAAAAGAAAAGTAAAAACACTCGTTAGTTTCTCATTAGGTACAATGGAATAACTGGTGTAACTAGCAGCTATGTAATATCATATCATAGTGTTGTTCTTCTTACATCATGAATTTACTTCTAATTCTATTGTACACACCTTTGTTCAGGTTACGTTGCGTGTGTTTACATAATTACATTATGTTATTGTAAGGTTATTTTATGGCGACTATTAGGTTATGTTATATGATAGTTATAGTTATGTTATGGCGACTGCCTGCTGTGCAACAGCTCTGCGCTGTCACAGAGTTCCTGCTGGCATAAGTAGTTTACATAGAGATCCATCTCATGCATGTTAATCAGAGACAGCCAGGCCATATGGATTACAGAGACAGAGGGAGGAAGAGAGGGAGATGGTGGAAGGGAAGCGGGCTGTGGGCATTCCAACCCTGCTCAATGCCCTGTAGCATACATATGGTGGATTGGCAAGGAGAAACCTTGAATCACTTCAAACCCCTAATTCTGCTACTTTCCCTATTTTTTTGCTACACTATGATGGAATGATGGAAACGATGGAAACATAGCAATAATTATGTAGGTGATGTTGTTATATTATTAACTACAGAGGGGAGAGTCTTCGAGAGAAAAGAGAAAGGCAGACAGAGAGCGAGAGAGAGAGAGAGAGTAGAGAGAGGGAGAGAGAAATAGACAGCACATGTTTGTGTGTCTGTGACCTAATGCCTAATTGATACCATTTTCTTTGCCCTCTCCAAACTCCCAATCTGGTGTCTCTAGCTGCAAGATGGCGCAGTCTAACGGCTGGGGCGTGATGGTGAGCCATCGCTCTGGCGAGACAGAGGACACCTTCATCGCCGACCTGGTGGTTGGACTCTGCACCGGCCAGGTAAGGGCTGTGATAAAGTGGATACTATTACAGCATTCACACCTAGTTGGAAGAACTCCAACTCGTCTATTATACAATACTACATCTATAAAGACTGTTACAGTTACACTGTTACTGTTACACTGACATTGTTAATCTGCTCCCTGCCCCTTTGGATTTGCAAGTTAGCTGGGATAAGGAATGGGGTTCTGACCGTTTTTGCATGTCTGTTATTTGTTTTCTTCAGATCAAGACTGGTGCTCCATGCCGATCTGAGCGTCTGGCCAAGTACAATCAGCTGCTTAGGTAAGGCTCTTCCTACAATAGACTACAAGACTACACATTAATCTGTTCGATTTCAAAATGGAAACTATTTTTTGTCAGGGTGCACCATAGTGTTTGGTCGGGTTTCTAAATTAACAGCTGCCAACCGGCCAAATGCTGATGAAATTTCAGTTTGGCTGGTGGAAAAGAAGTGAAGATAAAAAGCCGTCAAGATAATTGAGGTTGTTAACTGTTAGGCCAATTGTTGAACAGGGGTGTTGTCCTACTGGAGGCTAATGTGGCTGAGAAAAGATTATCCATCATAGTCATTATAGTTTTGCTTTGGGGAATGAGGCCAGTGACAGTTATATGATAATAGGCCCAACATTCGCCAACAGGAAATGAAATGTTCTTCTTACATAACAATAAAATGCTTCAATGAACTGTTGTAAGAATCTACGGCTAGTCCCAGTACATGTTTTATTTATACCTGAAATATAATAATATAATATAATATATACAGTGCCCTCCATAATTATTGGCACCCCTGGTTAAGATGTGTTTTTTAGCTTCCAATTATTTTATTTTTTTTCTAAATAATATGGGACCTTAATGGAAAAAAAGAGAAAAATCCAACCTTCAATACAAGTGCATTTATTCAGTGGGGAAAAAAATCCCACATAAAGAAATAATTATTTGACATCAAATAATGTGTGTCACAATTATTAGCACCCCTGGTGTTAATATTTTGTACAACCCCCTTTTGCCAACAAAACAGCACCTAATCTTCTCCTATAATGTTTCACAAGATGGGAAAAGACAGAAAGAGGGATCTTCAGCCATTCCTCTTTGCAGAATCTCTCTAAATCATCCAGAGACCTGGGTCCTCTCCTCTGTACTCTCCTCTTCAGCTCACCCCACAGGTTCTCAATGGGGTTGAGGTCAGGGGACTGAGATGGCCATGGGAGGAGCTTGATTTTGTGTCTGTTGAACCATTTCTGTGTAGATTTGGCCATATGTTTAGGGTCATTGTCTTGCTGAAAGACCCAGTGACGACCCAGCTTCAGCTTTCGGGCAGAGGGCAACAGATTTTGATTTAAAATGTCCTGGTATTTCAAAGCATTCATGATGCCATGCACCCTAACAAGGTTCCCAGGGCCTTTGGAAGCGAAACAGCCCCACAGCATCACTGACCCACCCCCATACTTCACAGTGGGTATGAGGTGCTTTTCAGCATGCGCATCTTTCGTGGTACGCCAGACCCACTTAGAGTGTTTGTTGCCAAAAAGCTCAATCTTGGTCTCATCTGAACAAAGCACACGGTCCCAGTTGAAGCCCCAATACCGTTTGGCGAACTCCAGACGCTTGCGTTTATGATTGTGAGTGAGGAAAGGTTTTCTCCGTGCATGCCTCCCAAACAGCTTGTTGGCGTGTAGACAGCGCCTGATGGTTGATTTGGAGACTTTGTGACCCCAGGATGCTACCATTTGTTGTAATTCTGTAACAGTGAGCTTTGGAGATCTTTTGATTTCTCTTACCATCCTCCTCACTGTGCGTGGTGGCAAAATAAACTTGGGTCCTCGTCCAGGCTTGTTTACCACTGTTCCAGTTGTTTTGAACTTCTTAATTATTCCTCTCACAGTGGATATGGGCAGCTGCAGTTGAGTGGCAATCTTCTTGTAGCCTCTGCCTGACCTGTGAAGGTCGACGCACATCTGCCTCACTTGTATGCTGTGTTCCTTTGTCTTTCCCATGTTTAAGAGAGGATAAGAGAAATGGCCTCTGTGTCACGTCATATTTATACCCCAGGGAAACAGGAAGTGATGAATTACTAATTAAATGTTCCTACATACTCTGGTAAACTTTGTAAACTACTGTAGAAATGACAGAAATGCTTCAATTATATTTATTTCCTGGGAATTGTTAAGGGTGCCAATAATTGTGGAACAGGTGATTTAATGAAAAATAATTATTTTTTAGTCAGGGATTTTTTTATTTTCTTACAATTCATTTGAGTTGAAGGCTACATTTTCCTACAATTTTCAGTGTGACAGTATTCTTCTGCAATAAACACTGAATTTATTTTAAGGCTTTTAACACATCTCAACCAGGGGTGCCAATAATTATGGAGGGCACTGTATATTATATGAAATGGTATAAACCAGTAAGAGAAGACACCATGCATGTACAAAAACTGTCATAACTATTCTAACTGATGTTGGTTTTGGTGTGTGACTGTGTGTGCAGGATTGAAGAGGAGCTGGGAGACAAAGCCCGCTTCGCTGGCCAGAACTTCAGGAGGCCCATCTGAACTGCTCCGTAGCTCCTTGGACCTCTGTCTCTCCATTGCGCACTAGCCCCCCGACACACACACACACACACACACTCATCATTACTGTAGCCACGCAAAGGTTTCTTGTCCTAGAGCAGAGGGAAGTTGGAATGGCAGAGAAATAAAGAACAAGGTCCAAGTCTGTGCAAGGCCTCGGCAGGTCCAGCTACGTCCACCGTAGTTGGTGCCGTGCTCGGGGCCGGTAGAACAGCAAAAGCCTCACCCACCCCCCCTCGTCCTCTACGCTTTTTACTACCCGGAAAATACCGTAGTAGTCGGTCTTTTACTTGTGTCCTCGTAAACCCATGAGAGATCTTCGTTTCGCTTCTTGTCAGTTGTAGTGTTTCTGGTCCTACATTTTTGAGTATTGTAGTAACAGAGCTAAGTTGTGGACTGTGCTGCTAGGTGTAATGCAGTGCAGAGTTAATGTGCTTTGTGTTGCTGTTGAACAGTTATAGTGTTGCTCCTATGCGTGGCAAAAAAACAAACAAATAAACAGTGTTCCATGAAGTGGACAGATGATTGTGCTTCTGTTTTTTCTTCTTCTGTGTTTGACACTTGTTTTTTTCTCTTTTTATTATGGTATGTATAGGAGACACAGTGCTCCTGATTACAAATGTGTAAATTCTGTTACATTGATAATCTATGGTTCCCAGACAAAGGTAAGAAGAACAACTCGTTAAATCATCACCAAATAGTCTAGATGTCTAGATGAGGGGTGGGAAACCCTTTTCATTCGAAGGGCCACTTCAAATTCATCCGAGGGCCGTAAAAGTCCTCCGAGGGCAATATTATGAACACAAACCAGGATTTCCCCCTGCACTTAAGAACTATATTGAGGGCAGCCGCCTTTAAAACAGACCCCACCTTCTCTAGGTCCCCTGAATATAACTTACCTGTATTGCAAATGTATTCTCTAAAATTCCTTTACAAAATATGTCGTATTTCATGTGAAGCTGCATAGCATTAAAATTATATCAGGGGCTGCAAAAGGCCCTCGTGACATAGGTCCCTTTACAGGTTGGACACAGTTGTCAGTCATAGCGGTTATAAGTAGCCTACCTTTTACCGTAATAGTAAAACCTTATCAGAGACTTATCAAGCGAGGGCCAGATGGATGGATGCCATTCTTTTCCCTGGCATTGAATGCTATCTGATTGCCCTTGTGAGTCAGGGCTGCATCACGATCTGCTCTATTTCAAATTCATTCATTTTGCCAAAAGATTTTTGAAAGATTTTCAACTTCAGAGTTTGGTCTTGACCTGCCAAGCAATTCCACGTACATTCCTAGAAACTGGGTATCTCTCCAGTTTCTGGTCATATGGCACACAAAAGGGGGAAATACTTTTGTACAACAACCCAAGTATTCTGCACTAACCCTTTTAGTCTAGAAGCCTGAAACATGCCTGCCCTCTCCTGGTCATTTGATATACGGCAGATGCTTGAGGGTAGAGAATGAAACCTGCCAGCACTTGATAGCCATCACAATGTAGCTGCCAGTGTGCCCTGTGCCGTGCAGATGATAAGCCGCTTGCAGAGAGGCCTCCCTCTGGGTTGGAACTGGCACCAGTGTTAAATTTTACATGATACATCAGGTAGCCAACCGAAAAAGATGCCAGTTCAAAAGAATTCCTTCTCAGACAAGCTTTCACTTCACAATACTCCCTCTAGTGACAGTGCCCTCTATCCTATTTGGGGTATCAACTGTCCTGACAAAACATGAAATTTTAAACACCGCACCATGTGTTGGTCTGCCGTGTACCTGACAGAATGGAACAGGCTCTTTCCCACCAAGGAATGGCAAATCCTTTTTCCTGTCCTGTTGCACCACCTGGTGGTCATTCTGAGGAACATATAAAGAGAATTAAAATAGCAGCAAAATATTGTTGTAGTCAAGGTTGCCAGATAAATGGCAGAGAAAAAATGCTCAAAGCCCACCTATCAGTATACGGTCATCCTAAGCAGCCCAATCTGGCAACACTGGTTGTTATTAATTATTAATCAATTATTAATCATTAATTATTTGAATGAATTGAAGAATGGATGAAATGACAGAACATGGAATAATCTTGTCTTATTTCAATACTTCAAGTCAAATAGAAATCAATCAATATAACAATGAAGGGGAAAAGCAGGATCCATATCTGTAGTCAGTGGATTGATATACAGCCACATTGCGATTCACATCCTGCAACACACACACACACACACACACACACACACACACACACACACACACACACACACACACACACACACACACACACACACACACACACACACACACACACACACACACGTGTACACACACACACACGTGTACACACACGTGTACACATACACACACGTGTAAACACACACACACACACACACACACACACACACACACACACACACACACACACACACACACACACACACACACACACACACACACACACACACACACACACACACACACATACACACACACACACACACACACACACACACACAGAGCACAACCTTTGTGGGGCCCTTATTAACCTTAACAATAATAAAGAATGCTAAAATGTGCCCAAACCAAAACAATCCCCAACACTAACCTTTCAGTGAGGAAATGTTTTTACACTTTTACTTTATTCAGTAACAACAAAACTACAGCAAAAGGGGTTAAAACATGTGGTGTCCAGGATTGAGGCGCGCGCACACACACACACACACACACACACACACACACACACACACACACACACACACACACACACACACACACACACACACACACACACACACACACACACACACACACACACCTTGGTGTATACATCATAAGAAAGTTTTAAATTATTTAAAAGAATCTACTAACACATTTCTGATAGGCCTTTGAATTATTCAAATATGAGTTTCAGTTTTACTCTATGTTCAGGCTCAGTTTCACTTTGACTGCCCTCTGCTGATATTTCTAGATATTGCGAGAAAATTAAATCAGAATGACAAAATAATGATGTCATGGTTGAAATTCAATGTATTGTTTCTCAGTAGGCCCACAATAATATTAAGTCTGTGAAGTGTCTGAATTTAGATTATTAACAAATGAACAAACCAATAGCAAGCAAACCTGCAGATATCATTGAGTCTTGTTTTTCTCTTGGGTAAATGTTCCTTTTAGCTAACAAATGACATGGTTGTAAACAAACAGATACCGGTACTTCAAATGCACATGTTAAAGTAAGCCTATTCCTGAACGATCCTGAATGGTAGCCCCAAAGCTGCATTGTTTTAATCATGTAGTTCCCACTGTCTGCCACTAGATGGACATGTGTAAAAGGCATGAGCTCAGATTTCAGCTCAGAGTTCACAGAGAAAAGTGGATTTCAATGATGAGCCGAGTTACTGTAAAAGGTGAAAACACAGTCACCAGAGGCTGTTAGATATAATGGGATCAATGCAAAAAGAACAATAACTGGACAGAATATCACTGAATGTTAAAGCCACACACTATGGTCTGGTCTACAAAACAATGTCATGATTGGATTGATAGTGAACGATGATAGCCATCTCACCGTTTCTTCCTCAGACATATTATGCAACAACTACAAATGGGCATTGGAGGCCCAATTTTACTATCATAAATGTTTAAATATTCTTAGGTATGTAGTCCAGGTGAAAGCTATCCTGGTCTTGTATGTGACACTACATTGAATTTAGTGATCATGGCAACCTCATCATCCAACCCATTCCTGGCTGTTCCTTTGCCCTAGATATCAGGCGTCCATGAAAAAACAATGTTAAACATTTGTCATTGGAATCAGTGGTCTGATCGAGTGGTCAGACGTCCTTTGACCTCACCCATTGCAACTCTCTGTATATGGGTCATTGACTTTTTTAGCAGCAGAAGTCAGGTGGTACAGGCACTGCCAATATGGATTACATTATTTTTGTTCGAATATTAAAAAGACTACATTCATTCCATGTAAATGAAACACATGTTACACTTTACTTAATGTACCCACTTCAAACAATATGACATTAGTTGGGGTTGCGCCACCCTGACGTCTGTTTTTAAACGTCAGTGATGTGGGGCATTTTGCCAGACCAAGCTCCTTCAGGATTGGTGACGTGAGACAGCCAAAACTACATGATACCAGTATTGCAGACTATTGGCATAGGGAGGCAGAGAGATCCAAAGACTGAGAAAATGAGCTTAGAGAGACTATAGCTATAGAGAGAGAGAGAGAGAGAGAGAGAGAGAGAGAGAGAGAGAGAGAGAGAGAGAGAGAGAGAGAGAGAGAGAGAGAGAGAGAGAGAGAGAGAGAGAGAGAGAGAGAGAGAGAGATTCTCAGATGAGAGGCACAGAACTTTGAAGGGAGGAGGGCGCTGGGCTTAGTGTTGTCAGCTTAGGACTGTCTGCTGAGGAGGAGGAGAAGAGTCGGCGTGGTTGCGACAAAGGTCTCCACAGCGCTCTAAATTATAGCCTTACATTTCACAGTACTGTGTTTGGACAAACACGCAGTGACCTCAGTGTCCTTAGGGAGGCAATGAAGTGTCTCGGTTAGCCTATTGTGTGATTACCATATTTTGGGGAATGGAAACATTTATATCTGTCAGGGTTGTCTCTATGATTCTGATGTTAAATTATGTCTGGAATTTGTACTGACATTTTTGACTGAGTGAGCCATGGCTGAAGACTGCGATTTTACATTGAATATAAAACAGCAATGGACAAAGCTCTAAATGACATAATAAACATATCTGGTTTCTTATGTAATTATTAAACACAGTATTAGGCTAATCACATCACAGAGTATGGCTTATTAAAAACAATGCAGTTGGACAGAATTAGATCATGTTAATGTCAACCCAGATAACGCCTCGGCAAGCTGAAGAGCATAAGTCAACAATGTTAATCACCTCCAGTTGACACGTCAACTCAAGTTGCACATGCTACCCTAATTAACCTGCATTATGTATGTTGCGATCATCACGCCGGATAAACCTTAGCAACCCCACTCTCCATTTAAGTCTCCGGTTACACAAGACGGGCTCAAGCCACCCTCTCAAGTAAGATTAAAATGGCAAAACACCATGCAAAACCTAATAATTACATGCATGCCTGCTATGATTGTGCACGTGAGGAGGGTGTGTGTGTGTGGGATTGTATGCGTGTATAGGGTGTCAGGGAAGACAGTGAGAGAGAGAGAGAGAGAGAGAGAGATAGAGAAAGAGAGAGAGAGAGAGAGAGAGAGAGACAGACAGACAGAAAAAGACAAACAAATATAGACAGACAGACAGAATGTGAGAAGAGAAACACAGCAGAACAAACAGCCTAGAGAGAGAGAGAGAGAGAGAGAGAGAGAGAGAGAGAGAGAGAGAGAGAGAGAGAGAGAGAGAGAGAGAGACAGACAGGCAGACAGACAGACAGACAGACAGAAAAAGACAAACAAATATAGACAGACAGACAGAGAATGTGAGAAGAGAAACACAGCAGAACAAACAGCCTAGAGAGAGAGAGAGAGAGAGAGAGAGAGAGAGAGAGAGAGAGAGAGAGAGAGAGAGAGAGAGAGAGAGAGAGAGAAACAGATAAGACAGACAGACAGAGAATGTGAGAAGAGAAACACAGAGGAAGAAACAGCCTAGAGAGGGGGGAGAGAGAGAGAGACAGACAGAGAGACAAAGAAAGACAAACAGAGAGGGAGGGAGGGAGAGAATGTGAGATGAGAAATACAGCGGAAGAAACAGCCTAGAGAGAGAGAGAGAGAGAGAGAGAGAGAGAGTGAGTGAGAGAGAGAGAGAGAGAGAGAGAAGAGGAGGAAGAGGAAGCTAGCTCTCTTGTGTTTGTTTGCCTGCATGCGCTCCCACCGTCCCCCAAGGAGAGAGTGTGCTCAACTGGTAACACGATAACAATCAAATCCTATTCAGCTCCATTGTCTTACCTAATCTAGATCCTCATTTTAGATCTTGGAAGTTAACAACACAATCCGTGATTCATACGGCTTCAGAAGAAGAAGAAAAAACATCATCCTTGTTTTACCCAGAGAACAAAGAGCCCAAAAACCCAACACCAACACATGCCATACGATAAACCATCATTAATTGCTTTTTATTATTAATAAATACTTAGGCATTCCCTGTGTGTGTGAAGGATTAGGAATATCACAGTGTCAGATGCGCTGCCAAAACAAGGTAGCGGAGAGCTGGAAATGAAATGCAGGCCATCTGTCTGGTGTTGGCAGGAGCCACAGAGAGGTATTATGTTTGCGGAGTATCCATTAAGCATGCATAGTCTAACTTACAAAAGGGAGGGTGCTGGGCTCTTTCCTTTGGTCCTTTTGCTCTAGCTGGCTATTATGAATTCACTTGTTAACAATATTCCCCCTCTCTACTGAAAAGGACTTCACACGTTTTTTTCTTTCCTCTTCTCTCTCTCTGACTGCCTCCTTTTTGTTCTTTTTTTCTTGGCCTCTGTTTTAGTATAAAGGCAGAAAAAAGAAAGAGAAAAACATGGACTATGGTGTAGTTTTCTATTCCTCCAGTCAAGGCTCTCCTGACTCTGACACTTGCATCTTCCGCACCTTCCTCCCTCCCCTTTTTTATTTTCATTGTTCATTCAGCCTGTCATGTCGCAATAAAATAACAAGCCATCCGTTTCCGGCACAATATCTCGGGAGCGGGGGCCTCTTGATACCTTTATCGTAATGAGAAGAGAAAACAGCCAGCTGTGATCATCGCACCGTGGCACAAAAAACATTTTGCCGCTGCTTTTTATATGCCCTCATGACGGAGGGATGTTACACAGGCCCTATTTATCACTGGCTGCATGGGCGGGCCCCCCTAGCTCTCTTTTCTTTGTGCCTCAATGCCGCACTTACATATGCAAAGCATCCAACAGAAAAAACACATTAGGTTGTTCAGGTGTTGCTGACATGTATAGGGAAGCCGATAGGGGGAGACAAAGAGGTCAGTTGTTCTGGGCCCAGGGAGAGATAGGGCCCAGAACGTAGGCCTATGCATTGAGGGAGGGGCCCTTTCAGATGATGCTGTCCCCAGGCCCAGCCAAAGCTGCCAGTGGCCCTGCTGGCATGGCTTCACAAGAGTGATCTACATATCAAAACTATGCTGCACGTCTTCTACGTGGGCTATTCTGCCCTTTTGAAACAACTGACCATTCACTTTTAAGCAGATCTTTTGACTGGATAATTACATGCCCGAGGAGTCTTGTCAATCCTCTGTTAATGGCGTGGTTTACTAAAATGGAAGGCATCCTGTGAGTAGCAATACCAATGTTTATGGGAGGAGGGTGGGAGGGGTGGTTCCTTCATCACACTCTCTCTCTCTCTCTCTCTCTCTCTCTCTCTCTCTCTCTCTCTCTCTCTCTCTCTCTCTCTCTCTCTCTCTCTCTCTCTCTCTCTCTCTCTCTCTCTCTCTCTCTCTCTCTCACACACACACACACACACACACACACACACACACACACACACACACACACACACACACACACACACACACACACACACACACACACACACACACACACACACGCACCCACCACGCTATTTGACTGACAACAAGAAGCCCGTCTTTCTCCATGAGTGATTTTCTCATTGTATCCGTTCAGCTCAGTTTCACCCTCAGCAAAGAGTTGCATTATGATAGCGACTGTTTGAGAAGCCAGCAGGAGATGACCTCAGTATTTCCTGACACGCCAACTGTTAGGGCTGTATACATAACATTGAAAGTGCATTTGACGATTCCAGTGTATTGTTTTTCCCCCCTGAAAAAACATGTTCCTTACATCACTGACAAGACAACAATATATTTTACATGGAAGATGTAGCCTATTCTCCCTCTCTCTCTCTCTCTCTCTCTCTCTCTCTCTCTCTCTCTCTCTCTCTCTTCTCTCTCTCCCTCTCTCTCTCTCTCTCTCTCTCTCTCTCTCTCTCTCTCTCTCTCTCTCTCTCAAAATCAGGACATGGGCGAAGGACTTGACAAACTTAGGCTGTTCGTTGTTCATCTTGTCGGAATGAGAACAAAATGTGCATATCCCTAAAAAAGAAAGAGTAAAAACGGACCAATGGCTGTTCCCAGTCTTTGAAAATAATAATAATCTCTGTTTGCTCTTGACAATAAATTAGGCCTATTGCCTAATAGTGCTCAAGTAAAACTGTGGATTGATTTGTTTATCATATCGGAAATGTTCAAAAACAAACAAAGAAAACCCCAACAAACAAACAAAAACAAATAAACAAAACCCCAACAAATTACAATTTCATTGTCAAACAGGGATTTGATGAAAAAGATTCCCCTCCACAGCTTAGGCCAAGGCTTTCAGTGTGCTGGACAAAACATCCCCAGAAATAGGATACAATTGTCACTACTGTGGCAAACACCTAATATTCCACTTAGGAGAGGTGAGCCTAAACATACCTCTTCAGTAAAATTGTGTTGGTCTAAAGAGGATGTGTAAATAAACGATGAACTCTCCTGTCTGAGCACTATCTCTTTTAAATCACGAAATGATCAATCCCATTGGCTGGTACAGTTCCCTTGTCACCAGAGTAGCCAATCATGACGCTTCACACTGGAAAGTGGGCAGATCTTTCTTCTTTCACACTATTCCCCTTGCAGGAATTGGAAGAGGCTTCACACACAGGGGGTTTCTTTCTGACAGAAGAAGGAGAGAACACTGTCCCTGCACTGATCCTTATTCACACTATGCTCACCATAAATATGTATGACTCATTCAAGAATTAAGGTGCGCGGTCTGCTAGCTACGTTTAAAACACACAAGTGGCACACACCTCCCTGGTAGCGGCACTTGATCATTTTGCTGCTACCTGCCTCTTTTTTGTTTGTTGATGCAGCCAGTCAGACCTCAAACAAAATCACTGGTGATGTTGTAGAACAAGATTGAAGGTAAGTTGCAAGATTTAAGGTTACCAAGTTTGCTGTTTGGCTGGGTACCCTGCGTTGATAAAATGTCCAGGATCTGAAATCAAAGACGGTTTCTTGTTTCAATTACCCCAGCGTGTCAATCATTCGCTAATGAAAGAGAAACGGCCTTGAATAGCAATTAGCTGCAGCCCATGGTTACGCTGAAAAAAATAAAGTGGTGTTGCTTGAAGGTAAAGATTTTCTCTCTGATTTGGGAACAACTCACTGCTCGTTCTGGTTACTCTGTTCCATGTATCAGTGAGGGTGCAGATTACACCAGAGGCTTTATTAAGGGTTCCAAATAAAATCTGGCTAGAGTAGTTGATTGCGTGACTTTGATGGCTGGCTAATCAACTTGATTGCTAACATTAGCCAGTGATGCCCCATTGTATTGTTTTGTGTCTTCAACGTGTGCGCGAGCTGCCTCAGACAATCTAGCAACACTGCTGGAAAGTCACCCTGGCTTGAAATCACAGTAGCCATGCCACAGGTTTACCTTGCCAATCACATGGTGATCTTAACACGGGATTAGTCAGTGTCTATCTTGCCATTGCTGATAAGTTAGCCACACTGATATCCTGTCACCACCACGCAGTCAACCGGCGTCCAGGAGAATCGCTAGTTCTGCTGCTCCTAAACCGCATTCTTTAATTTCGCTTTAGCGCGCTAAGCAGTGAGCAGTACACAAGATTAATTGGCTCGAATTAGCTGTCTTTGTTTGACCGTACGTGACTGTCTGCTTAGGGGAACGTGTCATTGGATAGTTCTTCACCCAGGAGTCTGTCATTCAATGTGGTGAGTAGGCAATGATACACAAGTCACTTGGCTGCTAAGTGATATGCCACTGTTATTGTGTCACCGCTTGTGAGCTGTGCTAGCTCTTTGCTAGCCTGGTGGTAGCCAAAACGCTAGCCACTGCTAGAGGTATTGTTGTCAAGACATTTGCCAGGTACCGTGTTCGTGTTGTTGAACTGATAGACCTGCCCCTGTTGCTGGTCAGTTCTACATACTCACTGTTGCTTCCTCCTCAAACTGTCCGAACTACGGTAGAGACAAAGAGATTAACAGAGTTGTAAGAGGCAGTGACATAATAGATGTGGTCCTCGTGTCTACTGCTAGGCAGCTAGCCAATCAAGAGTGAAGAAGTAATGTTATCAAGCATAACTTATAACTATTTACTGGGTGATGAGTTGAATGCTTTGTCATGAATGAACATATTCCATGCCATGTGTTTTGAAGTCTATTTCCCTACCTTGAGATCTCTTCCATTCATACTTAAAGACTAAGAGCATCAAAGTTGGAAACCACACTTGTCAGTTGAGACTGTAGGTTAACTACAAGGTCCATCTTTTCTGACCACATACAATGCATGCCATTTGAAGGTACATGTTTTGAGCAATTGAGTCCACCCATTGTATTATGTAACAAATCGATAATGAAATGTTAAGTTCTCAAGCATCCATGCACGCTCCAGTTCACATTAGAAGTCTATTGTGAGAGACAGCACCAGGCTCCTTTCTTTCCCTCAATTGTGTAATTTTACAGAGTAACAGTTTCTGTTAACCACAGTGAGATGCATTATCCTAGCTCTATTTACAATGGGTTGTTTTTCACTCGAGATGTGACCGAAATGCTGGAGGTTGTCCATGAAGCCATTATAATCATGTCATTCATTGTGCTCTGGCTGTGCTCTGTCAAGTGTTGTATAAACAGACTGTTAAAGCCACCTGCTGCAGGCTTGAACTTCGACCAAATGGACCTTTCGGCAGCTTGTGATGGTGTGTGTGTGTGTGTGCGTGCGTGCGTGCACTGCTCCTGTTTGTGTGTGGTGCTCCTGTTTTTCTCCTGTGTGTGTGCTGCCCCTGTGTGTTTGTGTTTGTGCATGCGCGATGTGTGTGTGTGTGTGTGGTGACCACTATCTATATTCAGCTGCTGTGTGACCTCAGTCAATACTGAACGACTCATTGTTTTGTGGTGTGTGTACATTGGTACCCCCTCCTCCGTTCTCGCACACATCTCTGGTTAGGTAAAAAAGGCAAAAGTTAGGAAGTTCATCAGTAATGCCTCATGCATCCTGTTTGCCACTTCAGTGTTCACTGTGAAATCAGACAAGGCGATGCTTGTTGATTGTGGCAGTCTACTTCAGAGCCCTAATATCTTTTCCTGGCAACAGCAATGTGAGTAAACTGAAATTCATAGGGTACATCTTGTGATAAAACAAGTAAAAAAATAAACAAGTAAAAAATAAGTAAGGTTTTGATACACACTACTAATGTTGGATGTCCAAGGCAGTGATTTGGGTCTTGAATAGTGTATGTCATGCCACAAGTTTTAGAACATTACTGTGTCTTTTTAAGCTATGCACTTTTTTGTGGCTGTAACTCGAGTATAAGCCCTTGTCACCTTAGCATAGAGCTTTTTGCTTTAACTCCACAGTGACTTGAGGTTTGACACACAACCAGTATTGCATCTCCCAGACTCCCAGAATGTTAAGCCTCGATTGTGGGGGCATAATTTCATATCTTTTCTTGAAATATGCCTGTTGTTTTTCCTTTGGTTATGTGCTTTTGTGTAGCCTAACCGTAATGGTAGTATTGGGCACGTCAGCATAAAGCCTTTTTTCTGCCCCCCTGTACAGTACTGTACCTCAAAAACGAGCGCAAGCACAGCAGATTAGGAGGCCTGCAAAGCGAAAAAGAGAAGAAAAACATTTTTTATGGTCTGTTTTCCAGCCGTCCTCTTTAGGAAACATTATGATGAATCATTTGTTTATGGACTGTGCATAAATCTTGCTGCTTGTTTCCCGAAGCGCTTTCTTATAGCCTTAGCTACTACCCTCTACCACCAACCAAAACAACCCCCTCCAACCCGACCCCACTCTTCACTGGAAGTAGAAACCCAACTCTGTATGAAAAAAAAAAGCAGCAGTCAGGCAGGCTCGTTGCCAGCCAGTGCTATAGAAACAGTCAGACGTCTAATCTTCTGCTCTGTTGAGTGAGACAGATAGAGCAGGGGTAGCAGGGAGTCAAACGCGGTAGCCACCGCCATCTATTAGTAATCATTCTCCCTGAGCTAGAGGGCATGAAAACACTCTCAAGGGTATTGCTGAGCCAAACTGTAGTGTGTGTGTGTGTGGGTTATCGTGCATGTAGTATGTGTAACCTACTGTATGTATTTGCAAGCACTTTCTATGTTGTGCCATATCCGTGTCAGTGGCAGCACTTAACCTTCTCCAAACAGAGAGAGATGCCTTACAGTATTTTTGTAAGCAGCCTTGAAACATACACTGCCTCCTAAAACTAGCCTTATGAACATCATCAGTCTACTCTGCTTGTTGCCCTCTGTGTCTTCCCTGCCTTTCTCTTCATCTCTCTCTGACACACACACACACACATACACACACACATACACACACACACACACACACACACACACACACACACGCACACGCGCACACGCACACGCACACGCGCACACGCACACGCACACGCACACACACACACACACACACACACACACACACACACACGCACACGCGCACACACACCTCATCTCATCTCCTCCTCATCTTGGCAGGGTGCCTCTTGCAGTGGTATTGCGTTTAACAACAACAAATGACTATTAAACAAGTGTGTGTGTGTGTGTGTGTGTGTGTGTGTCTTCGTGTACTACCCTGCGCTTGATAATTGTTTAATCATCGTGTTTACTGTACACTCAGTGACTCCTAGGACTCACAGATCAGTCATGATGAAGTAGTGCAGTCCAGTTTGCCTTTATCTACCCAAAGCAGATATCTTCAAGTTCAGGACTGATTGTCTTAGTTTTTACTAAGTGGCCTCTTCCATTCCTAGTATTGCCTACTCTTCTTCGTCTATGTGTAAGCATTGCATTGGACTCAGTGTTGAATGTCTTGATACATTGACATTAGTGACGTGTTTATTACGCTGATATGCTAACACAATACATTGGCAAGCTTCTCCAAATCAGATGTGTCATAATTGAATAACACTGTATTATGTCATTGTCTGCTGTGTTGGGTATGGGCCTTTAGTTTATGCCAATTTGGGTTAACTTACCGGTAACCAAAAAGATGTTCCACAGAAGGAGGAGTAGGTGTCGGTGAGTGATTAAATGTTATAATTTGCATGAAGGAGGCCGTTTCCAACAGAGGCTGTTGGAGTGTGAATGCAAGGTTTATTGAGACTCTTTACAGTTAAGGCCACCTTGACTAGGTCCCTGAAAAGATAAGGATTTTGAGTTAGAAAATGACTCATAACTTATGTGTTGCTTGCATCATGTAATTGTAAATATTTTATACACTGTGAAACTGTAGAAGATAGCCTTTCCAATAATGGTAGCCACATGTTTCTGGTATTGGCTAACCTGCCTATGCCACCTTCACTAACACATGTTCTGCAGAAAACCCTGGAATTTATGCAGCAGTTTTTTTTAACAGTGCAAGCAACAGAGGTAATCTCAGTGAAGCTGTACTTGGCTTAAAGTGAATCTGTCAAAGGAGATTGTGTGTGTGTGTGTGTGCTTGCTTGTGTGAAACGGCCCAAGAGGGCAATTTGGTGGCGTGGCCGCTGGGAGAGAAGGGTGAAGAGGCGAGCGGCACAGCTGTAAATAATATGCGGCAAATGGAGGACAGGACACACGCTAGCTAGGAAGGACGCGTAGGCTTGGCACTTGCACCACCTGAGGGTGTGTGTGTGAGTGTGAGTGTGCATGTACGTATGTGTGTCTTTGGGTGCGTGTGCGTGTCTTTGTGCATGTGTGTGTGACTGTAATTTGTGTATATGTCTGTGACTGTGTATTTTGTGCATGTGTGTGTTTGAGGAAGGGTGTCCTGTCCCATATTACGTCTTCCCTCTCTCATCTTTCTCTTTTTTTCTGAGGCTGATTTTTCAGATGTTATTACATGCAAGGGTTGTCATCAGTTTTTCTTTCTTTTTTTCTTGTTTTTGTCTGTCTGTCCTCTTCAAAATGGTTCACACTAGCAGTCTGAAGCACCTCTAGCCTTTCCCCCACCTTTTCCTGTACCCTTCATAGCCTCAGCCTCTTGGATGAGAGAGCGCAACACGAGTACTTTCTGATGTGTGTTTTTACAGGGCAAAACAGTATCAGATTTTATCTTCTTCTTCCCTCTCTCTCTCTTGCTCTCTCTCTCTTGCTCTCTCTCTCGCACTTGCTCTCTCTCACTCGCTCTCTCCCTCTCTTGCTCTCTCTTTCTCTCTCCCTCTCCCTCTCCCTCTCCCTCTCCCTCTCCCTCTCCCTCTCCCTCTCCCTCTCCTCCATTTCGGCCCTGTGAACATCTATCGACATACACTTCTGTTGCAGTTGATTTTCCCCAGTGAGCTGGAAGGCTCTGCTTCAGTGGCTGCTTGCTGTTGAGAGTGGGATGGGGTGAAGAAATGAAATGGAGCTACAGGCTATAGGCTTTAGATTGAGAGGTGCCGTCGTGCCGGCACGTAAAATCATATGTGCAGCAGCAGTCAGTGCTGCTTGTGCGCGTACAGTGTACCACCACCACCACCACCACCACCTACTCACAGATGCCTTTGCCTGAAACCCCCCAGTGATTAGCTGTCAAATCACATCAGCCCTGTCTGCCTTATTGTCTCCAATGATGGCTGACTGTCTTATTCACCAGGGCTGGGGCATCACGCTCCTCTCCTCTCCTCTTCTCCATAGTTTGCTCTCCTCTTCCCTCATCTCTTCGAGGCAATACTTTCCTCTTTTCTCCTCTCCTCTCCTCTCCTCTCCTTTGCCTTCCGCTCCTCTCCCCTCTCTTCATCTTTCTTTCCTGCCTGCCTGCCTATTGTATTGATGAAGAGGTTTATAATTTTTCAGTCATCGTCAGCTAGCATATCTCTCTATCTTGATCTCTCTGTTCTCCCCCCCTCTCTCTCGCCACCTCTATCTCTGTCTCACTCTCTGTCTCTATTCCTCTCTCTTTCTTGCTTTATATATTTATATACACATATTGTCATTCATTAGATATATTTTCACACTCTCCTTCTCACCCTTGTCTATTTTCTCTCTCTTTTCTCCATCTTATAAATTGAGTCAGAGAGCCCATTTTCATTTCAATTGTATCTGTCGGCACGTCGGGGCAGACTAGATTTGCAATGCTCTGGACAAAGTAAACGTGTTTTCCCCTTAAAGAAGTCTTGATGGGCCGTTCAGGAGCCGTGTACTCATTAAATTTAACAATCTGTCAACACGCGGCTGACGGCAAGCAACAGCAAGCCAGGAGCACTTTCATTCTTCTCAGAAGATGTTTTTTCTTTCCCTCCCTTTTCAACCCCCCACACACACACACATACACACACACACACACACACACACTCAAATTCACATACACATACACACACACATATGTATGCACACACACTGATGGGCACACACACAAACACACTCATACACACGCACCCTTCTTTTTTTTGTCTTTACAAGTGCCAGAAACAAGGGTAATTGGCTGTAGCCGTGGCTGTTTGGTGTGTTGTTTTAAGGTATTAGGCTGACACGTAGGGCACACTGGCAGGAATGAGAGCGATGGGGCCCCCTTATTCCGCCCCTCCCCTTCACACGTGCACGCACGCACACAAGTTACACATACACATACACGCATGCACAAATGCAAGGACACGCACACATGCACTCAAGCGTGCGTGCGCTCACACACACACACACACACACACACACACACACACACACACACACACACACACACACACACACACACACACACACACACACACACACACAGACACACACTTTACATAGCCTAGAGCTCCAACACCCCCCCTACACATACACACACACACACACACATGCGCACACACACTCCACACACATACAACCCCAATCTCCCCCTCCCTCCCTCCCATGTACAAAGGCAAGGCTTATCATATCTTGACTGAACAGAGATTGTGGTGATGGCTTTGTGTTTCCTGACAGTTTGTCTTCAGCACGTAGCCTACCCACCACCTCCTGAACACAAGATGCCTCCTCGCTAATGCTAACTCTAGCGCGCCCGCCTCCCCTCGCTAACATCATGTCACATCTGCTGCCTTCATTGAGAGACGGATAGGCAGCTGTATTGTGTGTGTGTGTGTGTGTGTGTGTTGCTACAGCCGCTGTTAGGCTTACTATGTGTCAACTGATTGCCAGGCAGTTACTACTTGTGTGTGTACAGTACAGCTGTCACCAGGAGTGCTCTCTCTCTCTCTCTCTCTCTCTCTCTCTCTCTCTCTCTCTCTCTCCCTCTCCCTCTCCCTCTCCCTCTCCCTCTCTCTCTCTCTCTCTCTCTCTCTCTCTCTCTCTCTCTCTCTCTCTCTCTCCTCGCCTGCCGCTCTTCTGTTCTGGCCATTTAAATCCTCCATGTTGAGTTGTTGTGTTTGCCTTCATTTAGTCCTCATTATCACCTGTCATCATTACAACACGGCTCGTGTTTGTGGAGCCGTGTAGAATACGGCATTGTCGTATGGCTCACTGATCGAATGTGGTGTTTTGTTGACTGAAAGCTCTTTGCCTCTCTCTTCTGCTATCTCTCTTTTTTTTCTCTAGCCTCTTTTTTTCCATCTGTGTCTCATTGAAGCCTCCTTTTGAAACCAAGGTGACAGAGCTTTATACGCGGGGAGCACTTGATCTCCCTGGTTCCCTTAAGGATCTCTCTCTCTCCCCTCTAGTCGCACAAGCTCCGTAGCCCCAGCTCTACTGTAAAGCCCTGATATGGCTTTAGTCACGGTTGGCTCTCTTTGTCTTTTTTTACTTTTACCCGTGGCGTGTAATTAATTTAGAGTGAAATTATAATGGGGTGGAAAAGGCGAGGCAGGGCTGGTTTATTTGTTTTAAACACATTTCGTAAGCAGACATCATAGGCTGTATCACAGCAACGAAGGTGAAAAGCGATATGAAAAGGCACAAAAGATAAAATCGCTTTGCAGAATAGACAAAAAAAAATCAAAACGGGGTGTTGCTTTCTGAAATTTTGTTTTCACGTTTAAGGCTGCTCCTGTGTCAATTGGCAAAGTAGTGGCACATTGGCCATGATGCTGGTGCTCTTTGAAGCTTGCTAGTGCTGCTGATCTTTCCTTTTGTTACAAATCTGCGTTTTATGTGAGCCATAGATATTCTTAAATGGCGATATTTCCTGTTTTTGACAGGTCACCCTGTTTTGTACAGTGTGGTGCCACAGCGAAGTGTGTGTGTGTGTTGGGTGGGGGTGGGGTTGCAGGGTCAGGCCCATTGTGATAAAGCCACCGCACAGCGCCGGTTTCAAACCTGCCTCGGCCCCTCTCAGTCCCTTTTCCAGCCCACCGTGCCCCCCTCCACGGCCTCCCTGCGAATAAGAGCCTGATGGGAGACGTATGAGAACGCTCTTCCTAGATTGCTCCAAGATGTTTGTCCCAGATCAGACAGAGGGTTTACTTTGGGAGTCATCCTGCGGTGCGCACAAGAGGTAGGAGGGAGAGAGGCAGGATTGGTGGGGGGGTAGGGGTGGGAGGTTCGGGGGTGACTGGTAATTTTAAAGCAAAACCAAAACAGATGTGGGGAAATGAAAGTACCACAGGATTACTGGGCCACTGCTCAGGGAGGACGCGGGGAGGCGAGTGGAAAAGTGCTCGTGTTGGATGTGTGTGTGTGTGTGTGTGTGTGTGCGTGTGTGTGTGTAGTGTGGCGTGTGTATGTGACGAGATGGGGGCGTTGGCTATTAGCAAAGCAAAAGTGTGTGCCTGTGCCTGTTTTTAGTGTTGTTGTTGGAAGGACATGTGTGACTGCACTGCACTCCTTCAAGCATGAGTGACTGACTGTCCATCTGTAAAGTGTGTGTGTGTGTGTGTGTGTGTGTGTGTAAAAAAGAGGGAGTGGAAAATGAAATGGATAGTTATAGGATATAAACCCGTACTGGCCACCAGTCCTGTGGGAGCTGAGCCTGTCACTGCTTGTGTGTGTGTGTGTGTGTATGTGTGTGTGTGTGTGCGCCTGCCTGCCTTCGTAGGGGTCTGTTTGTGTAATGTGTGTGCTTGTGCGTGGGCAGAAAGAGCAATAGACAAGTCATTGGGTAAGATGTTGCCTCATGCAGTGACATTGCATGATGTCTGATGAATACACGTGTGTGTGTGTGTGTGTGTGTGTGTGTGTGTGTGTGTGTGTGTGTGTGTGTGTGTGTGTGTGTGTGTGTGTGTGTGTGTGTGTGTGATGACACTACACAGAACTCGTCGAGCTGTCGTACATCCATGCCAGTAGTTTATTGCCTTGCCTCCCGCGGCCGCCTGCCTGGAGCTGTTTATGTAGTGAGTCGTGTAATATTGCGCCATCCTTAGGTAATGCCTGGCTCTGCTCTTCCCAGGGCCAGGCACCCAGCACCCGGCCAGAGGAGAGAAGAGGAAAGGGAAGGAGAGAGTGGGAGATAAGAGGAGACTTGGAGATGAGAGGAGAGGAGGAGAGAATTGAGGAGAGCGGGTGAGATGAGTGGAAAGAAAAAGAGAGTTGGGGAGATGAGAGGAGAGAAGATAAGTGGAAGGTGGGGAGAGAAGGAGCTGCTGAAGTCTTGGCCTCCGCCTGGCGTGGGTCATTTTTAAGTGCATTGGTCTGTTGAGACATGGAGCGAGAGAGTGTGAGAGATCAGTGGATGGAGGATAGAAGAAAAAAGGGTGTATTGAGCATTGAGGTAAAGAAAGAGCGGTAAATGACAGTAGAGAGAGAGAGAGACAGACAGAGAGGGAGAGAGAGAGATTCGGTCAGTAAGCAAGGGTAGGATGATGAAGTGATGGAAAGAGAGAAAGAGAGGGTGACTGAGTGGAGTGGTTGAGCGATGGATGGATGAATGATGAGAGAGGGAGTGATGGAGGGGTGACGGAGAGCAGGAAGGTGGAGATGAGATGATGCATTAGGCTAAGCAGGGGGCCACTCGGTCGCGCGCAGAGTGTTTTTTCACACATCAGATACGCTCGCCAGTCAAATGGACATTTGTCAGCAGCTGCAGCTCAGGGGAGAGAGCGAGAGCCTTTATTTATTTGTCCGAGTGTTTTGAAGCCGATGCTTCATGGTGATGTTTGTTTACAGCAAAGCAGCTACGAGAGAGATGTATGATATGAGCAGTATTTTTGTCCTGGAATATGTTTTGGCCATTTAAGGTAAATGGCCGGATAAATGGATAATGCTTTGCTACAATACTGCAAAGGCGGTGTAATTGTCATGAAAGTAGCTCAGTCAGTGGATAAATGAAGAGAAAACGCAGTGTATCTAGATGAAATAAAATGAATGTATAAATTAACACTGGTAAATAAATAGCAAATGGATATTTCAGTTCTGCTGTGTTTGCTTGTTACTGACAACCATGAGACACTACCAAACAAGTAGATGCCCTGGCTGGACTGGTGCAACCATCTTCAGAGCTGCCATTTTGTTTCTTGAAGGAACCATCTGTTGTGTCGAAGGACCAAATGTCCCTCATCAGCTGGGATGGCTGGCTGGCTGGCTGTTCTGGCTGGCTGTGGAGTTGTTGAATTTTCCTTCAAGCCACCCCGGAATGACAGCGAAGGCAACAATCAATACCCAATCAGTGATCAGCTCCAGTCCAGCTCCACTTCCCTGTTATCGGGAGGTGTACACAATCGATCGGCCGCCTGTGTGCGTCGATGGCAGTGTGATGGTGGGCTGGGCTTGGTTGAGGGTGAGGGTGAGGGTGAGGCAGGGGCGAGGCATAGGGTTGGTGGGGTATGGTGGAGGTAGGGGGTAGTTGGTAGGGGGGCGGAGTGTGAGGCTGTGCGGCTGACGTGGATCAATAATGATAATAAAAAAGAATACCCGCTCAATTAAGTCAAGCAAAAGGTCAGGCTAACGTTTACTACCCTTGAAATGATCGCGGTGGGTAATCCGCACGCAGTCATCACCGGTGAATGATGTTTTAATGAAGCGCAACGCAGCCGCCATTATTACGCCATGTAATGATCTTGGGCTTTTTTCATACGTGTGAGAGATAAAATGTATGTGTGGGGTGTGTGGGTGAGGGAAAGGACATGTGAATGTGCGTGAGATGGTTTCATGGCTTGTAGACTTGTAACAGGGGGATAATATAGGAGGTTTGGCATATTTTAGAGATCCTGAGGTGTGTGCGTGCGTGCGTGCGTGCGTGCGTGCGTGCGTGCGTGCGTGCGTGCGTGTTCGCGCGTGCGTGTTCGCGCGTGCGTGTTCGCGCGTGTGTGTTCCAGCGTGTGTGTTCCAGCGTGTGTGTTCCCGCATGTCTGCAAGCTTGTGTGTGTACAGCAGCGGGGTGTCTTGGTGTGTGATGGCTGCCCAAGGCCTCTGGTGAGCACATAAAGCCCAGCCCTCCTGCAGGCGATGGGCCATAAAGCAAGCAAGCAGGCAGGCAGGCAGGCAGGCAGGCAGGGCTGGGTTGTATTGGGCTGGGCACCTCTCCCAGATGACAGGGGTGTGAAGTCTGCAGTTGCTTAGAAGAGAGAGGGAGGGGACGGGGAAGAAAATGAAAGGAAAGGGTGTGGAGAGGGAGGATGTACAGTTTGTATGGGTGTGGATGAGGGTGTTTACAGATTTCTTTGCATGGCTTCGAGTATTTTAAGCCATTTGTGTGCAGTGCAGCGTATTACGCAGTGTGTGTTTGAGCAGACTGTCATCTTGCAAATGTGAATTTATTTCTCATTAAGTCCATTCTGCGTTGAGGAGTGTTGCCTTTGCAAGTTAAGTCGTGCTCCTCAATGCCGCGGGAAAGCACTTTTGTCACGTGACAATAGACTGTTCAAGTCGGCTTGTTATCTTAACGCTCGGGCATGATGACGTGTGTGTGTGTGTGTGTGTGTGTGTGTGTGTGTGTGTGTGTGTGTGTGTGTGTGTGTGTGTGTGTGCGTGTGCGTGTGCGTGTGCGTGTGCGTGTGCGTGTGCGCGTGCGCGTGTGCGTGTGCGTGTGCGTGTGTTGGTTTATGTGAGTAAAAGAAAATGATCTCTTTGCGTGCGTGCGTGCGTGCGTGCGTGCGTGTGTGCGTGTGTGCGTGCGTGCGTGCGTGCGTGCGTGCGTGCGTGCGTGCGTGCGTGCGTGCGTGCGTGCGTGCGTGCGTGCGCGCGCGTGCTCGCGCCTGTGTCTGTGTTGGGTGGATTGTGTGAGTGAGTGTTGGGGACAGTGTGTGTGTGTGTGGGGTGGTGGTGTTGGGTGAGGTCTACAGAGCTGCGTCCTCCTGACTGATGTTTTAATGAGGAAACGTGTGCGTATCTGAGCGCTGAGTTATGTGTGCGGCTGACCTTCCTGACTCCCCGTGTTCCCTAATCAGTGCTGACTCGCCACAGCAACACCAGTCCAGCACAGGGACCTGCCCTCCTTCTCCACCTCTCTCTCTCTCTAGCTAGCTCTCTTTCTCCACCTCTCTCTCTCGCTCTCGATCGCTTGTTCTCTCTCTCTCTCTCTCTCTCTCTCTCTCTCTCTCTCTCTCTCTCTCTCTCTCTGTCTCTCTGTCAACCTTCATCTCCATTTTGGTTCTTTGTTTTCTTAATCACCTTTTTTCTGTCCCTTTACACCTCTCCATCTCCACCTCCCCCCCCCCTCTCCCCCCTCCATTTTGCCCTTGTTTTGCCCTTTAAACCCCCCAGCTCTTTTGTGAGCGTGCGTGACCACAGAGGCGGCTTGCTCGTTACATTAGTCTGCCACATCGTTTCCTCTCATCCGTCTGCTTGCCTGCCGCTAATCCATCCATCCGTCCATCCATCCATCCATCCATCCATCCATCCGTCCATCTTCCGCCTGCCTGCTCTGTCTGTCTCTATCTATCTGTCTTCCGCCATGATACAGATCATGCTGCTCTGATTGCAGAGACACCTGATTGGATTGATGTTTCGGTGGCTCTGGCGTTGCGTCACGTAGCCCTTATGCTGGCGTTGACTCCCTTATACTGCAGCTATTCAGGAGAGAAAGAACGCTGTCAGACAGATGGAAAGAGTTCAAAAAATAGATAAAGAGGGAGAGGAGGAGGGATGGAAGACAAAATGGAGATGAAGGAAGAAAGGAGGGATGGATGGATGATGGATGGATGGATGGAAAACGGATGAAATCAGAGAGAGGTTGGGTGAATGGAAGAAAAAAGGATAAAGAAGTGAAGGATGCAATGAAGAAAAGGGGAGATGGGGGGAAAAAAGAGAGAGTGTGTGATTGGAGGGAGAGAGAGGTAAACAGTGAAGCGCAGCAGTGCGATCTAATGGTTCAATTTGTAATAAATCTGTTGCCTCAAGCTGTGCACAGTGTTTGGGCACAGTAAAGGTGCCTCTTCTGTTGTGATGTTTTTTTTTCTTTCCTCTTTTTTTCCTCTCTCTCTGCTCTCCTCTCTCTCCCTCTCTCATCTCCTCTCCTCTCCTCTGTGGAGCAGGCTCTCTGTGTGTCTCAACAGCTGTTTGTGTTGGTGCTGCAGTTAGCGAGCCCAGTGGCACATAACAAGATTTCTGCGAGGGTTAGCCCAGTAATTCACCGAGGTAAACTCCACCGTTATTCTACCTTTGGACTCCTTAATGCTCCCACCTCTCATGCCCCCCTCTCTTGCCACTTCTGAACTGGCCAGCTATCCATCCACAGATGTATTCCCCTCTTCTCTTTCCTTCTTTCCTTTCATTTGCTTTCTTTTCCTCTCTTCCTTCATCCTTTCCTTTCCTGCCTGCCTGCCTCCCTCGTATTTGATGAAGAGCTTTTATCATTTCATGGACTCATCATCAGTTAGCATCTCTCCTTTCTTTCTCTCTGTCCCTCCCTGTTCTCTCTCTCTGTTTTTCCTCTCTCTCTCTCTACTCTCACTCCTTTCTTCATCTCTTTCCCTTTTCTCTCACTTTTTCCTATCTGTTTTTCTCTAGCTGTTTGTGTTTTCGCTCACCATCCCTCTTTCTCTCCCCCTCTATCTCTCTTTCTCCCTCCTTCCATCTCACCGTCTGTCACTCTGAGCACCAAGCTTGTGTGCCATAAAAAGGAAGATGAGGGCTGAGTAGCACTAGCAGCAGCAGCACCACTACTAGCTCTCCTCATCCTCCCGCGTCCCTTTAGAGTGGCCAGAGGTGAAGGCCGCCAGAAGGCAGCAGAAAGCTAATTCACACAGTGGCCAGCGGCAGCCACTAAAGCTGATGTTATTTTCTCTGCCTGCCCCACAACCCCCCCCACACCTCCCCAAATGGGCCTCGGTACCGAGCCATTTTCTCTATGCGTTTCACAGCCGCAGAAAGAAAAGTAGAAGAAGAAGGAAAAGGAAAAAAGAGGAGGATGAGGAGAAGGTGCAGAGTGCGAAAAGGGCAAAAGAGGTTTCACTTCAATTTCGACGTGCTGAAACGTTTGCCCTTCTATACCCTCCACCTCCCACCACCCACAGAAAACCTAGTAATTGCAGATGGGAAGCCTATCACTGTCTTTTTCCTCTTTTTGTGGAAATGGCATGGTGCTGTGTTTTTCCCCCCACATCTCTCTCTCTCTTCCTTCTTTGTTTTTCTGTATCATTCGCTTTCTTTCACTCTTCCTTTCTTTCTCTCCTGCTGGAAGATGCACTTACCATGCCAGGTTTGCGGAGCATGTCAGGATGGGTCTCGCCTTATGAAAGAAACATTAACTGGCCGGATGGGGCGACAGAAACGCAATAAAGTCTAAGTCAACAGCGCTATTGATTTTATTCAAATGGCAAGCGGGCTCGCCAGCCTTGGGTAATAAGCGGCATTGAGATGCTGGGCGCGAAAAAAGCCTCGCTCTGCCTCTGACGGTTTCTTTTTTTTTTCAATTCTCTGACTGCTCTCCTCTCACCCCCTCCATCCTTCTCTTTTTTTCTCTCCTCCCTTCTCCCTTGCTATCCATTTTCACCCCTATTCTCACCCACAGCCTCCCACTAAGCCTTGCGACTGCCTTAACATTCAGCCATTCTGCTCCAATGACAGCACGATAATACGCGTTTTGTCTGGCTGTTAGGTGAAATGTCAACTCCTATTTTTCTCCCTCTCAATGCTTGTGGCAAATTAGCGCTCTTATAAACGGTATGATGAGCACATGTACATGTACACAGGTTTTTTTTTTCAGGCGATCATAGATTTTGTTGTTGTTGTAGTGATCGGTGGCTCCACTCAAGGTACACACGGATTCCAGTAACCATTTGACAACCGCCATTTTGAAATGAGATTTCCTGGAATGGACTTGTCAAGTGTGTATAGGCGAGTGTTTGTGAAGGCAAGCTTTCCCTTTGGGTCCTTATTTGTCTTTGGGCTGTTCTGTCGTCTACACAGTACACCCAGTTACAGCAGAGTGCAGTACAGTACAGTATCAGTTAAGGAAGTCTGGTCGGCATCCAGGCTCATGGGCCATCTGTGCCTCCCTCTCTCTCTTTTTAAAGGGCAGCGATATTTCACCATTAAATGGCCAGTCTTCAGCGGGAGGGAGGGAGTTATCGGGTCTCGGCAGATTTCGCTTGCTCCCCATTCTCTTGCTCTCTGGAGAGCCATGGCAGGCTTTTTTCTGGTCATTGTGCTACTGCCGTTGCTGTGTAAGTGTTCTGAGCTTATTGGATCCTCTCCTCCTCTCCTCCTCTTGTGTCCTCTTTCTCTCTTCTGTTTTTCCCTGTCCTCCTCTCCTCCTATGTTCTCCTCTTCTCTC
>NC_085866.1:44856642-44869142 GCF_034702125.1 Engraulis encrasicolus | reverse complement strand
TAGGTAGGTAGGTAGGCAGGTAGGTAGATGGTGAGGTAGGTAGGTAGGTAGGCAGGTAGGTAGATGGTGAGGTAGGTAGGTAGGTAGGCAGGTAGGTAGATGGTGAGGTAGGTAGGTAGGTAGGCAGGTAGGTAGATGGTGAGGTAGGTAGGTAGGCAGGTAGGTAGATGGTGAGGTAGGTAGGTAGGTAGGCAGGTAGGTAGATGGTGAGGTAGGTAGGTAGGTAGGCAGGTAGGTAGATGGTGAGGTAGGTAGGTAGGTAGGTAGGCAGGTAGGTAGATGGTGAGGTAGGTAGGTAGGTAGGCAGGTAGGTAGATGGTGAGGTAGGCAGGTAGGTAGGCAGGTAGGTAGATGGTGAGGTAGGCAGGTAGGTAGGCAGGTAGGTAGATGGTGAGGTAGGCAGGTAGGTAGGCAGGTAGGTAGGTAAATGGTGAGGTAGGTAGGTAGGTAGGTAGGTAGATGGTGAGGTAGGCAGGTAGGTAGATGGTGAGGTAGGCAGGTAGGTAGATGGTGAGGTAGGCAGGTAGGTAGATGGTGAGGTAGGCAGGTAGGTAGATGGTGAGGTAGGTAGGTAGGTAGATGGTGAGGTAGGTAGGTAGGTAGGTAGGTAGATGGTGAGGTAGGTAGGTAGGTAGCTAGGTAGATGGTGAGGTAGGTAGGTAGGTACGTAGGTAGGTGGTTAGGTAGGTAGGTAGGTAGGTAGGTAGGTAGATGGGGAGGTAGGTAGGTAGGTAGCTAGGTAGATGGTGAGGTAGGTAGGTAGGTAGCTAGGTAGATGGTGAGGTAGGTAGGTAGGTAGCTAGGTAGATGGTGAGGTAGGTAGGTAGGTAGCTAGCTAGGTAGATGGTGAGGTAGGTAGGTAGGTAGATGGTGAGGTAGGTAGGTAGGTAGATGGTGAGGTAGGTAGATGGTGAGGTAGGTAGGTAGGTAGCTAGGTAGATGGTGAGGTAGGTAGGTAGGTAGATGGTGAGGTAGGTAGATGGTGAGGTAGGTAGGTAGGTAGCTAGGTAGATGGTGAGGTAGGTAGGTAGGTAGATGGTGAGGTAGGTAGGTAGGTAGGTAGGTAGATGGTGAGGTAGGTAGGTAGGTAGGTAGGTAGATGGTGAGGTAGGTAGGTAGGTAGGTAGATGGTGAGGTAGGTAGGTAGGTAGGTAGGTAGATGGTGAGGTAGGTAGGTAGGTAGGTAGATGGTGAGGTAGGTAGGTAGGTAGATGGTGAGGTAGGTAGGTAGGTAGGTAGATGGTGAGGTAGGTAGGTAGATGGTGAGGTAGGTAGGTAGGTAGGTAGGTAGATGGTGAGGTAGGTAGGTAGGTAGGTAGATGGTGAGGTAGGTAGGTAGATGGTGAGGTAGGTAGGTAGGTAGGTAGGTAGATGGTGAGGTAGGTAGGTAGGTAGGTAGGTAGATGGTGAGGTAGGAAGGGAGAAAGACCGGGTGGATGAGTTGCTGTGTGAACAAAAATAGTGTTTGTATCAGAGCATGGCAACCCGACCGAAGCCCGACGGGCCGGGCCGGACTCGGACAAAAAAAATAGAATATCTGTCGGACGCGGGTCGGGCTCGGGCTTGAACCAAACGGACATTGTGAAAATTGTAAGCAATCAGAGGAAACGTTTCAGTTCATGCAAACGGCAGTTTTGTGATTAAAAAATAAGTAATTGAATATGCATAAATGAAAATGTTGGTAGGCTACTCGTGCGAGTGATTATTATTGGCTGTATGCACGCGCCAGTTACCAGTGGCAACATGGACGCTCACTCCCAGTCAGCCGAGCAGGAATGCCGAGTCAACTTGCTTTCTTAATAAGCGCCAAATACAGTTGTCAGTGAACGCGTGGTCTTTTGTTGTAGGCCTAGTGTAGGCCATGTTTTAGCATGCCTTCGGTGCTGTCTTAAATGTTGAACATAAAATGACGAAGTTTGTCACTGCATTGCTCGCCAAGGATTACATTTCCAGCAAGGGGTAGCAAGGAGCATCATATGGATTAAAGAAGACGCACACGCTACGTGGAGTTGCCTAAGGTAGGCGAAGAGGTTTCCTGTTACTACTTTGTCCGCTGTGACATTTCATGTCCTTCACGTAGGTTCTTAATTCTTGTCACTTTTACTGTAGCCTACAGTTGTAACTATGCGCGTGCAACCTTTCCTGATTTTATATTGACCGCATGGACATCAGGGGAAATGACATTCTCTTGGAGGGTCGAACAGGCTACTGTTCTTCGGGGTGAACTTATAGCCCATCCTTCTTAACGACAAGGAGTGGCATCTTCACCGGTTCGCGGGGATTTATTTGCACTAACAGTAACGTAACAAATGCGTCCATAGCCGCGCTGACTGCATCCAAACCGTATTCGTTAGTTTTCGCCTTTCTTATCCTCTCACGCCCCTCCCATGCATTTGATCACAGCACATAACATCTCGGGTATAACCGAAAGAAACATAAGGTGCGCTGTCACATGTATGCGTGTGTTTATACTTACTATGCGTGCGTAACTAAATTAGGCTACAGCAAATTGCCTCATCCTAGTTGCCTATCCTGGCTATTTATCACGTGCTATTTTGAGTATGAAGGAGGCCACATAGAAAATATTGCTTGCGCACAGGTTCTGTTGTTATTACAGTGGTCTCGGGCTTCGGACGGGTTCGGACACAAACATTTTAATTAGTCTCGGGCTCGGGTCGGGGTTGATCACTTTTCTGTCGGCTGAGGGCCGGGCTCGGACAGAAAAAACCGGCCCGAGCCACGCTCTAGTTTGTATGTCTGTCTTGAGTGTAAGAGTGAAAGAGAGAGCGAGAGAGAAGTTAAAGTGGTAGTTCGCTATTTTAGACATTAAGCCCTGTTTGTGTGACTTCTGGGGTGAAGTAGAGATGTTCTCATCACAATTTTGACATTTGGTGCTGAACGGAGCATTTGGGTATCCAAGACTGCAGCCCCCCCCACCTTTACATTGACTCCAATAGAGCACTCAAGCAATCGATTATAAAATGGCATTAAACTTTTGTTTGAGAAGACATGGAACTCACCGTGTGGTCAGTGGTAGACAGCGATAAATTGACCCGAAAATTGCAGCGAAATATGCCTTCTAACTGTTGTTTAGCATTTGGCGGACCTATTTTTCCCCAGACGCCGTTGAATAGCAGTAGACATCCAGCCAGTAGGTAGCGATAGTGTGTTGCTTATGTAGACATCAATGAGCGAGGTAGAACGGCTATCTTTTAGCGGGACTGGCTACAAAAACTACATCTTGCATACAAACCATAGATAGTAACGTAAACAAACGCACCCCCATTTCCGGTCGCGCGGAGTAATACTAGTCAAACCAATACAATCAATGAAGACGGACAATAATGAATATATCTTCTCTGGAAGCGTATTTCGCTGTGATTTTCGAGCCAACGTATCGCTGCCCACCTCTGACCACTCGGTGAGTTTCATGTCTCTGCAAACGAAAGTTTAATGCCATTTTATGATCGATTGCTTGAGTGCTTCATTGGAGTCAATGTAAAGGTGGGGGGGCTGCAGTCTTGAATACCCAAATGCTCCGTTCAGCACCAAATGTCAAAATTGTGATGAGAACATCTCTACTTCACCCCAGAAGTCACACAAACAAGGCTTAATGTCTAAAATAGCGAACTACCACTTTAAGACATTTACTTGTCTATACGTAGAAGTGTGTTCGTGTGTGTAGGAGTAGGGGATATAGAGATAAGTGAAAGAGAGAATGGGAAGAAACAGTGTGGATAAGATGTTATGTGTCTAGTGGAAGTGTGTGTGTGAGAGATTTTACTGTGCGTGTGTGTGTGTGAGGGCAGGATATTACAGTGAGCCTTAATTGCGTTGGACAGTGAAGATGAGAAACAATAATGTGCTAGTAGCAGCCAGCCAGCCGCCCACACACTCCCCTCTCTATGTCTCCCTCTCTCCCTCTCTCCCTCTCCCTCTGTCCCTCCCTCTCTCTCTCTCTCTCTCTCTCTCTCTCTCTCTCTCTCTCTCTCTCTCTCTCTCTCTCTCTCTCTCTCTCTCTCTCTCCCTCTTCTCCTCTCGACCAAGACCACATGCTGCTCTAATCACCAAACGCTCCCTCATTCATAGCACTTCTTCTCTTCTTTTCTCACGCTACTCTCTCTCTCTTTTTATTTGTCTCTGTCTTCCTCCTTCCTCTTTTTTCCTCTCTCTGTATTGCTCTTCATTCTCTTTCTTGTTGTCTCAATTAAGGCCTGGGTAATATAATCGATTTAATCGATAATCGATCGATTTCATTTACAATTCACATAATCGATTCACAGGGCACAAAATCGATTTTTGTTGTTGTTTTTCTTTTTGTTCTTTTTGTTTCATTTAGGTATATGGAAAATACCCAGTTGATAATAGTCAATTAGGCCTAGGCCTACTTATTACAAATTAGCAAACTGTTAACACTATCAAGCCACAGCCCTTTGACATTTTTATATAAAAATAGGCAACAGCATCTTTTGGGGGAAATCCTTGCACCAAGAAGGGAATGGATTGAATCGATTCGGAATGAATCGAATCGAATCGAATTGAATCGTGATTAATCGATTCAAAGCCCTAAGAATCGAAATCGAATCGATACAGGAACATGGCTGCGATACCCAGCCCTAGTCTCACCCCCCCCCCCCCATCTCTCTCTCTCTCCCTCTCTCTCTCTCTCTCTCTCTCTCTCTCTCTCTCTCTCTCTCTCTCTCTCTCTCTCTCTCTCTCTCTCTCCTCTGTCAATCTCTGATTTTTCTTCCTCTTCACATCTCAGTTTCACATTCTCATTCTCTTGTTTTCCTGCTTCCCTCTCCTCCTATCTGCTCAGACTGCTGCCAGCCTCCTGCTTTGGTTTTTGTTTGTTGCACACACACACACATGCACACACATACACACACACACACACACACATACAGTACACACGCATGCACTCTTCTTCCACCCACGCCTATACATATTAACATGTTCATGTTGATTAGAGAAGACAGAAAAACAAAACCAAACACACACATGCCACAATTGTAGACAGAGTGTGTACGTTCAGTCGTATTCATCACATGAAGTACGTTGTATTCACACTATGCCGTTGTCTCTGGTTCATGGTGTGCATTCGTGCTACATGAGTGCTGTTTGATTTGACTGATTGGCTAATACCTCCACAACCACATCCTCTATGAGCCAATTGGGAGTAGAACATTAGCAAGCCAGCCAGCACATGGCACACTGCCTACCACTACACCCCCCTCCAGCCCTAACCAGCGGCAGCTCCAGTGTTGGCCAAACACACTGCTGGGAACCATACAGGGAAGAAGGACCACACCAGGAGGGGAAAAAGACATTCAATACTGTACAATGCAAATATGGAGGAGGCGTAAAATACTTTACAATACGCATAAAGGGGGTGGCTTACAATACTGTACTATACACTTCATATGGTTCATCAGTCATCAGTCAGCAGCAAGCTATGCAATTTGTGTAGTCTCTTTACCTAGATAGCCCATAGCGAACAAGTCTCATCAGACACCTCCCTGTCACTCACACACACACACACACACACACACACACACACACACACACACACACACACACACACACACACACACACACACACACACACACACACACACACACACACACACACACACACAGAAGGAGGAGAGGGGGTGGGGGGGTTGAGGACGGGGGGAGATATAGCTGTCAGGCAGTGATGGCTGCAGATACCGCATGCGTTTATACCCTGGAGGACCGGAGATGGAGAGTGAGGGAGAGAGAAAGAAAGAGAGAGGGAGAACGAGAGAGCGTGGAGAGGGGGGGAGAGAGAGAGAGAGAGAGAGAGAGAGAGAGAGAGAGAGAGGAGGAGAGAGGGGGGGAGAGGAGAGAGGGAGGGGTGGAGAGAGAGAGAGAGAGAGAGAGAGAGAGAGAGAGAGAGAGAGAGAGAGAGAGAGAGAGAGAGAGAGAGAGAGAGAGAGAGAGAGAGAGGGAGGATGTTTTGGAGCCTGGAGAGGAAGAGGCGTTGTGTTTTTTGGCAGTCCCCAGATCTCTCTGCTGCACGAGCCAGATTATGTACATCTTGATTAGCTGGGCGCTCTGTGTGGTGGGGGGTGAGTGTGTGTGTGTGCGTGTGCGTGCGTGTGTGTGCCTGCGTTTGTGTGCGTGTGTGTGTTTGGGGGGGGGTGGGGGGGGGGGGGGGGGGGGGGGGGGGTGGGGGGGGGGGGGGGGGGGATTAAATAATAGAAAGTGTCTCATTGTGGGGAGGGGAGCGTAGGGAGGGGAGATTATTGAATGTAGTCGGGAGAGCATAAAAGGCGAACTAAGGAGTGGCGCGTAGATAAGAGACCTCAGCTATTCATTACCATCATGGCTTTCCAAGAGCTCGATGAGCTGGACACGTCATATTTTTTCTATCTCTGTGTCTTTCTTTCTTTCTTTCTTTCTTTCTTTTATTCTTTCGTTTTTGCTATTGTAGCCTTTCACTCACCCAGTCTTTTTTGCTTGAAGTCTCTCTAACACACACACACACACACACACACACACACACACACACACACACACACACACACACACACACACACACACACACACACACACACACACACACACACAGTGTCTGTCTGGACACGGTGTAGGGAAAGAGATGGAGGACACTGGCCTTGAATCAAGATAATTAACTTAAAGATTAGCTATAGTCAATTCCCAGTCCTTCACTCCTTTCCAGAGAACTACCGCCTCCAGCATTTAGAGTATAGGCTAATCTCAAACTTGTGCACACATGTGCGCACACACAGCGCAGCACTACATGTATGCACACTCACATTTTTACATAAACATATACTACCATTACATACACACACACACACACACACGCACACCACGTGCAGTTCATACAGATCCACACACACACACACACACGCACAAACGCACACACTCGCAGTCACATGGAGGTGCTGGCAAGGGCATCTCGTCTGGTGTGTGACACGAGGCATTGGATACTGTGGCGGTGGCAATTAATATTAATGGCTTCCAGAGCACACAGCCAACACCGCTGCCCTCTAAACACAGCAGCCAGCCACCCTCCTCACCTCCTTCTCCTCCTCCTCTTCCTCCTTTTCCTCTTCCTGACCTCCTCATCCTTATCCTTGTCCTCCTCCTCCTTCTCCTCCTTCTCTCTTCTCCTCCTCCTCCTCCTCCTCCTCCTGCTCCTCCTCCTCCTCGCCTGGACAGCACAGAGCAATAAAGCAGCAGCCGGATAGGGATCAATACAGGATATGACACATCCTGATGGCCTGGGAGAGGAGAAGAGAGGAGGAGGAGGCGAGGAGTGGAGAGGGAAGGGAAGGGGGAGGAGAGGAGTGGAGAGGGAAAGGGGAGGAGAGGAGAGGAGGCAGAGATGGGGTGGAACAGCATGGCAGTCACAGCAGCTTGAGGAGAGAGAGAGAGAGGGAGAGAAATAGGGAGAGACAGACAGAGAGAGCGAGAGAGAGATGGAATGGCATGGCTGCTTATCGCAGCAGCTAAAGGAGGAGGAGGAAGTCAAAAAAGAGATGGGGAAGAGAAAAAGACAGATGGATTGTGATGGAAGTATGTAAAAACATGGCTGCCACAAGGAGAGAGGGAGATGGGAAGAGAGAGGGAGAAATAGATGGATGGGGAATGATGGAAAAACATGGCCGTCTTAGTAGCAGACGGAGGAGGAAGGAGTGGAGAGATTGAGGAATGGAGACTCAAGGAGAGAAATGAGATGAAGTTGGGGAGGGAGAGAGAACAGCCACGAGAGAGAGAGAGAGGGGGGGGGGGATAATGGCTGCCATAGTAGCAATAGCAGAAAGAAGTAGATGAGAAAATCAAGACAAGGATGTACCTGATTGACTGAAATATAACAATTCAGTGCAATGCCTTTCAAGTCTTCAGATTCACCAGTAAAATGAATTACCTCATCAGTAATGGAAGTGAGAAAAAACATGGCAGCTACTGACTAGAATAGTGTTTCTCAATGGGGGTCTATTTTATTTTTTAAAACTAAGTGGGCATTCTTATGATGAGGTCAAGGGGCGCTTGGAGGCATATAATAATGATTATAATGATAATATAGCAGTTTTATATAGTGCTTTTCTTGGTACTCAAAGCTGCTTTACAGGAAAATTCACACACACACACACACACACACACACACACACACACACACACACACACACACACACACACACACACACACACACACACACACACACACACACACAGAAAAAAAGCTAGATAGAGGACAATAAGCTGATGAGTTAAGTGTCATGATGAGTCATGTTATGATGAGTTCCAGGAGGCGTTTATTCAAATAAAGAGGAAGACATGAAAGGGAAGGAGTATACGATGAAAGGAAAAAGGGAAGGGAAAAGAAGAGTGGAGAGAGCAAGGTGGATGGATGCAACAGCTGTGGAGGGAGGGTGGCCATTGTGGAGGCCCTGGCTGTTTATGTAGTGCGTGGGTAATGATGCTTGACCTTTCCATTCAAGCCCTGCCTTGACCTTTTGACATGCAACCCCCCCTCCTCCTCCAACATGCCACCAGCATGGAACAAGTAGCCCACACATGTGTGTGAACACACAGACAACACATGAAGAAAAACGGGAATACATGGCACACACCACATGAACACCTAGGCACACAACCCCCCCCCCCCCCACACACACACACAGAGCAGAGACACACACACACAGACAGACACACACACACACACACACACACTGACACACAGACACATGAATAACACACAGGCATACATTGCACACACACATGCACACAGTCCTGTGCAAGGAGTGCATGCACAACCTTTGAACGATTCCAAAAAATCTGTTGCTAGTGTGTTCTTTTGTGCGTGCTCGCTCATCCTTCTTTCTATTTCTCTACTGCCTCTCCCTCGTCACCCCCTCCCTCTATTCATCTCCCTCCCTCTCTCTCTCTCTCTCTCTCTCTCTCTCTCTCTCTCTCTCTCTCTCTCTCTCTCTCTCTCTCTCTCTCTCTCTCTCTCTGACCAGACTGATTGTTGAAGAGAGCTCTAGCTTTTCTCTCCTCCTCTCCTCTCTCCTCTCCTCTCCTGCGGGCTGTCTTCATGCTCAGTCGGCCCCAGGAGTGGATGGCCTCAAATTAGTATGCATTAGGTGCTCAGTGCACGGCGCTTCATTATGCAAGATTGCACTAAACTGCCCGTCTTATCATTAGCCAGGGGATTTTTTTTTGCCTTGAATCTGAGACAAATACACACACACGCACGCACACACGCACACACACACACACACACGCGCACGCACACGGAGACGTGCACACGGGGAGACGCTCGCACCGACACAGCCAAGCACATCAGACAAGGCAGATACACACAAATACACTAATGTCAACCAAATCTCTTCATTTCCTCTGAGAGGGCAGGGCACACGGTGGCGTGTGTGTACTTGCGTAGCATGTGTGTGTGCGCGCACTGTGCAACGATGGTGTGAGAGGTGGCGGAGGAGAGGGAGTGAGAAATTGAGTCAGAAGAAGAAACTAGTAAATCATCAGGCATTAGATGAGCGCAGTCCCTCTGTGTACAATATAATGCTTTACATTTGGACTGTATGTGTGTATGATCTAATTCCTTACATTGCTGAAGGCGTGCGTGCATGCGTGCGTGTACCTGTATGTTTCTTTGTCTCTTTTTCATTTAAGAGCCTTCAGATGTGTTTTGTTCTGCCAGACTGAAATGGAGTGTTTTCCTTTGTGTCCCCCGTGTTTGTACAGAGCTGTTTTCCGCTTTCATCCTCTGTACTGTACACACAAAGACAGGAAAACCTTTCAGTGTCTGTGTGTGTGCGCCTTTCTCTCTCTCTCTCTCTCTCTCTCTCTCTCTCTCTCTCTCTCTCTCTCTCTCTCTCTCTCTCCCTCTCTCTCTCTCTCTCTGTCTCTCTCTCTCTCTCTGTCTCTCGCTGTCTATTTGTTTCTCCACGGCTTCTCTCCGTCTTTCGCTTTCCTTATGCTTTTTCAGTTTTCCATCTTTTTAGGTTTTCAGCTTTCCCTTGTTCTTTCTAATTCTACATTTTCTCCTCTCCCTCATGCTCTCTCTCTCTCTCTCTCTCTCTCTCTCTCTCTCTCTCTCTCTCTCTCTCTCTCTCTCTCTCTCTCTCTCTCTCTCTCTCTCTCTCTCTCGCGCTCTCTCTCGCGCTCTCTCTCTCTCTCTCGCGCTCTCTCTCTCGCGCTCTCTCTCTCGCGCTCTCTCTCTCTCTCTCTCTTTCCCTCTTTCCCTCTCCCCCTCTTTCCCTCTACCCCTCTTTCCCTCTCTTCTGTGTGTTTTCATCTTGGGCAGTGTGCTGGCTGGCTAGTGTGTGGTGCTGTGAGGTGCTGTGCTGTGTGGTGCTGTGCTGTGTGCAGTGTGATCTCCCTGGAGGAGCCCATTATACTGGAGAGATATCAAACCATGAATCATTAACGCCTTGCCTTGCCTTGCCTCGCACCGCACCGCACAGCACCACACAGCACCACACCGCACAGCCCTTGCCTGGCGCTTGCAGCTTGCATTTTTAATGAGGGATTATTGCATTTCATAAACAGAGCTTTCAAAAATTAAAATAATATTGATCCATCCGCTGCCACCATCACACACACCTCTCTATTTTACAATGCCTCTCTCTCTTTTTGTCTTCCTGTCTCTCATGCGCGCTCTCTCTCTCTCTCTCTCTCTCTCTCTCTCTCTCTCTCTCTCTCTCTCTCTCTCTCGCTCTCTCTCTCTGTCTGACATACACCAACTCAGTCTATCTCACTTTCTCTCCCCTGACTTCCATCCATCCCTCCCTCCCTGCTCCTTTCTTTTCTTCTCTCCCTCCATCCCTCCTCCCTCCCTCTCTCTCTGCTTCCGCCCCTCCCAGCCCAAATCCTCCAGCCCATTAGTATGAAGGTCTCATCATTATTAGCATTAAGCCTTTTCCACCTATTCTTCTCTAACTGGGGTTCGCTTTGCTCGAAACCCAGAATTAATTTAGCCATAGCATATAGCCTAGCCTAGCCTAGCCTAGCCTAGCCTAGCATCTGTGCTCACCACCACCACCACTGATTACATGCAGAAAAGGGGCTCTATTCATAGCTCTGCCAGTCTGCTGCTGCTTGCGGATATTGAAGCAGGATTCGAGGGTTATTATTTTTCGGCAATGAGGCATTAATCTCCATTTTGAAAGCTGTTTGTCTGTGGTACACCCCCCTCCTCCCCTCTCCTCTTTCCTCCTCCCCTCTCTCCACCCATCCCTCCTCTCCTCCTCGGTTTAGGTGGCATTGTGTGTGTGTGTGTGGGAAGGGATGGGGGGAGAGCGAGAGAGGGTGGGAGAGAGGGCCAGGGTTAATGTGCTGGAAAGCAGTGATTTAGGTCAATGGTCGTGTCTACATCTGTCACGGTGAGCGAGTGGTGTTTTTCAGGCAAGGCTAAGTGTTGAATAAAGGGGAAGATGATGGTTGGAGGCAGGGGAGGTTGGGTTGGGTGGGGTGTTGTTCAGCATACGTCACTGCTTTTCTCTCTCTCTCTCTCTCTCTCTCTCTCTCTCTCTCTCCCTCTCCCTCTCCCTCTCCCTCTCTCTGTCTCTGTCTCTCTCTCTCGCTCTCTTTCTCTCTCTCTCTCTCTCTCTCTCTCTCTCTCTCTCTCTCTCTCTCTCTCTCTCCCTCCTCCTCCATGGGGAGGGAGGTTTGTGGGTAAGGGTCTGTCGAGGGACTGCTATTTCACCAGCCCCCTGCCTCCTTCCCATCACCCACCCCCCACACTCTGTTCTCATCCTGTTCTGTAATAGGCGATGTTTGATATAAATGCTCAGTTACACTGCTGTGTGAGAGATCAGACTGTTAAAGCCTCAGTAAATACACCGCAACTGTATCTCTTTCTCTGCCTGTCTCTCTTGTTCACTCATTTCTTCTTCCTTTTTTCTTCCTACTTTCAGTCTCTCGTTTTTCATCCATCCCCTGCCTGCCTGCCTGCCTGTTTCTCCTCCCTCCTCCTCTTTTCCTTTGTCACTTCAGCCCCCTGCCTGTCTCATCTCTCACTCACTCGTTCAGCCCCCCCCCTCTCCCTCCCTCCCTCCCTCTCTCTCTCTCTCTCTCTCTCTCTCTGTCTCTCTCTGTCTCTGTCTCTCTCTCAGGAGTGCACTTGTTTTTTGTGTAAATATCACACAGGCTGATGAGAAAACAGAGCTTGCATCTCCACAAGGGGATTAGAGGAGCCATTTTGTTTATCACTTATTAATACGAGTGTATCTCTCCCTCTTTCCCTCCCCCCCTCCTCTCTCTCTTTCCCTCTCTCTCTCTCTTTTTCTCTCTATCGCTTGCTCTGTGTGCTGTGGCCCAGGCATTGTTTTCCCTCCAAATAGGATCATATGACTTAATCTGTGGTGTAGACATACGCTTAATGTTTTAAATTGCAGCTTGGCTCCCCGCCACACACAGCAAGTTCTTTAGCCAAGTGATTACAAAAATGGCCGCTTCACTTATGATGAGTGTTTCAATAAGGATTG
>NC_085866.1:44849142-44851642 GCF_034702125.1 Engraulis encrasicolus | reverse complement strand
TTCTGCCATCCATGCTATCACTTGATGTTATTCCACCCTTCAAGATTATTTTTTTTTTCATTTTATTCTCTCGCCCCACCCCCACGTCTTCATGGACAGCTATTGTTTTGAAAGGCAGTTGGCTGGTGGCCAGCGATATCTAGCTCTTTGTTGGCTAGCTGTGTGGATGTAATGAATTCGCTGAGAGAGGTCTGACGCCAGGGGTTGAAACGTTCTTCGAAGGGAAACCTAGGGGAAGGTTAAGCACTTTGCTTAACGCGTTCCTGAAAGCAAATAATAAGCCTCCAGCGCTGCCAGCGGCTCCATTGCATCGCTTCGCATCGCATAGACAAACCTGTAATTTAACGCTGGATGTTTGAGCAAGTGGCTGCTAACACACACCCACACACACACACACACGCTGCACAGGCGGCTACGCTTTCACACTTAATGGAGAAAAATGACTTTTTGCTTTCGCACTTGCTCTCACATTCGCGCCATTCTTTTTTTCCCCTGAAGCTCTCAGCAGTTGGTAGCAGTGTAATTTTTGCACCTGCAGTTTAGATAGAGGGTGGGGGGGTTATATGAGTGAGTGAATTGAGTAAAGAGGTGTGTGTGCGCGCGCGGAAGCACTTTCCATCCTCTCTGCAACCGCCTTGCCATGCCAGGCAGGCAGGCAGCCCAACCCAACCCAGATACGTGACAGCTGGGTCCGTGCTGCATTCAAGGTGGTTGGAGTGCAGCGAAGGCCATTACTTTACCTTTGCTTAATTGAGGGGAAACTCCCCTGGCACCTGCTTAGAACAGCACAGCACAGCAGCCTATCAGCTCGGCTGGCAACCTGTAGGAAGGCTGAGGTGAGGTGGGGGGTGGGGTTATGTGCAAGGATGGTGGTGGTGGGGTGGGGGGTGTAGAAAATTGGCTAGCGGGGGGGGGGGGGGGTGGTGGGGGTGTTGGCTGGCTTATGAAATGACAGCAGACAGGGAAGGGTATTAGAGCCCTTGGCCCTGGCTGCCCTGTCATCCCGCACCCCCTCCCTCCTCAACTCTCCACCCCACCTCCCCAAGCCCTCCTCACCCCCGCATACCTGGCACAGGAAAGGGCTGCTGTCGACACCCCTGCTCCCTGCCCTGGAATAGAGGCGCTAAATATTTCAAGGGGAAAAGGGAGACCGAGGGAAGGGAAGAGAAAAGAAGAGTTGGGGTGGGGGTGCAGAGGGAGAGAGCGAGTGTGTTTGTGTGGCCATGGCTGAAGAGAGGAGAGAGGGGGAGCGAAAGAGAGCAAAAGCAGTTGACGAGGAGGTAGAAGTGTTGCAGAAAGAGAGAGGGCGAAAGGTGAGGGCAAGGAGAGATTGTGCAGAGTTGTTTGGGAGATGACGACAAAAAAGACAAGAGAGAGGGAAGCAGTGAGAGGAAAAAAAGGGGAAAAAAGAAAAAAACGTGCTAAAGGTTTTGACACCCATTGTTCGGCCAGAGCCGATGGGAGGGGTAGAGAGAGAACGGCGGCAGTCTGGTGGGCAGTGAGATGGAGGGAGGGGGGAAGAGTGGAGAGGAGAGGAGTGAGGGAGGAGAGAGGGAAGAGAGGAGCGAGGGAGGATGAGGGTGGAGGTGATGAGGAAGGGCGGGCAGTGTGGTGTGAGGGGGTGCTGCTGCTGCTGCTGCAGCCAGGGTAGTGGTCTAATTGGTCCGTTGCAGGCAGCCGCCATTGTGCGTGTTTGACTCCTCTGCACCGCGCTGTTGTCCATCAGTCATTCGCTCCCATTATCGCTTCTGAGCACACAAAAGGCGGGAGAGAGGGGAAGAGAGAGAGGGAGAAAGGCAGAGAGAGAGAACGAGTGAGAGAGCGGGCTGGGATGGGGGGTGTGGAGCCTTTGAGTCAATATTGATCCCACTGCCAGCTGCATGAGGTACATATTAACCCCCGCCCCACCCACCCCCATCGACCACCTCTCTCTTTTTATGCCCTCCCCCTTTCACCTCTCTCCCAGGTCCGTTTGTACACCTGTCATAATTACAAGTTACAAGCATCGGCTGTAAATAAGGCTGTGTATATGTGTGCGGGCGTGCGTGTGTGTGCGGTGAACGATGTTGCAAGGTGTTTCAGCGGTGCCAGAGGGCAAGATGTGAAATGTCACCACCAGAGTGTTTGTCCTCTCGCCTGTCTGTCTGTCTGTCTGTCCGTCTGGCCATACCTCTGCTGATTCTGCTGTTATCCTTTCATTTAGACCTCCTGCTCCCCACCTCCCCAGCCAGCACACACACACACACACACTCTCACACAAATATAAACACACACACACATACACTCACTGTACAAAAACAATATGCACTGTGCAAAAAACAACACAAGTGTACACACACACTGTACAAAAACAATACACAAAGACACAACACAACCTCCCCCTCCTGTCACCTTTTCTTCCCCTCCTCTGCTGCTCTGCTCTCCCCGGCTGTTTTTTAATTAAGTGGGCTACGCAGGACTTGGCCCCAGGCACAGGCAGTCCAGGCCAGTCCCCGAGAGA
>NC_085866.1:44821642-44846642 GCF_034702125.1 Engraulis encrasicolus | reverse complement strand
ACCACCAGTCTCATTGCATCATTATTACGCTCAGGCTACATTTGATCAGGCATTCACTCAGTTGCGTTACCGTGTAACCTTGAAAGGGTCGCGACGCGAGCACCTGCTTTTCTGAGGGCACATTCACACTGAATTTGTTTCACCCTACATAAAAGGAGAAGATTGTGGCTAATTTTCCATGGGGTCATCCCTATGTTCCCCAGGTCCTATGTTCCCCGCCACCGGGGAACTTAGGACCCTTTTTTCAGAGAAGGGTTCTATGTTCCCCGCTGCTTCCAAGTAGACTGCCGCATGGAAAAGCGCAGGTTGTTGTTGCACCTCTGATAGGTTAGGTTTAGGGATAGTTTTGGTCAGGGCCCAAATGTACAACTCAGAAGCATTGCATTACTGACAGGTTAGGTTTAGGGATGGTTTTGGGAAGGGCACAATTTGAAAACTCGGAAACATACAATGCGGGGAACATAGAACCCTTTTTTAGAAAAAGGGTCCTAAGTTCCCCGGTCCCATACAAAGACAGGGGAACATAGGACCCGGGCAACATAGGTATGCTTCCTTTTCCATAACATAAGGTTATACATTTAAAAAAGAAAGATTTATCTCACTTGAGTTAACTAATTCAGTGACTTGCGTAGTTCAAAAAATGTTTTGCCTTTTAATGTGGTATAAGGCTTTGTTTTCCTTGCCTTAAAGAAACTGAGGGGAGTTTTAATAACAGCAAAACCATTCAAATGATGGTCTAACGATCTGAATGTGAATATAGAGCCTAGTTAGAAAAGGAAAATGGAGGATTCTAGACAGGGGATGAGTTGGTGTTACTCTTTTTTTCCCTTCTAAAGACCACTTCTATACAGCTCCCCCGCTACCTTCACTCTCTCAGAAACAATAGAACATGCTTTATGCTAGCTGCTTTGTTAGCTTAGCCCTCAGCATGCATGTATTCATGGATGTGTGACTGGGCAGCTTTCTTGCCCCCATACTTCCCCACCCCCCTCATGAATGCTAGCTACCCTGGCACTGGGGTCGTGCGAGTGGAAAGAGAGGCACATACACACACACGGAAGAAGCAGGCTAAATGAGGTTGTGATGTTAAATAAGTTATCTGTAGCCTAAATGTTATTTCCCCAAGGCTCTTAGAATGTTAACCTAGCGTGAAGTGCCGTGATGACTTCAGTGCCTACACAGCCGTAAATGTACACACACCACACACACACTCACACGCACACACGCTCAAGGTTTAAGATACACACACATTGGCACACACACTGCAAACACATGCCTCATGCACTCAGAGAGGGGGGTTTGAGCGGTGGGGGTGGTTGTGTTTGAGTAGAAGGGAGACGATTACTGAAGGAAAGAAATGCTAAGACCTTAGCTCTTAGCTAAGCAATCAACACCACAATATTAATAGCTTAGCCTTTGAGCATCTTTCTTTTTTTTCTCTCTCCTTTTTCTAAATCGGCTCTGCCCTCATTTCGTGCCATCATATTAAATAATGTCACCTTTTGGAGCTTCCTATTGCTTTGAGTGACACTTACTTCACACTTCAAGCTGGGGAAGATGTGTGTCCTCTGAGCTTTAATCAGACATCATTAATACCCTGGGGAGTTGTATATGTACTAGATACCTTGAGTGCATGGCAGTACCTCCTCAAAGATACACACAATAACACTCGCATACATACACACACACACTCATGCACACACTATGCTCATAAACACACACACACTCACTAGGAGTGTAAATAATAATCGTTATGTATCGATGCATCGATCCTACGGCCGAATTACTGCCTTAAGAAATCGATATCGAATCGTATCGTCATGGAGGCTGTGATTTTATACCCCTAAACACACACACACACACACACACACACACACACACACACACACACACACACACACACACACACACACACACACACACACACACACACACACACACACACACACACACACACACACACGGTTACAGTGGTTGCTTACAAGGAGGTGATTCCTTTTGAAGACTGTGGCTTTGAAGCACAGGGCTTTTGTAAATTCCTCTAAAGGGCCTTTGTTGGTCTATGTTGAACTCCAACTAAGCAGTCCCTATGGTTGTCATATCTGGTGCTTGTGTGTGTGTGTGTGTGTGTGTGTGTGTGTGTGTGTGTGTGTGTGTGTGTGTGTGTGTGTGTGTGTGGGTGTGTGGGTGTGTGGGTGTGTGGGTGTGTGTGTGGGTGTGTGGGTGTGTGTGTGTGTGTGTGTGTGTGGGGGTGTGGGGGTGTGTGGGTGGGTGGGTGGGTGGGCCCGCCCACTGCCATTTCTTATATATGCATATTGCATCCGTCTGTGTTCTCATTAATCCTGAGAAAAATGCAGAGAAATTAAACTTTAATACAACATCTCATTCCCCTCACGCTAGGGTCGAGCTTACACATAAACAAGCCACTATTCTGTTTCCAAATTAGTTTTTTTTTAAAAACCCCACCCCACCAGAAGTACCCCATCATATTGTGTCTGTGTATGTTTTTTTTCCTCTCTTTTCCCCGCTCTCTCTTTCCAAACACAATTTATGTCCTACAGCATGCACTCAGCTCCCCTTAAGCAAATAAATAAAACATGCTCATTGTAATCACGGCCACAAATTTATTCTGCAAAGTGCATAAACAAGGCAGCGCGGTTAGGTCTGTTTTCCCCCCTTAATTCAACACTTTGGGATTTCATCACATGCTGAATTGAATTGGATTCTCATCCCCCGTTGCTAGTTCCAGCATGTTTAGTGATGTTTTGTCGTGAGCAAAGTAAAGGTAGATAGATGATGGGCAGGGAACGGTGCATACCCACGTGGTGGTGGCTCATGCCTTTGGCTGGCAGCTAAGTGGGGGATTGTTTCCGGACTGCTTGCTTGCAGGTGTGTGCTGTTCATTACGGGTGCTATTAATCCATCTTTAAACAGACTATAAAATCTGGAATTTGTGCCCCCTCCTCTCTGCCTCCCGCTCCCCAATACAAATATGGCCCCAGGCAGGGAGTGGCTCATATGTGGAACACACACACTCACTGTATCGCCTATTCGTGTATTTCATTAAACCGGGGGATGAATCACAGATTGGACTATTTTTTTTAAAAAGCAGGAAGTGGCTAGCCATGATGTATTTAAGCTTATCTATGATTTTGGACATTGAGTTGGGGTGGGGTCAGATTTGTAGTTATTGTAATAGCTTTTACAAAATGATGAACGATGACGAAGATGACTAATTTTTGGAATAACTACATTACATTACATTACACTTGGCTGACACTTTTATCCAAAGCGACTTGCATATATTTACCCCTTTCAGTTTACCGCAGAGCTCCTGGGAAAGCCCAAGAGCGGAAAGCTGAACTGTTCCAAAGAGGAAGTGGAGGACAGTGTGGCCGCAGCGCACTGTGACCCGTCAAGGAACATCCCACTGGGAGAGTGCCCATTCAGATTACCACAACCAACGCCGAAAGTCCCTTTTAACCTATCAGATTTTACCCTGGATGAGGTGAGCGCAATTGTGGAGAAAGCCAGAGCAGGTTCCGCGCCAGGTCCATCAGGCACCTCATACAAAATCTACAAAAACTGCCCCCAGCTTCTAAGAAGACTAGCCAAGCTTCTACGGACACTCTGGAAGAAAAGGCAGGAGCCTAGACTGTGGACACTCGCTGAAGGTTGCTTTGTGCCTAAAGGACAGAACTCTTCAGCACTAGATGACTTCCGCGAGATCTCACTACTGGATGTAGAAGGGAAAATATTCTGGTCCATTGTTGCAAAGAGGATGACATCATATTTGCTTGGCAACGAGTATGTTGACCCCAGCATCCAGAAGGGCGGAGTTCCGGGGTACTCTGGATGTCTCGAGCATACGGCAGCGATCAGCCAGATAATCAAGGAGGCAAAGAGCGGAAACAACACTCTGTCGGTCGTCTGGCTGGATCTAGCTAAAGCCTACCCAAGTGTACCTCACCAGCTCATCCAAAAGGCACTGGAGCACTACCTAGTACCACCAGAGGTGGTGCACCTAGTAATGGCACACATGGATAGGATGAGTATGAGATTCACAGTGGGGAACTTTACCACCAAGTGGCAAAGACTCGAGAAGGGCATCATGGCAGGATGCACTATTTCAGTGGTCCTGTTCGTGGCTGCAATGAACCTACTGCTGGAGGCAGGAGGGACGCAGTGTAAAGGTCCTAAAGCTGTCGATGGCACAAGACACCCTGCCTGTCGAGCTTTCATGGACGACGTGACCGTGATGACCCCCTCGATCCAGGGAACACAGTGGATCCTGAGTGCACTGGAGAAGATGGCGACTTGGGCAAGAATGCAGTTTAAGCCTGGGAAATCAAGGAGCCTCTGTATCCTGAAGGGGAAACTGACAAGAAACACCTTTAACATCCAAGGGTCAGAGATCCCCACAATCCAAGACCGAGAGATCCGATGTCTTGGCAAGAACTATGACAGCTCTCTTAAGGACACAGGCAACCTCAGTGACACCAAAGCTCAACTGAACACCTGGCTCAGAGCAATCGACAACAGCCAACTCCTGGGCCGGTTTAAGGTATGGTGTTTTCAGTACGGCATTATACCCAGACTGCAGTGGCCATTCCTGCTATACAACTTCCCCATGTCCGCAGTGGAAGCAATGGAGAGGCTGTGCAGCAAGTTCCTGCGGAAATGGCTGGGTGTTCCTCCCTCCTTTAGCTCTGTAAACCTATACAGCAAAACATCAAAGCTCCGCCTACCTGTGTCATCTGTGGTCGAGGAATTCAAAGCCACCAAGGCAAGAGCAGTCAGCACGCTGCGATTTTCCAAAGACCAAACAGTCCATCACACCGGCAACTCAATCAGGTGTGGCAGGAAGTGGAAGCCTCAAGTCGCTGTAGCGGAAGCAGAAGCCTATTGGAAGCACCAGGAGATCGTAGGCATCGTCTGCCAGGGTCGCTTGGGCCTGGGCAACTACAGCACAAAGCAGTGGAGCAAGGTTAACTTGGAGGGGAGAAGAGAACTTCTGGTGCAAAGAGTGCGAGAGGCAGCAGAGGAAGACAGACGAGTGAAAACAGTGGGGCTTGCCTCCCAGGGACAGTGGATGAAGTGGGATGAAGCGCTGGACCGACCGCTGTCCTGGAAGGAGCTGTGGAGCACTGATCAAGGCAAGCTTACATTTCTGCTGCGAGCTGTTGCTGACCTCTTGCCAACCCCTAGCAACTTAAAGATCTGGGGAAAGGAGGAAACATCATCGTGTGCTCAGTGCGGTGCAGAACATTGCACACTACACCACATCCTGTCTGGCTGTCCAAAGGCACTGGGAGAGGGCCGATACAGGTGGAGGCACGACAAGGTCCTAACAGAAGTTGCCAAGTGGGTGGAGTTCCAGAGAGGCAGGGCCAATGAGAACCAAACGACTGTCCCTGTCGTCACCCATTTCCACCTCCAAGGTGACCAGGCCCCCAGGCCGAAGACGGGCAAGAAACATCCGCGTTCCCTCCTACAGCACGCCTCAGACTGGGAGTTAAAAGTGGATCTGAAGAGGAAATTAGTCTTTCCCCAAGAGATCGCAGTGACCTCGCTCCGCCCTGACATGGTCCTGATGTCTAGGAGCACCAGGACCATATTAGTAGCGGAGCTCACTGTGCCATGGGAGGACAGGCTTGCCATCTCGCACCAACAGAAGTCGGGGAAATATCAGGACCTGATGGACGAGGCAGTCCTCAAAGGATGGCACGCCAGTATGTTTCCCATTGAAGTAGGATGCAGAGGCTTCCCAGCTACATCAGTGCGATACTTCTTCCAGAAGCTCGGCCTGGAACAAAAACACCTGAAGAAGGCCATTAGGGAAATAGGTCAGGTAGCCGAGGCTAGCTCGAGATGGCTGTGGTTAAGGAGATCCCACAGTTGGAACCCTTCTGCAGGCGAAGGCTAACCACCATTGCTGCCCCACTCAGGTGAAGCGTACAGGTTAAGGGGCGAAACGCTAATGACCTTGAGCAACCTGCTGACGATGCAGGAGGGTTCTCAACATGGTGGGATCGCAGACCATCCTCATTAGTAAACACCAGCATAGGAATCCCCAGCATCATCCTTCTTGTAGCCCAAGCAGTTCCTGCTTGTAGCAGAAGCATCTCTGATGTTTATCTCACCTACAGGGTATTGGTTATGGTTACAGTCCCTGGAGCAGTGTGGGGTTAATAATAATAATAATAATAATAATAATAATAATAATAATAATAATAATAATGGTATTGAGGTGTGGGGAGAAGTAAGGGTGGGATTCGAACCTGCAATGCTCTGATCTTAAGTTCACCTCTCACTAGGCCACGGCTGCCAAATCTTACTATTTATGTTATGATTCTGAACATCTTGTAAGGGTGGGGATGGTTTATGTTTGAGTGATGGTGTGGTGACTGGTGTAAATGGAGTGAGTATGGGTGCGTGACGTGTTGGATGAAGTCATTGCTGTTGCCTTTGATGCTCCTAGTACTGCCACTGCCTCTGCTGCTGCAGGAGGAAATGGCTTTGTACTATCTCAAGAAAGTATTTGATAATATTTTAAATATCTACTGTTTTTAAAAAATAAATTGAGTGGATTAGGGTGGAGGAGTATGGTATGGTGGGGAGAGAGAGAGAGAGAGAGAGAGAGAGAAGGTGGGTGTTGGTAATGACGGCTGCTGCTGCCTCTGCTAACTGCTGCTGCTGTTGCTGCAGCAGCAGGAAATGGGCTTGACCTTGCCGGCGGTGTCTCCTGGGGGGCTGGGCCGTGCCGTGCGGCCGGGCGGGAGGCTGGGCGCATCTGATGTATGGCTTGGAGAGCGCGTCCAGGCAGTAAGTGAGAGCCATGTTCTTATTTCCTCATGCCGGGCCACGGTGTCAAGACATATAAACGGGTTCATTTCTTCCATCCGCACATACCCCACCCCCTTCTCCCCTTGCTCCAGTCTCCAACCTCAACCACCACATCATCTCTCCATCTCTGATACACTCTTCTCTTTCTCCCTTGTTTGCTTTCTCTCTCTCTCTCTCTCTCTCTCTCTCTCTCTCTCTCTCTCTCTCTCTCTCTCTCTCTCTCTCTCTCTCTCTCTCTCGCTCTCTCTCATACACACTGCATACAATTTTCTCTCTACCTCTCTTGCTTTTCTCTCTATCTCTTTAATACACACGCTCATGCATATATACACACACACGTACACCCAGACACATTCGCACCCCTCCGGCTTGCCATTGGTGAGGAGGAGCGCTAAATGTCAAGCAGCCGCGACTCGGCCTGTTTGTAGTGTTTTATTAGTGCAGCTGGGGTAAGGGCAGGGAGAGTGTGAGAGGAGAGTGAGGAGAGGAGAGGAGATGAGAGTAGAGGAAAGCGGGAGTGTGTGAGCGAGAGAATGAGGGAGAGAGAGGGAGTTAGAGAGAGAGAGAGAGAGAGAGAGTGAATGTGTGAATGTGTGTGAGAGAAAGAGAGCGAACGGATGTGATGATTTGCATTCATTTGTAGCGTGCCTAGTAGGCCTGTCACGATAACAATTTTTGCCAGACGATAACGATAACAAGAAATTATCGCGATAATCGATAATATTGTCTCTCTCGCCATTTTCAAACAATATAATGTGCAATAAAAAACACTGCTATGCAAGGTGCGGCCTCCTTCTTGAAACATTGAATGTAACATTTGGGCCAGCAGACTCAGAGGTTTAAATAATTAAGATTGACGCCTGCTCCAAGAAGAAATGTGTCAAACAATATAGCCTAATGACGTAAAAATGCAATAAAAATGTGACTACACCCCTTCATATTTTTAAAGCATCACGGCGGGGGATATATGTTTTTAAATACATCCTCATGGAGCACAATAGGCTCTAAATAGGCTTTTTTGTATTTATTATGAAGGTAAGTTATATAGTCTTTCTTTAACATTTTCTGTTATTTATCTTTCTCAAGCACACTGAATGGCTTATAGGCCTATCCATTGTGTGATGTAAAATAACCTACTGGTGGGGTATTGTTAATTCACAAATTATTACTTATTAGTAATAACTTATTAGCTTATTTCAAACAAATGCACGTTGTTACTAGCTAATTGTCAGTCAAAACCCAAATCAGCCCTGTTAAAGGCATTTCAACATCAGCAAAAAGCAAAAGAGCATGAACAGATGCACAAGTTTCAGCTCTCTCTCTCTCTCTCTCTCTCTCTCTCTCTCTCTCTCTCTCTCTCTCTCTCTCTCATACCCTCGACCGGAACAAGCTGCAATTCTGCGCACTTTAAAGTCCTTTATGAACGCCCATACATTGATTCTTATGAGTTATGAGTCGCCATGCCTCTGTTTCCCCTGTAGCGCGCTCAACCGTTCACATTCTCCTGGTGTGAAAGATTTAAATCCACAAATCTTATCTTCATGATTTGCTTGCGGACTGCCTACTCATATTGTTAGGTCTAAATAAACAAGAAATATAGCGAAAATCACAAAAAGAACAGACAACGAACGTCGGGATAGGAGGCGCATTGAAATAATAGTGGAAACTCGGCGAGGTTTAAAATAACAGCCTCAGAGCAAGTTTGTCGCGACGGCACCACTATTTCATGTTTGCACAAACACGTCTTCGTCGTGGATATTGGGTTGCTGCGCATGTTTCAAAATGAACATTTGCCTCCGTGTTGGAGCTGTTCATTCCCCTCTCTGAGGAACGTTGCAGATGCGCTGATTGAGACTGGAAGAATATTGCGCTCCTAGTCTAGCGCTGATTCTTTGTCGAGGCTTATAAGCGACGCGCGGGAACACCAGCGTTCTATTTCAAAGACGCAAGTAGCCAGATCAATGCACTTTTTTCCAATCAGAACTGCACTGGAACTTAAAATTACACCAACATTTAAGCGTCATTGCGCTGCGTTGGCCTATAATGCGCCATCAGTAGTCTTATGGCTACGGTAGAGAAAGGGAGATAGGGAAAACAAAACATCACGCAAATAACTTCTCGTTACTTATCGGGGCCAGAAAAGTGATCGTTCTTGTAAAAAGTTATCGTCCGATTTATTGACTTATCGTATATCGTGACAGGCTTAGTGCCTAGGGAAGGAAAATGCAAGTCACCATGGAGTGGGCACTGGGGAGTGAGTATTAGTATGTCTTCACACGCTACTGAACCCCCAGCCCCCATCTCATCTCATCTCATCTCAACCCTGCCTAGCAGAACCCAAGCTGAAGCACCAACCAACTCAAGCCCCCACCCCTCCCTCCCCGCTTGCTTGCTTGCCTGCCTGCCTGCCTGCCTGTCTGCCTCTCTCTCTCCCCTTTCTAGATCGAGATACAGAGACACCGCTCTAGGCAGCTGCCGAATTGGCTGAGCATTAGAGGTGGCTCATGTGGTATCGTCTGGAGGTTTTTTTTTTCTTGTCTGTTTTTTGGGAAGGGCTTTGCTTTAATTGTCGAGCAGAAAATTGAATGGCGCCAATCAATACCAGGGGTCCTTAGGAGGGCCTGAATAGAATTTTTCTCCAATCGATAGCTTGCAAGGCTAATGTGTTTCCTCGAGCCTGTATCGTGATGTTGGAGGGAGGGGATGGCGCTAGTTTCCAGTAGTAATGGTGGTGGTGGTGGTTCTTGTGGTGGTTTGGTGTTTCACATCCCAGTAGCAATTATTCCGTTTTTCTTAGTTTCAAGGGTCTTTGATAGACATTACTGCTTTTGACTGGAATACTCTCTAGTATTAGCATGTTTCTCATTAGTTTGTATGGTGTGGTTTTTGAAGGCGTTTGAAGTGTCTTTGTTTCCAAGTGAGAGCCCGCCTCATACCAGACAGACACAACAATTGACTACACTTGCCTTGTCTTGCCTTTGACTCTACAGCGAGGGTACAGACATGGCCTGAAGTACACTGACCCCAAACCGCTACTGTGCTACCAACCCCCTCCCTCTCCTCTTCTCCCCCTCTCCCCTCTCCCTCTCCCTCTCCCACTCTCTCTCTCTCTCTCTCTCTCTCTCTCTCTCTCTCTCTCTCTCTCTCTCTCTCTCTCTCTCTCTCTCTCTCTCTCTCTCTCTCTCTCTCTCTCTCTCTCTCAGCCAAAGATAGACACAGAGTCAGCTGAATTGGGTGAACAGAGGAGGTGTCTCCTTTTTTTTTGGAAGGATTTACTTTAATTGTCGAGTTGGAAATTGAATGGTGCCAATCAATATCACCATCCTTGGTAGAGAGGCTGAAAATATTTTCAATCAATAGCTTGTAAGGCTGATGGCTGCCTTTTTCATAAAGCCTGGATAATGGAGATTGAAACAGCAAGAAGGTGTCTTGTTGACAATGCTGGACCACAAACCATATCACACCACACAAAAGCAGCAGTGGCAGTAGCAGAATCGGCTTCGCATACCTGTTTTTTTCCCCCTTTCGTCTGCTTGCCTCAGGCAATCAGGAACGACAGATAAGCACGTAGGTAGGTAATGCTTCCAACCAAATCAGCCTTAGTAGCTAAACGAGTAGAACCTTCCCCTCCACCCTTCCCCTCCCCTCCTCACCTCACCTACCTGTGTAATTTCCCCCTCTCAGCTGTCAGTCAAGTCGGGCGTCGAGAGCAAAGAGCCGAGGCTCGAGAGAGAGAGCGAGCTAGCGAGAGCGCGATGCTATTTGTTTGCAGACACACAATGACCCTCTCATGATTCATTTATCGGAGGCGTAACCAACGGCAACAAATCCGTAATGACGATAAATGATTTATCGCCGGGTGTGGGGCCGTTGCCATCTCGCGCAGGCAGTGCTCGCGCAGGCAGTTGATTAAAATATAGTCTGATTAAATAACCGCTAAACCAGCAAGCTCGTTAATTTGCCTTCAAATTGAGGGAAATGCGAGCAAGTCCGTAAACACGCTTTTTGCTGCAGTACAATTAGTCAGGTTTTCATTATTTCAGATGGCTTTGACGCACAGTTATTAATGCTCAACACACATTTTTCATTAGTTCATTTGCTTTGCTGGCTATGAGCCGTCATCAATTGAACACACTTATGTAGTGTCTTCTAAGATTTTTTTTCCCCCAGCTAAGGGTAAGCCAGAGCCATATATAGGCAGACACTGCAACAGGGACTACGCTTGCCTTGCCTTGTCTTGCCTTTGACTCCGCAGCCAGGGTTTAAACATGGCCTCGAGTGCACTGACCCAAAAATGCTACCTCTGTGGAAATGTGGGGAAATTTCCCCAACGCCTTTTCAAAGGCTTTACCTCAAACACTGCAAACATTGCAACATCTCACACACAAACTAGTCTCACTTGTGTGAGTAATGTACACACATACAGACTGTGGTCCTCCTACCACATTACGCACGCACGCACACACACACACACACACACACACAGTACACACACTACACAATGCAGAGATATAGAAATTGTACAAGCATGTTACAGACATGATCTCATACACGTGCTTATATCGGTCTGAAAAGTGTTAAGGCGTCTGAGACGTGTGTTTCCTAATGAAAATTTCCCCGGTGGCTCTGGGGGTGACGAAGGGGAGAGCTGTGGCCGGGCAAAACACTTCCTTCGCCCCAGACCCACCCCCCCGCCTCCCCCAGAAGACTGCGTCACCATGGTGATGGATGTCCAGCGCTGCCGCTGACGGCTCAATGTGCTTACCTAACAGCAGCGGCAGCACTCCTGTTCCCCACCCGCAGTCCCCTCTCACCCTCTCCCTCTGAGAGAGAGGTAGAGGGAGAGAGAGAGAGAGAGAGAGAGATATACGGAGGAAGGGAGAGGGAGAGAGAGACCGACGTATAGAGAGACAGCTAGAGAGAGAGAGGTAGGGGGAGAGCGTGGAAGAAGAGGGAGAGAGAGAGATGTAAGGAGAGAGAGGTGTGGAGAGAGAGAGCTACAGAGAAAGGTGGGTACATGGAGAGATGGTTAGGAAGGGAGGTAGACTGACTGAGAGAGGGTGTAAAGGAGTGGCAGAGCGAGAAGGAGTGGTGGAGAATGGAGCAGCAGAGAGGGAAATGGAGGATGCAGGGAGATCAAGGAAGACAATTGCAGACAGGAAGGAGTAAGGTCTACTGAAGGGGTGGGAGCAGAGAAAGCTAGATGGTGGGGTTTCGGGTAGTGTGTGTGGCTATCTCTCACACACACACACGCAGAGAGAGAGAGACCATGCTTGGCTAAGCAGAGAGCAGCCCAGTCCATTTCTCAAAGGTTAATAGAGCTGCCTCGTAATGGCTGCTAATCAGCAGGTAATCTGTTTTCCTTCTATTAATATTCTCTCCGGTCAGCGATGACCAAGAAAGCCTGCCCCTCCCGGGCCGTGTGTGCATGCGTGCATGCGTGCGTTTGTTCGTTCGTTCGTTCGTGTGTGTGAGGGAAGGAAAGGGAGAGAAAGAGAGTGAAGCGGATGCAGAGAAAAAAAAAGACACACACACACACACACACACACACACACACACACACACACACACACACACACACACACACACACACACACACACACACACACACACGGCAAAATACTCAGACACACACGCACAGAGAAGAAAACACACACACACACACCCCTACTAGCCCTTATTTCTTAGTCATAGACACACACACACCTCCCCCTTATCCATGCCTGGAATGTCAAGAGCCAAGGCCGCTGTGTACACACAGGCCTTTTTCTTTCCTCTCCTTTTCAGGAAAACTATAAATATCTAATGCTCCCCCAGCACTCTCTAGGGGAGCACACAATGGCGGCTAACCGCTGATTGTGTACCCTCTTTCCAGAGAGAGAGAGAGCGAGAGCGAGAGCGAGAGCGAGAGCGAGAGCGAGAGAGAGCGAGAGAGAGCGAGAGCGAGAGCGAGAGCGAGAGCGAGAGCGAGAGAGAGAGAGAGAGAGCGAGAGAGAGAGAAGAGAGAGCGAGAGCGAGAGCGAGAGCGAGAGCGAGAGAGAGAGAGAGAGAGATGGAGGTTTGGAAAGAGAGAAGCAGATGTGGAGATGGATCTGGAGAAAGAAAGAGAAAGAAACGGATATGTGGAGAGAAAGTCACAGATGTGGCGAAAGACAAAAGACATGGAGATGTATGTAGTTGTAGATAAGAGAGAGAGGGGGGGAGAGAGAGAGCGAGAAATATATGCTCTTCACTGAAGCATGAGGACACCATGTTCAGAAATCACATTTCCTATCCTCACCCGCCCCTCTATTTTAAAAAAGAAACTATTCTGTTTGTCTATCTTTCTTTCTTTTTTTAAAATGCATTCTTCCTTTATTTTCCTCCTCCCCTGACCCGCCATCTAGTCAGCCTGCCAAGACCCTAAAATAAATGTTTGATGGCATTTTCTGTTAAAAGTTGGCAACCATGCCAGAAGTTATCAGCATGGGCTAAGGTTTCAGAATCACCTGGTTGCCAACATGGAACTTGACCTTTAAGGTCAAATATGAAGGTCAAAAGGTCAATCACGGTCAAATAACAGTGTTATTTAGTTTGAAAATGTTAAAATGATGTTAAAAGTGGGCAACCATGCCAGAAGTCATCAGCATGGACTAAAGATTCAGAATCAACTTGTTGCCAACACGGAACTTGACCTTTAGGGTCAAATTTGAAGGTCAAAAGGTCAAAAACAATGTATTTTCTGGTTAGTCCATTTTGGGAACTGTATATTCATGGAATTATTTTTCAAATGTCAGCAACCATGCTAGATGTTATCAGCATGGACTAAGGTTTCAGAATCACCTGGTTGCCAACATGGAACTTGACTTTTAAGGTCAAATTTGAATGTCAAAAACAATGCATTTTCTGGTTTGCCTTTGGGGGGGGGGCGCTTCATATCCATGGAATTCTTTTTCAAAAGTTGACAATCATGCTAGAAGTTATCAGCATGGACAATGGTTTCATGGTCCATGGTTGCCAGCATAGAACTTGACCTTTAAGGTCAAATTTGAAGGTCAAAAGGTCAACCGAGGGAAAAAAAAACGTTTTGGGTTTTTGTGATGTGCTTTCATAAAATACATGTTGTTTGCATGATGTATTGAATAATTAGTACCTGGAGGAGATATTTCTTATTATTTAAATCATTGAGTGAGTGAAAGTATTGGAACAAATTATATTAAAGAAAATAAAACACTGTTTTGATGAGGTTTCTCCCGAAGCGGACAGCGCTGTCAAAAGCTGCATTTGGGGTTTTCTGACAGTGGACTGTGGAAGTGGTCGCGAGAGTCACCCTTCACCTACTAATGACTCAAATAAGTATCAGATGACTGAACAGTGATTAATGAACCTTTTAATCCTACTTAGAACCCCTTAAAACACTAGTCTTAAGTGAACAACAAAAACAAGGAAATGTGCCTTTCTGTTCCAATACTTTAGGGGCCTGTATATTTAGAAGTTATGTAGTCTTTATTATTAGGGTATGAATGAAAGTGATTATTGCAAATGGTCAATAACAAGAATGTAATTCATCATATTGTTTGTTTATTTCAATAATAATTAAAACGATAATTAAAATTCAAATGTGATGTCAGTACATACTGAATATTTATGTATTTAAAGGAGCTATTGTTGCTATTATTACAAAAAGGTTGTGTCATCTAAACCCCTACGGCGTTTAAACAATCTACATTTTAATCACATGCAGGTATACAGGGCTGTCCATTCATCAGGCAACTGCAGGCATGTATTGGCCACTTGGTTCTACAACCACAACTTATCAGTCCTAAGCTACTATGTGGAACTGGAGGTTTCCTTTGCCACACAGCCATCAAGTGTTGGTCTACAACTTTCCAACCACCAGCCTCCTCAGTGTCTTTGTTAATATGTACTTTGTCAGACTGCAGCCATACATTTGCCTGCTGATTTGCTTATGCAAAATGCAATCCATATGCATCACTTGGTGGTAACATATCAATTGCCTTTTAGTCTTTCTGAAAAAAGTCATGTCTAGACCGATCAATACCCAAAGAAAACTCAAGCCTGGGAAATTGCAACAGAACATTCTACAGTAGTTATGAGAACATCAAGAAAAGTGTGCAATACTTGATCTACTCTGTAGGTTTCATTTCCTAACCATGATATGACATAGCAAATCAGCAAGTATACTCCATTGCTATAACCATTTGAAACACATTAGAAATAACAGAAGTCATTATTTTTTCTATGGAAAGCCTGTGAATTGATGGGGCAAAGCAAATTAACTGGTGAGGCAATGCATATCCCATTTCATACCAGCAGCTTCACAATGTGCTTCACAAAGATGAATAAAGTAATTTAGATGACCAGAGTGAAAATACAAGTTTAAGCTAATTTTATGCTAATGAGCTATGATGAATGTCTAAGGATGACAGGCCAGAACCCCACCATGATAAGCCAAATCAAATCATATCAAATTATAGGCCTACTAATTATTCAATATACAGTACCATGCAAACAACTTGTATTTTATGAAAGCACATCACAAAAAAAAATGATTTTTTAATTGACCTTGGTTGACCTTTTGACCTTCAAATTTGACCTTCGAAGTCAAGTTCTATATGGTAACCAGGTGATTCTGAAACTTAAGTCCATGCTGATAACTTCTAACATGGTTGCCAACTTTTGAAAACAAGAATCCCATGAATATAAAGATCACCAAAAAAGGCAAACCAGATACATTGCTTTTGACCTTCAAATTTGACCGTAAAGGTCAAGTTCCGTGTTGACAACAAGTTGATTCTGAATCCTTAGTCCATGCTGATGACTTCTGGCATGGTTTCCCACTTTTAACAACTTTGTAACAATTTTTAACTAAATAACACTGTTATTTGACCGTGTTTGACCTTTTGACCTTAAGATTTGACCTTAAAGGTCAAGTTCCATGTTGGCAACCAGGTGATTCTGAAACCTTAGCCCATGCTGATAACTTCTGGCATGGTTGCCAACTTTTAACAAAAAATGCCATCAAAAGTTTATTTAAGCACCTTAGCTGCTGATGGCAGGCTGACTAATCTAATCCCCGACACTTGCGGAGGAGCAACATTTGTTATCTGGCCCCGGCTTGCTTGCGTAGTCACATCCCCGCGCGGAATGGCTTTGGAAATGCCTTTTGAGGCACTGCATTAGGATCGATTTGTGAAGTCTGTGGCTCGCCTCATCTGATGCGAGACTTCTCTCTCGCTCCCTCCCTCCCTCCCTCCCTCCCTCACCCCTCTCTCTCTCCCTCCCTCCCTCCCTTGCTCCCTCGCTCCCCTTTCCTTCCTTCTGCGCCGTGCACTGCACACCATCTTCTTTTCTCTCCCGCCTCTGATGAATTTCAAGAGAGGAGAGAGGAGGGAAAGGGGAGAAGGAAAAAAGGCAGACAGCAGGGAGAGAATGAGAAACTATGAGCGGGAGAGATGGATGGAGAGAGAGAGAAACAACAGAGAGAGAAAGAAAAGAGAGATTGAGAGGGAGATGGAGTGAGAGAAAGAAAAGGGAGAGTGAGAGAGAGAGAGAGAGAGAGCGAGAGAGAGAGAGAGAGAGCGAGAGAGCGAGAGAGCGAGAGCGAGAGAGAGAGAGAGAGAGAGAGCGGCAAGGGAGAAAAGCCATAGCAAGGGAGGCTTAGTCATGAGAGCTGTCACAGGCTCTTTTGATGTGGGCAGAGGCACAGAGGAGATGAGGGGAGCTGGCGTGTCGAGGACGGCGGTGTAGAGAGAGAGAGAGAGAGAGTAGGGAGGGGGTGGCGGGTTGTTGGATTGTGATTCCAGCACGAGATTCGAGAGGCTTTGCCGTGTCAGTGAAGGGTGGGGTGAGGGTTACTGGGGCAGAATCACAGCGTTGCATAATAAGATTGGGGCACTGATGAATGAATTGGGATTTTTTTCTTTCTTCCTTTAAAAAAAAACCCAAACAAAACCAAAAAAAAGAGACAGACTAGCAAGTCGGGCTTTTTGCGTGTTGAGCAGACAAGCCATAGCCAGCTTTGCCGTATCCTGCTGAACCAAATATTCTCCTTTCCCCCCTGCCAATCTGTCTGCTTTATTTGAGTGCCTTGTCCATTGTTGCTCTTGACACGCAGGCTACAATACAAGCCCTTCACTCTGCATGCATGCACCCTTTGCTGTGCAGTGTGCACCCACCCCCAACCCAGTTACCACCACACGACATCACACAGTTCTGCCTGCATAGACTCATCAATCTCATTGGGTCCCGCAGCCTTGTGCTTTAGTTAAGTAGTCTTATTAGGCTGCTTCACTGGTGCAGGCTTCATTCATTCCTTGTCTGATTAGGCTGTTTAGCATGGCGTGTTACGGGTTCAGCAGCACATTTCGCTGAGGCCGGGGCCCTTGGTTTGTTTAGTATGCTGACGAGGTCGATCACCGGGCTTGTTTAGTGCTGGCGCGTTATCGATCGATCTGCAGCTCGCCTTAGAGGTGCAAGGCTAGCCAGCGGGAGCTGACTGGGAGCCGTGTTGCCCTTGGCTGGCCATTTTGGCAGCCGGGTTGTTCTCCCCTTCCTGCATAGACCCTGGCCTGTGCGAATGTGTGTGTTTGTGTTAGTGTGTATATGTGTGAGGTCAACACACACTGAACTAACACTATCAAAACACAAACACATGCATGTCCCATACATATACCGGTATGCACAAATTAACACACTCTCTCACTCTCAACACATCCTGCCTCATACACACACTCACTAACACAAACACACTTGGTCATCTGTCAAAGACTTATTTACTGTGACTGGGTCTGTGGGTTATGTTGGGATGCAGCAGTAGGGGTGTTGCTACAGGCTTTGCCTTGCTGTGTTGGACATTAAGAGCAGAAATTCAGCAGCTAGGGAAAGATCTAGAGAAGAGAGCGCAGCTGTTTGACTGGAGTGTGGATGGACTCAGAGGGAGAGGGGGGCTTGAAGAGGGTGAATAAATGAAGAATGGGGTGTTGGGGTGGGGTGGGAGGCATACTAAGGATAGGGTAGGATGGAAGGACAGGAGGGAATCAATGGTTTTAATACAGTGATCTAATCCTGCAAGTTAATAACCTTTATCGCCCGTAATTGCAGGGGTCTAAATGCTTTAATGCAGTCAAACAGATTGGGCAGTGGGGTGTGGGGGTGTGTGGGGGTGCTAATGGAACCTACGTGGCTAGTTACCACGCCTGGGAAGAGGGTATAGTACGTGTCAATGAATGCACACCTGTATGAGCGTGCATGTGTGTGTGTGTACGCCATCAAGCCTGTATGTAAGAGGGAATGTGTGTGTGCTTGTGTCTATTGTTTTTTTCAGTTTCAATTTTAAAAAGGAAGCAAACCAAAATGGTGGCCAAAAATGCGGTCATTTTTTTTTTCAAATGCGCAAAAACATCCTTTTGTTGTCCATTATTTCCAAGGGCAATGGGTCATACCATTGCACAGTGCACACACTTATCCAACCTGTAAGTTAGTATGTAAATGACATCATGCGTTTATCCAACCCTATGTTTAAATTACATCATGCACCTCGGCCTGCTCCGTCTGAGCCAGAGATTGGACATCAAGCAGCTTGCTTTCGCCATCCGTGTCCTTAGCTCATTGGTGGCGTGCTCGCTAGACAGTAAGCCTAGCCTATGCACCGTATCTCACACACGCACACACACAGAGTGTGAGACACATGAGGGTCATTTCCTATGTGAAATGTGGAGGGGATTATCTTCATGTTTCTCTGCCTGCCCCTCTCTCTCTCTCTCTCTCTCTCTCTCTCTCCCTCTCTCTCTCTCCCTCTCTCTCTCTCTCTCTCTCTCTCTCTCTCTCTCTTTCTCTTTCTCTTTCTCTTTCTCTTTCTCTTTCTCTCTCTCTCTCTCTTTCTCTCTCTCCTTCGGCAGGTCCCATAAATCAGGTCTTGCAGCTGCTTTCTGTTTTCGCTCTGAAAGGGGCTGTAAAAGCGGTGTGGTGCGGTGCGGTGTGCTGTGACGTGGCGTGGCGTGGTGCGGTGCGGCAGGCGGTGGGGGGCTTCTGCTCCCTCCTTCGTATGCTGAATGTGAAATGTCAGTGTTATTGAACAGGTGCTGTGGGGCTGCTCCCCTCCGCTCCGTCATGCCTTTATTCCTCCTCTCCTCACGGCTCGGAGACGGAGAGAAAAGGGAGAGAGAGAGATAAAAGAGAGAAATGAAGGGAGAATTGACTGCGGTAGGGAGGGAGGGAGGGAGAGATGAAGGGATCAGTAAAACGTGCGCGAGGGGTGGACGAATGGAGAGGAAGAAAAAAATGGGGATCAGGTAGTGTGTGTGTGGTAGACAAGGCACTCACACACATACTACACACACATGCATGAAATGGATGGTTGTCTGAAAATCAGCGTTCGCTGCTGTATCTCTGTTAGAGGGAGGGAGGGAGGGAGGGAGGGGGGTTGGGAGGAGGAGGAGGAGGAGGAGGAGGAGGTGAGGGGTCAGTGTGTTCCCCCCAGGGGCCAAATGTTACAATTAATGTTCTTCCCACACACACACACACACACACACACACACACACATATACACCCTCCCTCCGGCAGGCCGGCCGCCACTTCCGTCAAGCCCACTCACCCTGTCATTTTATTACATTATATTTTCATTTACTTGCGTGTGTGTGCGCGCGCACACTCATTTTTTTCTTCCCTTCAACCATTTGGTCCGAAAGCCTCTTGTATGTCCCCCACCCCACAACCCTCTCTCTGTCTTTAGCCAGCCGTCCCTCCTGTTGTCATCGTGCTAGACTAATTGCTTTGTAAAATGGCTGAAAAACATCGGCGTGCTCGTGCCACCGTGCCACCCATTAATTTCCTTAGTTTGTTTTAAATATGCATAAACCTGCCAAAGACCGCGCTGTTACTGCCTCATTTGTTCCATTTATTCATGTATTCATGTTTTTTCTTTTCTTTCTTTCTTTCTTTCTCTTTTTCTCTCTGTCTTTTTTTCTGTCTTTCTTTTCTTGTCTTGTCTTGTCTGTTTTTCTCTTCCTTCCCCAGAGTGGTGTCGTTTCACTGCTTGTTAAGACACCAAGGAGGCCGGTGGTGGAGAGAGGCGCTTTCTAAAAGGGGGTGAATGCAGTCAAGGTTAGTCACCAGAGGCAATCAAAGACGCTTCCTGCTTTTTTTTCTTTCTTTTTTTCTTTTAAATGTTATCTCCTCCTAACCTCCTCCCCTCCTCTCTGTGACTTGCTATAGCCTGCTTCCTTTCTCTCCCTTCCTACACTACACAAATAACCCTTCTCACCCACTCAAAGACCCCTTGTCCACACACACACACACACACACACACACACACACACACACACACACACACACACACACACACACACACACACACACACACACACACACACACACACACACACACACACACACACACACACACACACACACACATAACACAGATACACACAGAGAAACATGCATAACACAGACACACGTAACACACACACATCTTGCATAATTGACACACTCATTACACACATGCACACACACACACACATGCACACACACACACACACACAGATACACACACAGAGATACACACACACTGCAAACCACACCACCCACTTACTTATTCTGCCCTCTGCTTGCCCCCCACCCCAGCCTTAAATGCAACCCCTTGTCTATATTTTCCCACTGCTGTTACCGCTGCCTGGGTTGCTTGCTAGCTGTCGTTGCCACCTCGTCTTCTTCACTCTACATTTTCCCCTCGAGCTAATATGGCTGCCGTATCTAATGCCTGCGCTGATGATGTGAACACTCCTCTCCCGAACCAACGCGCTTTACATTTGCACATCTAGTTGTCTGCCTCTTCCCTCCCTTCCCTCTCTCCCTACATATTGTACACACACACACACACACACATACACACACAAATACACACACACACACATGACGTGACCTCCCCTTTCGCCCATTATTAGCAGCAAAAAAATCACACACACACACACACACGTTTGCACACACACACACACACACACACACACACGCACACACGCACACACGCACACACACACACACACACAGCCACAGCAGGCTGGCACGTGGTATGGGAGGGAGGATGAGTGTGTGGGGTAATAAATCCGGTAATGATATGGCGGCTCTGTCTCGTTCTCTTTCTGTGTGGAGCGCTGGAACAGGTTACTTAATGACTTTGGTAATTGGCTTTCTGCTCACGCTGCACCTCTCTCTCAGACTCTCTCTCCATCTCTCTCTTTGTCTCTCTCTTTCTTGCTCTCCCTCTCTATGTCTCCTTCTCTCTCTCTCTCTCTCTCTCTCTCTCTGTGTCTGTCTCTCTCTTTCTCTCTCTCACTACGTCTTGTTTTCTCTTTCTCTCTCTCTCTCTCTCTCTTTCTCTCTCTCTCTCTCTCTCTACGTCTCTCTCTCTCTCTCTCCTCTCTACGTCTCGTTTTCTCTCTTGCTCTCTCTGTCTTCTGCTTCCTCCATCCTTGCTGATGTACGCAGACTCTGCTCTCTTGCTCTGCTGCTTTCCTCCATCTGCTGCCATCTCTTTCTCTCTCTCCCTCTCCCTCTCTCTTTTTTCCTACTCCCTCTCTCTGTGTATCTCCCTCTTGAGGTCCATCTTTGCATTCCTCTCTCGTTTTGATCTCTCTCTTTCTGTCTGTCGTCTTTCCTTTCCCTCCGTTCCTCTGTCTCAACTCTCAATATAATCTCCACTCTGTCTTTTCCTTTCCCTCTCTCAACATTTTTTGCTCTCTCTTAATCTTTCTCGCCTTTTCCGTTCCTACCATCCTTTCACTGTTTCCTTTCTTTTTCTATCTCCGTCTCTCTCCTCTTCCCCCAGCTCCCTTAGTTCCGTTCTCATTTTTTTTCTCCTCGTCTCTTCTAGCCAGAGTGGCAATCTCTTCTCCTTCAGTCTCTCTCCCCCTCTCAATCTTCCTCCATCTTGAAAAAAAAACCCAACATCACTAAAGCGCCATCGCATCACCACACACCCAACTCTCTGCTCCTCTCACTTCCTCCCTCTCTCTCCCCACNCCCCCCCCCCCCCCCCCCCCCCCCCCCCTCCTCCCCTCCCCCCCCGCTCACATCACATCTCTCGTCTGCTCTCACGTCTCTCACACGGCCAGACCTAGACCCAGACAGACACCCAGAGACACTGCCCCATTCTGGGGAGGATGACTTTCATCAGGGCAGTAATTTGATAAAATATCCAGGAGATGGACTTGAGAAATGCGTTGTGACAGGGCGGATTGGAGCCCGCAACAACTCTGTCATAACGCCTGCCTGCCTGCCTGCTGGCCAAGCACTCTTCTCTCCTCCTCTCTCTCTCCTCCCCTCTTTATCCGTCTCTCTCCTCCTTTCTGTCTCTGTCTGCCAAGGCTCTAGCAGAAAACAAACACACCTGCACATGTAGACACATACTGCACCTGCACAAACACACACAGCCACACAGCCATACACACACACGCGGCCCCAGACACATATTTGTACTATGAATGTTCTTACTGCAATTTAAAGAATGTAGCTGGAGGCAGGGAGTCAACCTTCTCTGGATGATTCAGAGTCTGAGCGAGAGCTTTGGTGCCTCGTCAAGTGCTCTCTCTCGTTCTCTTTCTCTCCGTCCATCTTTCTCTATTTCTCTTGTCTCTTTTCTGAACCTTGCTCTGTCCTTCTAGCTCAAACTCCCTCGTCTTCTCTTTTTCTCACTCTTCATGAAGCTCTCTATATCTTGCTTTCTTTCTTTCTCTCTGGCTCTCTCTCTCACTCTCTTTCCCTCTCTCTCCCACTCTGTCTCTGTCTCTCTCTGTGCTGCTGTTGTGTTTGCACTGGCCCGTGTCAAAGCGTTTGTTTTGCCTGCGTGTTGTGGAATGTACCTGCAGTCGACAGAGAACAATGACCCCCCTGTGTGTCTGCCTCAGCTCCCTCCTGGAGCAGCCACGGCTGACATGGACCTCGGAGGCTTTCGTCCCTTTGTTTTCTCTATTTCTCTCTCTTTCTCTCTCTCTGCACAACTAACAGTACCACCCATTCCTACCCCCACCCCATCGCCTCCCTGCCTGTCTTGTGTGCTGCTATGCTACTGTCCTGTCAGCTGTTCACTTGACAATGTCGTAACTCACTAATAAACACACACATACTAACAAAAATAACATGCTAACACACACACACGCATTCACACACACACACACACACACACACATGTATTCCCTCTCTCTCTCTCTCTCTCTCTCTCTCTCTCTCTCTCTCTCTCTCTCTCTCTCTCTCTCTCTCTCTCTCTCTCTCTCTCTCTCTCGTTCTTTCTCTGTGTAGGGGGACTCACCGTGTAATAGCAGGTTGGGAGATTTAAGTGACTCTCTCCAGTAAATCTTTTCTCCCTCCGTCTTCAAGAATAGAGAGAGGGGGAGGTGGAGGGTTGGTGGCAAAGGAAAGGAAGGAGGGGAAGGAAGGTGAAAGAAAAATGTCTGCACCCTCCCGAACCCCCCCCAGCACCCCCCCCCCCCCCCCAGAGTTGTCGCTGCATCATGTTTCACTGGAGATAAGAGATTTTGTGTGCCCCCCCCTCCCCAGTACAAATCATCGGCTATTTCCAGAAAATGCTATGTAACATTCGCCAGGTTGCAGATCGTTTGCACACGTTTCTCTTGTACGTCTTGTTATGTGTTCACATTGCAGCCATGATCCATCCAGGGCTGATGATATTCAGGCTCCGTGCCTGATTTCAGGCTCGACAGAGATTGTAACATAAACATATAACCCATGACTCATCAAAAATGTTGTCATGACCCATTTGGTTTTTCTCATTCATTTCAAAAATGGTTAAAGGTTCAGGCTCAGGATTTGTTTTTTCTAATTTCAGGCCTGATGATCTCTGTTCATAGGCATGTGTGTACTGTAAAAGTATACAATATACATACCGCTTTACGTAGCAATATATAATACTACTATGCTACTCACTGCAATACTACTCACTTACGTCCTCTGTCTTCTTTGGTACATAAAGGCAAAAAACGGTATCTTCTTTTGCCTATTCATAGCCCTGTGTTGTAGAAAACCATTTTACTCTTGGAGAAGCACAAGTTCTGTTGTGTACAGTACATGACGTGTACACACACATACACTCAATTGTATATAATATATCAGACGGTGCTATTTGAATGTATACACACTCGTGGTGTACTGTATACGCAAGACAATGAGCGCTCAAGACAAGTGCTGCTCTTTTCTTTTCCTGACGCGCCCTCCCAACCAACCACATCCCAAAAATACTGTCACCACTTCCCACACAGCGTGTCACTTTGAGTATGAGTGTGCTGGCATCCATGACTGTGTTAGGTTTTTTCCTCCTCACTTCTCTCAATGTGTGAAGAGCAATGAGGAGAGGAGAGGAGAGAGAGAGGGAAGGAGGGAGGGAGAGAAAAAACACTTCAGAACATCATTTCATTTCCAGCCAGAACGCTTAACACAAACAGGTGACGGAACGCATCAAATATGTTACAGTGATTAATGTACCGTCACCAAGAGCGGGAGGGAGGCAGAGAGATTGAGAGGGGGGAGGGGAGGGAAAACTGGGCTCGGAAGCCATACTTTATGTTAACCGACCTGCGTCAGAGAAGCAGCTAGCTCCCTTTTAATCCTGGCTGCCTTCCTCTGAGGCAATGCCGTCTGCAGTTTCTCCAAATGTCCATTAGGTGGCAGCATGCATGGTGTGGTTGGTGAGCTGAGCTGAGCTGAGCTGAGCTGAGCTTCTCTCTCTCTCTCTCTCTCTCTCTCTCTCTCTCTCTCTCTCTCTCTCTCTCTCTCTCTCTCTCTCTCTCTCTATCTCGCTCTCTCTCTCTGTGTAGTGTGTGTATGCCCCTGCTCAGGCTTAACATGCCTCTCTCCTCACACAGAGCTGCTTTGAGCTGATTGGGGTAGACAGGCGAGCTTTAAGTTACAGGGCCCATTCAGCTTTTTTTCCTCTCCTCTCCTCTCTGCTCCCCCCTTCCCTTCCCCCTCTCCTCCACGCTGCTTTTCCTCTTCCTTCCTTCCCCTCTCACTCTGCTGTAAGCCATTGACTGTATAGAAATCCAAGGCAAGGTCTTTTTTTCTCTCTCTCTCTCTCCATACTTACACCAAGCCAGATCAGGCTCGTCATTGAAACGGCGGCGGCTATCGCTGTATGTTTGT
>NC_085866.1:44809142-44816642 GCF_034702125.1 Engraulis encrasicolus | reverse complement strand
GCGTGCGTGCGTGTCTCGCTCTCTCTCTCCCCCCTTTCCTTTTTGCGTTTTTCTTATTTCACCTTGGTAAAGAGCCATTTTGTTTCAGCCAGTGCCTTTTCTACCCCATAAAATTCCCAAAGAGAACAGCAACAAGGCAATAAAGTGGATTGAGAAGGGGCGGGTGGCGTTCAGCTGAGGTGGGTTTTTTTTCTAGTGGGTGGGGGTAGAGAGAGAGAGACAGAGAGAGAGAGACAGAGACAGAGAGAGAGACCGAGACTCGGTAAGACTCTTACTAAGAGAGTGAGGGAGAGAAGAGAGAGAGACAGACGCAGAGAGAGGGCGGCACAGTGGCACGGCTGTTGAATGCTGAGCAAAATTGAATAGACATAGTCAGCTTCCCAGCTACATGCTTAGGCCTGTAGAATGCGGGAGTGCTTTGCTTGTAACCGCATCGGTTGTCTCCTTTCATTATCGGTTAATGGTGCCCAACTTGACAGGGCCATGTGATAAACAGAGGAGCTGTGAAATCCTGGAGGTGGAGTTCTCGTCCAGCTGATAATGGGATCTCATCTGCTGGAGGGAGAGAGGGGGGGGGGGGCAGTCAGGGAGGTAGAGAGAAAAAGACTCTCTGCTACAGCTATTTGAGAGCAGGAAATGTGAAGTGTTTGAGCTTCCTATCACTCTGCCTCTCATGCACAATCCTTGCACACAAAGCCCCAAGAGCCCGCCATCTAACAAAACACCCGCTGTGTGTGTGTGTGTGTGTGTGTGTGTGTGTGTGTGTGTGTGTGTATGTGTGTGTGTGTGTGGCAGGCCTGCCATTTTTATTCTCCCTTTTCCTACCCTAATGTTTCAGAAAATGCTTCACACGTGTGGCAACTTTACATTGGCTGTGGCAGCTGCATTCTGCGTTATACTGCTTTACCATAGCAGCCTTTTTTTTCTCCCATTCCCCCCCTTCGGCTGCATCATGCGTTGCGGCGCAGTAAACGTATAATTGCCATGCTGAAACGGATGACAGTTTTACATCATGCATTTACATAAGCTGTGCATGTGTGTTGCCTCCACAGAGAACCTCTTGTCTAAATCGACGGCGTGCTCGCTCGGTAGGTTTGCGCGCCGCATACACTGGAGGCCAACTGTAGTGTGAAAGAAAAAAAGCAGTTATACTGTATTTTCCTCTTACCTGGGTATGGTGCAACAGCACAATGTTGTGATTGTCGTTTGTGATTCAGTAGGAATTTTTTTTACGGCCCCTCCATTTGCCCCCTGGGCTGTGTGTGTGTGTGTGTGTGTGCGCGCGTGCGATTGGTGTGTGTATGAAATGGCATTCCCCAAATATCTGTCTCGCTGCGGTAGAAGTTTGACATACGTAGGTAAGGTGAGTCAGATGTAAGAGCAATTTGGTGTGTGTGTGTGTGTGTGTGTGTGTGTGTGTGTGTGTGTGTGTGTGTGTGTGTGTGTGTGTGTGTGTGTGTGTGTGTGTGTGTGTGTGTGTGTGTGTGTGTGTGTGTGTGTGTGTGTGTGTGTGTGTGTGTGTGTTTCCCTCTGCGTCTCTGGACGTGAAATAATAAAAAGTGACAAGCAGACTGAGTGAGTGGCAGAGGAGTAACATGGCAGTATGTCTCGATAAATGCCATAAATCCAGCTGGAGTGTGAAGGCTATGCTAGTGTGACATTTTGTCTGTGGCTGTGCCTGCAAAGCGTGTGTATATAGTGTGTGTGTGTGTGTGTGTGTATTTAAAGCATGGAAGTGTGTACGTGTGTGTGTTTGAAATATAGAGGGGTGTGTGTGCGTGCATGTGTGTTTTAAAACATAGGTGTGTGTGTGCAGCCAGCAGGTCTTTGCCCAGTGAAGGGCTCCCGTGGAGCTGTGAAAGCGTTGGCCGGCTGTAGGATCACTAGGGACATCACCACCACCTCTTCATGGAGAGAGAAGGAAAGAGAGGAATTGAGTGTGTGTGTGTGAGAGAGAGGCAGAGAATGAGAGAGAGGGGGAGGGGGCAGAACAATAAAAGGCCCACACTACACCAAACTGAATTCCTATTGATCCAGGCTGCCTCTTCAAATACACTGTTTGTGTCGGTTGGTGAGTTAAGATTATGGGGGCGCTTCTGGCTCCTAATTGGATTTGCCAGCAGAGAAAACGTGAATTAATGTGCTTGTGAGTCTGCTGAAGAAACATATTTAAAGACTAGACAAATAGGCAGTGATTTGATTCTTAACAATACGCATCCACCGTGCAGGCATTAAAATGTACATGCAGTTCTTTGATTTAGACTATTCATTTAATGATGTAAAAAACTGCTGCTGACGAACACACACACACACACACACACACACACACACACACACACACACACACACACACACACACACACACACACACACACACACACACACACATTCATATACATTTTCACACATATACATGTGCGTACTACACGCACGTAAACTCAATCTGAGCTGGCGCGCGCGCGCGCACACACACACACACACACACACACACACACACACACACACACACACACACACACACACACACACACACACACACACACACACACACACACACACACACACACACACACACATTCATATTAACATAAGTTACTTTCACATACATGCATATGCGTACACGCACATAGCTCTCTCTCTCTCTCCCTTGACTAGACAGACAGATTGAAAAACGATATGTCCATGCGCCGTTTTCCTCAATTCCGACATATAATCACGTGCATAACATCAAATGATTCTTTTCACCCCCAATCAATAGAAGACAATGTACATTTCACTGTCACGTACACACAGACACACATACACATACGGCATTAGGAAAGATTCACAATGCCGGTGAACAGCCCACATTGCCCTCCTCCACTGAATGGGTTTGAAGAGAGTGGGTGAGTAATTAATTCATTATCTGAAAATGCAAATGCGAAAGCACAACCTAGAGCAAAGTGCAGCAACGCATGCTTCATGTTTAATTTGAGCCCCGTTGTTTTGCCACACTGATTGTCCTAAATGGCAATGCCAATAAGACTCGGATCCTTTTATTTATTTATTTATTTTTATTTGACTATGAAAAATGAATGAGCAGATTCTAATGACTTTATTTGAAAATGACGTTCAGTTTTCTGCCGTTTAACTTCCCACACCATGTTTTTCTCCGTTCACAAATGGAAGCTACCTTTTTAATATTCTTTTCGGCAGTCGGTGTAGGCTGCAATGTTGATCTTGCCTGGGATATGGACTTCAAGATGTTGCTTATGCTTACTGGTGCAGTTTTCGAGGATATACCATATCCCCAACGGGTTACTATCAATCACGACTCCAAGCCATTCTCTCCTTCCTTTGTCCCTAGAATAAGTTGAATCCACTCCATGTTTTTGTTTTGTCTCGCATTTTAGTAAATGGGGGGTAATTCTCCTTCGCTAGTGTCTGGATAAAGAAAGACTAGGTCAGCCATGTGGATGCGTCTGTGTAACAGCTGAAGAGGGGGGGCTTACGGAGAGACGGGGAGAGATAGGCAGAACGTGGTGTGTATGCATATGAAAGAAGGAGAGGGGGTAGAGGCAGAGAAGGGAGAGCGAGAGAGGGAGACCGTGCGCGCGCGCATGTGAGTGAGTGTGTGTGTGTGAGAGCGAGAGAGTGAATGTGTGTGTGTGAAAAAGGAAGCCGAGTCTTTGAACGGTGAACTCAGTGATTTCCTACCCTTCGAAGTGCTGCACGGTATCAAGACTACGGTCCTTTATGCTTTTCACATCGGGAGCTAGAACACGGCGAAAGGGATCGGAGCTCGCCGTGTGCTTAGCGAAGGAGTCCCTCGCCGACCGGAACGTGAATAAATTAGCAAAAGCGAGGTCGTCTTTTGTTGAAGCAAGTGCCCGTTTCCCTCTGCACGAGCAGCGGCTCTTTAAGGATAAACTGTCGGCGCGGTACCGCTCATCCCAGGTTCTTGGATCTGACCCAGGCCAGCAAGTTCGGCCGGGTCATTTGCTAGTAGCCGCTGAGGATTCCGTTTGAAGTTGTTTGCGGCAGTCGATTGGAACTTAGATCATCAGACTGGCGGGTGAGTGCTTGGCTCAACTGAATTTAAAAAAAAAGTTTCTCGGGGGGAGGGGTATGAGTGGTTTGGAAGGTGTGGGGGGGACACGGATGGAATGTGGAATGTTGGCTTTGGTACACGCTTAGAAGTTAAACCCACGTTTTAACCGAGTTTGTTCAGATTTTTTTTCTCTCTTTTTTTCTCTTTCTACTACAAGTTTGTTTCTCAAGAGTAAGACGTCCTGAGGGATGGACGTGGTGTGCTTGTGCTAGGAGAGCTTTTATGACACGAGGCGAGCTGAAAGTTGGTTACATTGTTGTTGCAATTCTTGTCTTTTTTCCCTTTCCTGTGGACCCTCTTGCTAGCCTCAGGGACAGACCATAAGTAACCCCGAGACCTTTGCTTTGAACTTCTTTACCTCTTTGTTTGAACACACCCCCTCCTGTGTCGTTTTTTTCCCCCTGTGTGTGAGCGTGAAACTAAGATGCTCTTTATAAATTATAGATGGGACTTGGGTTTCAAACTAATGGTACTTTCAAAGTTTCAAGCTTAATGTAGGCTGGTTGTATCTGGTCTCAACTATGGGCTACATAGACTGCAGATGTGTCTAACACCCCCCACCCCCAACTCTTTTTTTCCTTTTCTTTTTTTGTACATTGCATAGCATTAATGTCTACCAGCCGTTCTTAAACTAGCCTGTGTATTTGAACCACTGCCTTGTCGACCAGAAAAATTGGAACACCCTTTAGCTCACCTTCCCCACTTCTGAGGCTTTGACTCGCCATATCTGTTTACATGTGGTTTGATGTGATGGGTGCTAACCACTTGTTTACTGAAAACGTCTGGGAAGAGAAGATAGTGGCTTAAGGAGGACCTGCCTGGCCAGTTGTAACCTGCCAAGGAGACAATAAGAGTCAGCATTGCTTCCTTTTTTGTTGTAACTGCACTAAAGTGTGTGTGTGTGTGTGTGTGTGGGGGGGGTGGTGCATGGTCACTGTGAAGCGGGCCTGTGTGTGATTAGTCAAGCTCTCAGACGGAGATTTGCTGGAAAGTTGAACAGTGAGACAGTCTGTTAAGTGTGTGTGTGTGTGTGTGTGTGTGCAGAGTGCATGAGTTGGGTTTGGGGCTAGAGAGAAGACTTGCTTTAAAAGGTATTTGTTTCACATTTCCCCTTATCTGATCATGTCTCCCTCTGTGGCCCATGCACACAAAATGGGAAGTTTCCTCTAGACCCCGTACACACACACACACACACACACACACACACACACACACACGCACACACGCACGCACACACACACACACACACACGCACACACACGCACACGCACGCACGCACACACGCACGCACGCACGCACACACACACACACACACACACACACACACACACACACACACACACACACACACACACACACACACACACACACACACACACACACACACACACACACACCAGCCCTAATCACAGTTTTATTGGTCATACTTAAATTTCATGTGACTCCAGACAGCCAGCTCTAGGGATCCTTTAGGGTATAAGCGAATGTGCCTCTTTTTTTAAAATATAAAAATAAATAACTAGAGAGAGAGAGATGTCATTTGGGGATAATGGTAGTGGTGGTGGCGTCAGGGGAGAAAAAGAATTGCAGTAGTTTTCACCCAGAATGCACTCTTGTCTCTGAAGGCTCTTTGCTAAAGTACACGTTCCTGTAATGTTAGTTTAGGGTTTTTTTTGCTGCTCTCTTGTGCTCTTTGAGATGGACCCTTCCATGCCGAGTTTAAAAAAGCTGCTGAAATGTTAATTGCCTTGTGGTTGCTGGGTTAATCTGGATGACTGTCCTCGTTTTCCCCCCCTCTCCTCCTCATCCTCCTTCTCCCCCCTTCTCTCTTTGCTTTTTGTATACGTCTTCCTCTCTTTTTCTCGCTTGGTCTGTCCATCGTCTTTCCCTCTCTCTATCTCTGTTTTTCTCTTTCTGTCTTTTCTTTTCTGTCACTGTTTTTCGCTCTCTGTGCTTTCTGTCTATGTCTCATTCTGCCTCTCTGCCTCTCTGTCTATCTATCTATCTGTCTGTCTATCTATCTACCTCTCTCTCTCTCTCTCACTTTGTCCCATCTTCTCTGTATCTCTCTCTCGCCCTTTCTCTGTCTCCCCTCATCGTCCCCTGTTAAGTGGGAGGTGACCTCTAACTTAATGATTCAGATGTGATTAATGCACTCGAGTGGGAGGACACTGGTTGGCTAATTCGCAGCACAATGGGCGCAGATAATGGCCGGGGGGAACCGGGACGAGACCTCAGCGTCCAAACAGATCCCTCCATGCACAACCATTCAACACCCCCTTCCCATTCCCTCTGACACACACACACACACACACACACACACACACACACACACACACACACACACACACACACACACACACACACACACACACACACACACACACACACACACACACACACACACACACACACCACATCCTTCCCCTTAGTTCCTTGAGTCAGTCATACATATGCAGGGCTTTTTCCAGGATTTTTTAGTATGAGGGAGGAACGGGGGGGGGGTCGTCCCCCCCTTCTGCGGTGCGCAAATTTTTTAAAAATGAAGGTAAAATGGGGCTTTTTGAGACTATCTGAGGGGGACATTTTTTACTTTTGTGGACATCTTAAAAGTACAATGTTAATGCACTTCAAAATTGCTGAGAAGAAAAAGGAACATAGGCTATTCCCCTCCCAATATGAAATGCACAGATTAAGCCATTAAGCAAAACTTGAAATGTATTCTGGTACATAGGTAAATATTCATGATCTGGCAGGGAGCTGGGATGAAATTGGTCAGGGGGGCAGATTTTTTAAGAGAGAGACCAGAGAGGCAATTGCACTTCTGTCCTGAAAATACAATGACTCGCAGATGAGTAGCCTACGCTAGCCTATGAGGCTATGATTAGCCTACTCATGGGTTACACATTTTTTTTTCAATTGCATTTGGTAGGCCTACCACAGTAACAGCAACTCAGTAATCTGAACAAGAGTGGATGCCAACCAAACACATTTCCTCTAAATAACAATTTGGCAATATTGAAGGCTTGCATATCAAAAACCTAGGCTACACCCCGAGACTGTCCAAGAAAATACTGACTTCACATGACGTGACGTGATGATGATGACAGTTGAGCAAGTGAGCGCACAGAGAGCCTGCCATGTGCCCTCCCTTGCCAAGGTCTCAGGAGGAGTAACATAAACAGTACTAGCCACGTACTTACAAGATAGGTGTATAAACCGAAGCTATTTCTTCTCACAAAGTTAACAGGTTGAGCGTTTGTTAGCATTTATGCTAAGCGGAGAATTATATTCTAGCGCCAAAGTTTCTCTCCAGCTCTTCTCCGTCATTGGAAGCGCTCGATACTCCCGACGCTTATCTTTCAAAACTCCCCCGACTGTTTGTCTGTCTGCCTCTGTCTCTATGTGCG
>NC_085866.1:44796642-44804142 GCF_034702125.1 Engraulis encrasicolus | reverse complement strand
ATTTTTTTTACCATATTTGTAGTTGGGGCGTGCATGCGGACGTCTTGAATTTATTTATCTAGCCTCACGGCACTATGTGTGCAGCGGCACTGTGGGTTTTTTAGTACCCCCGCAAGGAGAAAAACGAGAGGGGAGACAGAAAAAAAAGACAAGAGCTTGGTGATCGCTCTCACTTGTGTGACCGTTAAGCACCGGAGTGGCGTTTAGGAAATTGGGATAATTGAAAGCGATATTTTTAATATGCCCTGAAGCAGCCGAGTTCATCTGAGAGGTTTCTCTCCGGTGTGGAGTGTGTGTTGGGGGGGAGGGACATCTGGACCTGTTAATTCAATACATGACCATAAAGGCAAGCTGAACTCCCCAATGACTTTACTACAGAAGGGGTGTGCGTGCGCTTTTTAGGGCTGGGTAAAATAATCGATTTAATCGATAATTGATCAATTTCATTTGAAATTCACATAATCGATTTTTCTTTTTGTTTAATTTAGGTCTATGGAAAATACCCAGTAGGTATTAGTCAATTAGGCCTAGGCCTACTTATTACAAATTAGAAATCTGTTAACACTTTCAAGCCACAGCCCTTTGACATTTTTATATAAAAATAGGCAACAGCATCTTTTTGGGGAAATCCTGGCACCAAGAAGGGAACGGATTGAATCGATTCGGATTGAATTGATTCGGAATGAATCGAATCGAATTGAATTGAATCGTGATTAATCGATTCAAAGCCCTAAGAATCTGAATCGAATCGATACAGGAACATGGCTGCGATACCCAGCCCTAGCGCTTTTGTGTGCGTGCGCTTGTGCCGTGCGTGCGACATTAAGGCAATCAAGGGCTCTATAGTTCCCAGTGCCTGATCTGAGTCACAAGTGATGACTTGTGTAGTAGACCCTCCACAGCTGCCATATTTGGTTGTTTGTGGATGTCTGTAATTAAACAGCCAGAGAATGTGTGTGTAGCCAAACACAGAGGTCTTGTTTGTGTGTGCGTGTGTTTGTGTAACACACTCACGAGGAGGATGAGGAGGAATGCAGAGAAAACAGACCCAAAACACACACACACACACACACACACACACACACACACACACACACACACACACACACACACACACACACACACACACACACACACACACACACACACACACACACACACACACACACACACAGGGCAGATCCTAATCTCTAGTGGTGTACAGCAGGCTAAACGATGTCTAAAAACAGACCTCTTCACCACCTGCACGGCATTAAATGAAAAATTGGGGGGGGGAGTGCGGTTTGTGCTGTTGTGCTCTTTCACTCTGCGCGCACACACACGCACACACACACACACACACACACACACACACACACACACACACACACCGCAAAGCCCCTTGCCTAGCCTACAGTGTGTTGGTGATGCTTGTCGCTACACATGTTATTTTAATATCGCTCCCTGGCCCGCCGGCGCAGGATGGATCAGGAGGTCCCGTGTGAAGTGTCTGGCCTGGGCAGACAAAAGCCCCCAGGCCTTCCCACTCCCCACCCACCCCCTCCCAACAAACCCCTCCAGCCCTCCTGCTGCCAACCTTGTCAATCAAAAGGGGTTTTTATGCGTTTAGTGCAAGTCAACAGAGATGAAAGCGACACCCACTGCGGAGTGACAGGTCTGAGAGATGTTCAAAAGGCGTTCGGCAGGCAGGCTACCAGGGAAGTCGGGTTTGTCTTTTTTTATATACGCTCCGGTCCCAGCAATCCTATTTGGGATTGTAAACATTTAATGCGCTGAAGTGTATGACTTTTATTTATGCATCAAATCTGCTGTTCGCTCTGAATTATACATCAGCCCCCCCCCCCCCCACCCACGCTTAAATAATGCAGGAAGACTGGCCCTCCATGATTAAGCGCCCAAGTCAAGAAGAGTAATATTTGCTGATCATCCGCACTCTGCGTATGTGTGTGTATGTGTTTGCTCGTGTGTGTATGCCTTTGTGCATTCATTTCAGAAATCTTTCACGAGGACCTATCTTATTTTGCTCAACACCCCCCACCCACCCCTCCTTCTGTTTCGTGCGCTGAATGACAGGCCCTATCAATAGTGCAGGAGAAGATATAGATTTTTCTCTAGTGCGGCGGTGGAAATGGCAGCCGCAATTATGATTATCTCCAGAGGTGATTGTCACGGCGAGTCTGCCTAATAATTATCCTGATTGAGCGTGAACTAGTTTCCTCCCGTTGCGTTCATTCTCTCTCTCGTCTGCTCTAGCTGTCTAGATCTCGTTCCCATGCTTCTTGCTTTTTCTTGCTCTGCGCCTCTTGTCAAGATTAGTGTAAATGTGTCTGTCTGACAGTGTCTGTTTAAAAAAAAAGAAAGAAAAGAAAACGAGAAACGGGGGGGAAAGAGGAGAGAAATGCAATCTCTTTGAGCCGTGATCTTCCAGATGATGTTCACAACCCATGGGAGTGCTTGCCCCGCCGACCTCAGTTTTCTGTGTGCCGGGCAGACAAAGAAAAAAGGATTAGCGGGATCGCTAGGGCCACGGTAGCGGTTGTATTGAGAACCAGGGGGGAGGAAATGCTTGCGTGCCATGTTTAGAGGGGGTTGGTGGATTGGAAGGAAGGCACAGATGAAATATTGGGCCGGCGTAAACATTTGCTGGGGCAAGACCAGACGTCATATCTGCTGCGTAGGTAAATGAGTTTTTCCAGCTGTGCATACCGGCGAAGCAATGACGGGCGATTCTGTAAACAAGACAAGAGGTGAAAGGGTGGCTCAGTCAGTCCAAGCCTTTTCTCTCTTTCTTTCTCTCTGTCTCTCTCTCCCTCTCTCCCTCCCCCCCTCTCTGTTTACCCTCCACCCCTGGGCAGGTTCACAGCCAACAAACAGGAACCGCCCACATCAAAATCACTTTGTACCCATGTTTCATCTGAAATCATACTCCTCCTCCTTCACATTGCCCGCCAACAGTCCTCTAATCTTCATTTGTTTCAAGAACATGAATTAAAATATGAAAGCAATGGTTTTCTGTTTTTTTTTTTGTTAATTCTTGCTACAGTGGTGTCTAGGAAAAAGGGCAGGTTACTTGAAAAGAAGGTTAGAAAAAGGAGGTTAGAAAAAAGAAGGTTAGAAAAATGTTAAATAGACAGTTGTAAATGTAGCACCTGGCAGCCCTCCAGCAGGTCATTTCAAGGGTCTCATCAGTGTGAAGTGGCTTTCGCCACATGTGCAGCTGGTGGTGGGGGTGCATGTCTGTGCGGCCGTAGTGAAATAAAGGTTGTGACTGTGTAGTCTATACATCATACCAGAGACGACATAAGAACAGAAGAGGAGTAGAATGTGAAATCTTCCTTATACACCTCATGTCTTCACCTTGCTTTGCAGCCATTTTGCTAGAACATTTGGTCCCTTCGCGATGGCTTCCATTGAGCAGAGACTGAGCCCTTATACAAGTGGGCCCAGTAACAACCGCCCGCACGCCCTGACTTGATGGACTGCGCTGTGCTAGCATGGGGCTGTTTTACTGGCATCTCATGACGGTGAGAGAAGAGTCAGCTCCTGGAGCTAGCATGAGAGTCAAGCTCTGGCAAATTACTTCTGATGACGCAAGCCAGCCAGAAAACAAATCTGTGGTTACGCGACCAGGGTGTAGGAATTTTTATTTCCCCCTGTTTCAGGCAGTTTCTGACAAACATTTACACATGCTTGCACAAGTTGTCAGTTGATACAGCGTTTTTTTTTACGTTAACAGTTTTTGGGATATTATACTACCCTGTGAATAAAAAATGCTACCAAATATACTTGCTAGAAGAGATAATCTGTTTGATTTATGCTGCATTTGAATTGCTAATAGTCAATTATAGGATTCTCTCCACCTAGTATTACCCTTGTTTTTGGTAATGAACTTGGTTGCATAATAGTCATCAGTGGTGTCGATGCCTGATGGCATTTTGAAAGGATCGTGTGCCTTTTTAAACCTCAGACTGCTTTTATTGCTCAAATCCTGTGGTTGATGACTTTGTTTTTGTGCATTCTGTGAAACCACATCAATCTGACTGAAAGTAAACCTCTGTTTGGGCTCCCCAGAGTGCAAAAGGGAGAGCCCTAGACTCCTTTGTCTCTTCAGATTAAAGGTTGTTTATTTGTTTAAAGCAGCAAATTTGCCCGTTTCAAGTCTGACAAAATGGCTGTAATCGTTTCAGCATTCGGAGCATTTTGCATGACCAGACTAGATCAGTACAGAACAGATTGGCCTGCCACGCTCTCAACTCAACCACCAGCCCTGCAGATCAGACAGGGAGATTACTCAACTCTTGACCCAGCGATGCAGGTGTTGATTCTATCCAGACCCCCTCTTTATCCAAAACATCGGAGCTGCTTCAAACCACACACATCTTATTATGCCGTAAGTGGAAGAACGTGCTCACATCAATCCCGTCTCCTGTTGAGTCTTACCGTTCATAAACAATGTTGGCGTAGCGTTAGGCTAGGCTAGGCTCGGGGGCTAGCTAGTGCTAATTAAACCCAGCCTGGCTCAGTACATTCATATTTATATTCAGTTGATGTTTGAAAGTATTCCTTTTTTTCCTTCTCCATTTTAACCTTCTTGCTGTTTTCCGTATGTGTTTGATTCCACTCTCCTCAGTGTTTTGTGCTTTGATTATAAAGCAGACAGATCTAAGGCTGCTGTTTGGATAGTGGGATGGGATAGTGAGTGGGGAGAGAGTGGATGAGTGTATTCCCCGTGGGCTGGTAGGAGGTGAGCAGTGAGCCGCGCGGCCTGCTCTTGGCTCAGCCGGCTTGGCGTGTAAGCCGACCTGTCAGGAGCTCGCAGGGGTCGGCTGCTCCACTTTTGGAGAGGAGCCTCTCTCCTCCTCCTCCTCCTCCTCCTCCTCCTTCCTCGGTTTCTGCCCCCTCTTCTTTTGGAGGAGCCCACAAGCCACGGCAAACTGTTATCCCCCTGTAGAGTCTGTGAGAAGACATTTTTTCTCTCTCTTTCTCTTCGTATCTTTTTTGTTCCGCGTCCAAGAATACCTGGGAAGCCTGAGAAGTTTGAGAACAGCCACGAACCGCATTTGAAACAGCCAAGGGGGAGAAGGGAGAGCAGCGAGGTCTAAAGCCCCCGTGAAACACCCACCCACCAGGCTGCCGCACAGCACAATCGCTCTTCATCTGTCTTGTTTTGAAGATGCCAAGTTCAGTCAGAGCCAAAGAAGCAAAATGCTTGTACAAGAAGGCAGCTGCGGTATATTAGTTTCTGAGCCCCTCTTCTCATACACACAGATTTGAAATGCTTTGCTTTATCTCCTCTTGTACCAAATGAAAGTCGGACCCATTTTTTTCCCAATGCTTTTTGTCCCCCAGCGTCTTTTGTAATGGGCTAGGCTTCAATATTCCTTTTTATATCAAGTCGACAACCATTTGAATGATCACTTGAAGGCAGCCACTTGAGCTTGTAAAATCATTTGACTCCATTTTAAGACGACAATGAGAATTTTCTCTTGTTTGTCTATTCTAGTTCTGAAGGTCTACATTAAGAAACACTGAACATTAACATTGTGGCTGCATATATTCTAAAGACCAGCATGAAATGCCATGCATGGAGTAGGTACATACCACACACAAAGAAAACCAGGTATCTAACTAGTCTTCTTTTCCTGTTCATCCGCTCCTTTGCTCCTTTTTTCGTGGAAAGTAATAGAAAGAAAAGGGGAGTGATTTCCCTATGCTGTTTAAAAAAAAAAAGGTTGGCAGGGAAAGGTAGCTCCTTGGGGACACGGAGCCGAGGGATTTCTCCTGTTCTTGGCCTCAGTGCTGATTAAAGGAACACTTGTAGATAATCCCTCTGAATAAATGGGTGTGTGTCTGTGCAGGAGGAGAAGAAAAGGATGTGGGATGGGGTGGGGTGGGGTGGAGGGGATTTGGTTAGAGGTGGTGGTAGTTGTAGTGATGGTGGAGGCGGTGTGGGAATGGGACGGGGAGTTAGTCAGAGATTTGGGTTCCTAAATGCTTATCACCTCGCTCGGATCCGCCACTTGGTGGGGATAAATATTTAATGACGAGCTGAAATAGAGCCGTAACAGACTACCGGTGAGAAATGGATCTTCTATTTATACCACCGTGTGCCATTCCATGCAGCCGTGGAAGATGTGCTAGACAGCCCAAGGTTATTAACGCCTTGTAAGATGGGCCCCCAACCTTTTCCCTTCCCCCTTGGTGAAGGTACGCTGTGTTCGACGTATGGGTTTAATGGGGAAGCCTGAAGTCTTATATGATGAAGAGCGTGTTTGGAAGAGGGGGGGATTTGGTGCTATGCGGGTTTATTGAGCCATCATGATCAACGCTAGCTAGCACCGCTGTGTATGGGGGGGCTGTGTGCACTCTCCATCGCACAGCGGTATGCATGTTTTTCACTGAGGTGATTGTTTTTTTCTTCTTCTGTTTTGTCACTGATCTCATGTTTGAATCAGGTTTTCATGCATGGAACAAAGAGCAAACTGCAACGGCCCCTCGTTTGTTGTTAGCAACGCTAGCGGCCCCGTTGATGATTATAGCTGTTGGCACGGCAATCTCCAGGGCACGCTGCAACGCATGCATCCCTGCCTTCAGATTGCCCCCCAACCCATCTCCACAGCGCTCTTTCTCTCTCTCTTTCTATCTTTCCCTCTCTCTCACTCTCTCTCTCTCTCTCTCAGCAACTCCCAGCGGAGCGCATGACTCAGGGAGTTAAACATTGCACGTAGCCTTGCAGTCGACTCAACTGCTGTTACTGTTTAAACTGGTGGATCTGTTGGATCCACACGGCCACCACCAGAGTCTATTTTTTCTTTCTTTTGTTTTCCCCCCATCCTGTCATATTCATGGCATCTATTCCCTCTAGCTGCTGCTGTTGTTGCTGCAGGTATATCCATTTTTTCTGTCTCCTCCCACCAGTAGAGGATCAGCACTGTGTGGCATTGTCTGATTGCACTGGCCACCCTGGGCAGCAAAAACATGTCCTTTTCAAAAAAAAACAGTGAACGCAATCAGCCGTAGCTCAGTGGGGAGGACAAGGCAACACCGTCTTGTTGTCGTCGTCGGGTGTCGGTGTTGTTATTTTTGTTAAAGGCACACGGCCCGGCCCTGCTCGCTCAATCTCCCCCCCCCCCCCTTGATTACCGTAATCCCAAAAGCAATTAGCCGACACTTTGCCTTAGCCCTTTGCTGACGGTGAGCAGAAATGCCTCCTAATTGAACGTGCCCCAAGGTCTGTGCCGTGTGTGCAAGCTGGACGTTTTTCTGCTCTCTCTCTCACTTCCTCCCTCCCTCTCTCTCTCTCTCTCTCTCTCTCTCTCTCTCTCTCTCTCTCTCTGTCTCTCTTTCTCTTTTCTTTCTCTCTCTCTCTCTCTCTCTCTCTCTCTCTCTCTCCCCCCCCCTCCTAACGCAGGAGGATGCGGTTCAAGCAAGCAAGCAGGCGCTTCCCTTCCATTCACGTACACGCATGTAGGCATGCACGCACGCACACACACAGCATCA
>NC_085866.1:44779142-44791642 GCF_034702125.1 Engraulis encrasicolus | reverse complement strand
AAAAGCCCGGAGAAACGAGATGAGGTCACGAGCAATATGTTTGCAGTGATTCCTGACCGCGGGGCTTGCCATTTTGGATGAGGAAGTCTGTGTTGAAGCATGCTGCCTTTTTTCCTGGCCAGAAACGGCTCTTTCTGTCTTTCTCAGTCAGGCTCTCTCTCTATTACTTTCTATCTGTCCTTCTCTCTCTCTCTCTCTCTCTCTCTCTCTCTCTCTCTCTCTCTCTCTCTCTCTCTCTCTCTCTCTCTCTCTCTCTCTCTCTCTCTCTCTCTCTCTCTCTCTCTCTCTCTCCTTTGACTACAGTACCAGATTCTTTCTTTCTCTCTCTCTCTCTCTCTCTCTCTCTCTCTCTCTCTCTCTCTCTCTCTCTCTCTCTCTCTCCCCTCGCCATGGGAGCTGACCCATTGTTTAAGTTTCTCCGCATGATGGACCTCCAGGAAGAACGAGAATGACGTGCACACAGAGAGCTGACAAAGCTCTCTCGTCCTTGTCTGCATTTGGTGCTGTTGTTTTTTTTTGTCTGCGTAGTGAATGTGTGTTTTGTTTTTCCTCTTCTTCTGTTTCTCTTCTCTTCTTCTCTTTGCCCCATCTGCGAGAAAAGCCGCCTTGCCTCCTCGAAAAAGTGTCTCGCGTCGCCAAGTCCTCATCTTTTTGAGTCCTTGTTTTTGTTTCTGTTCGGGCCCTTCCAAAACCGCGCTGTCTTAAAGCACCGGCGAGATTATTGACACGTTGTGTACACAACTCTGCTAATGCACCAAACATTGGGTAGCTTGGGATTTTACCCCCCCCCCCTCTTCCCATCCCCGTACTTCACAACAACTCGTGCGGTAAATAAAGCCAAGCTGTTTCTTAATCTTCTTTTTTTGTGTTTATCCTCAACACACAAAAAATAACAAACAATAATAATGACGTTCAGATTTTGTTTTCCGTCTCTATCCGTAGCTTTCCTGTTTTTGTGTGAGGTTTCACATTGACATTTACATTTTCACACAGCACACTGGATGTACTGGCTGGATGCTAGTGATGTGTGTTAGTTGTAAATGCATTGCCTGGTACCATTAACAAACATAGCTGGAGCACGCTATGTGCTCATGTTTCACATGGTACGATGTGAAAGGAATCTGAACTCAAAGTGTTGTATGTAATATGCCATAGAACAGTGAGGCAGCCTAAGGCACAGTGCCCTACACGCGCAAACACCATACTTTCATACACACTAACCATACACGCGCGCACACAGAGGCATTCAGGGCTAAGAATGGTGTTCTCTGAGTGAATTGACAGATGGCTATTGTTCTCGTTCCCCCTGCGTCAGTCTGTAGTAGTGCCTCAACCTCATCCCTCTGACAGGTTTCTATAGACGTGTGCTGTGGCACGGTGCGATTGGATACAGTGTCTATGTCGTAACCGTTAGTCTCCAGCCATCCCTCACCCCACCCCATCCCCCACTCATCCACACATCCCTCCATACATCCCCTCTTTCCGATAGGAATGAACAACTACAGGGAGGAGGATGAAAAAGAAGCTCAGCAGAAAAGCAGAGAGGGATGGTTGTAATCATAGATATGGCACCCCAGGGCTTAGCCACACCTCTGGAATAAGAGCATCCGTCCCTGGAGCTCTGGCTCCTCAGCCCTCTCTCTCTCGCTCTCGCTCTCGCTCTCGCTCTCGCTCTCTCTCTCTCTCTCGCTCTCGCTCTCGCTCTCTCTCTCTCTCTCTAGCTCTCGCTCTCTCTCACTGTTTGTATGTCTCTCACTTCATCTCTGTCTCTCTGTCCCGGTCTTTGTCGTGTGCCTTCTCTCCTCTCTCCCCTCCTTTCTTTCTCCTCCTGCCTTTCCTGGGAAAAAAATGATGGAGGGAGAAATGCGGGCCAGCTGTTGTGTTGCGTTGTGTGCTGTGTTGTGTCCCCTCTCCAACCCCACCCTGCCCCCGCCCCCACCCCCACTCTAGCTCCGTGTTTGCTTTTGATAAATACATAAACAACCACAAGGGCAGCGGGTCAAGTAAGCAGGCCAGGCCGGCACGACCGCCTGCACATCATTTAGATTTGGCCACCGCTTCCCTCCACCCCCCGCAACAACCCACCACCACCATCCCCATCCCCCAAACCACCATCACTAAGCACTGGAGGAAGAGAGGAAAAGAGGGGAGGTCTGGGTGTGTGTATGTGTGGGGAAGGAGGGAGTGGAGGAGGCGAGGGGAGAGGGGCTGAAATTGTGCCTTCTGGCAGGTTCCGTATGCAGACACAACAGAGGAGCCCTGAGGAAAGGGAAGCCTTCCTTTTCCAACCAGGCAAAGCAGTCGCCAGAAATTCAACGTGTAATTAAACTTAAAAAAAGAGGGGAGAAAATCCTAAATGCCACCGATATATTAACGATGTATTATTATTGGGAGTAAATCTTTGCAGCTGTGCTGTTTAGAGTTATCATTAGTACACATACCCCCTGAGCCTGAAAAGAGATATATTTCTCTATCCCTCGCTCTCTTTAATCAATATTGTTAAAAGGCTCTTAGAGGGGGGAAGAAAAGGGAGGTGTTTTATTCTTTTCATCTGACATCTGCTCTGGTTCTTAGACACAGAGAAAGAGCGAACCCAAATAGAGACCTGCTGTGAATGTCTTAGTTAGGGACCCCCCACAGAAAAAAATGCCACTCTTGCCCCCCTTTAAAAAAATGCCTCTTTTTTTCCCCCCAGTGATGTCGAATATCCTGGATGGTGAACTGGTCGGACTGGTCTGAGAGACACTGAGTCGGTGGCAGTTGGGCTGTGAACTGTAACAAAAGGCGCCTTGTTAATGATGTGCTTTATGTAGGGGTCGGTCTGGCTAGCCCTGGCTAGATGCCGCTGCTACTGCTGCTGCTACTGCTGACGTTTTGTTCTCTACAAGTACAGCAGGAAGATCCTTGTCATTGAACTAAAGAGAACAAAGGAGTGATTAGCTGCTACACACACACACACACACACACACACACACACACACACACACACACACACACACACACACACACACACATACACACACACACGATCCTGCTCTTGGCAGCTCACGTGATGCACTGAAAAAAAAAATCATTGTTTTACACACGTGCGCGCGCGCGCACACACACACACACACACACACACACACACACACACACACACACACACACACACACACACACACACACACACTGTTTTCTAATACCTTCTCGAGTGGATTCCCCACACGTCTCTGTGCAGCTTACAGTTGGAGGTCAACAGGCTGTTGATACACTGGGTAATTTGCCTGGCCTCTCTGCTTTAAATTATGCCTGTAATGTCCCCTCCAAGCCCCCCCATCCCATCCCATCCACCCCCTGCTACATCATCCACCCCTACCCCCCACCCTCTGGTCCCTGTAGTATAGCCCTGACATATGTGCATGAGGAGGGGGGGATGAAGGCTTGCCCACCCACCCCCTTAGTACTTGTTTTTTTGAGTGGAGCATTGTCTACTGCCAGAACAGCTAAGAATTGAATACAGATCTTGATTTTTTTTAGTCTGTCGTCAGTAAATCGGCAGGCTTTCCATATTGTAGATAAATCTGTATAGACACGCACGCACGCACACGCACACGCACACGCACACACACACACAGTGTGCGTTAAGAAAAGGGGGGGTGGGGGGGGTGGGGGACTAATCTCGCTTTTAGAAAAATGTAATCATATGAGCGCATTTCTATGCTGCCAATCCTCTGTGGAAAAGCTGCTGGCCCCTAAAGCCCTCTTCTCCTCGCTAGCCGCTAGTCAAAAGTCACTGTTCAGTCCAGCGCTACGCTAATGCCAGTCATTGGAGACAAGTCCCCCGGATCCCCTTGAGCCTTTTGTGCGATCACCATTTTTTGTTATGTTTTGGTATATGCCCCCCACCACCACCACCTCCAATTCCTCTCTAGAAATTACAGTGTAAAATTCCAATATGTGCCTTGGTTTTGGATACCCCTTTAGTGCTGTCTTTTCCGTGTTTGAACATCTCATCTGGTGCTGCGAAAACACTGGGTGTTAGCCTAAAGAAGCAGCGTTTTATCATAATCCCCCTCCCTGCTCTCTCGATGAAAACACCTTCATCTGGTGTATGATTTTTATGGCTCGCGTTGTCGTGAACACTCGTTTTGATATCATTAGCACACACATGGGTCCCGGTGGGGTTTTACCCGGAGATGTGTTGACTTTAAACTGTTGACAGTTGCTATGCGTGCATGCTCATTTGAGCATACATACATCATGCATGCATGTATGTACATGTTAAATGCACATATGCTTAAGCTAGTTACTACCCAGCTACTGGCTGATCTATGCAGGCCGTGTGTTAGCACGATCTGCAGCAATAAGTACAGATGGATTGAGAGTGCGAGAGAGAAATGGAGAGAGGGGAGGAAGAGAGAGAGAAGGAGAGAGAGAGAAAGCAAGCAGGCAGGCCAGCCACTTAGATGAAGGCTTGCCTTTGTAGCCTATTGTTTCCCAATGTGTTAATCGAGGAACTGACTGTGCGGGCTTTTACATTTTTCCCCCTCCTAAGGGCAGAGGTCTAATTTATAGTGGTATTCACACTCTCTTTCCCTCCACTCGCCCTACCCTCCCCACCTCCACATGTCTTTTCTTTTTTTTTTTCCCCCTCCCCGCCGTGCCAGAAAGAAATGTAGCTGTTACTTAAGAATTCCTCACTCACACCTCTCTGACGGTGTTTCGGTAATGAGAGAATAGGAGAGAAAAGGCGAGAGAGGGATAGAGACATGAGGAATAGAGAGAGATTGAATGAGATGCTCTCTGTATTCACCACCACAAACGGCTGCCTATCTTTGTCTTTCTGTTCCCTCATTCTCTCTCTCTCTTTCTCTCTCTCTCTCTCTCTCTCTCTCTCTCTCTCTTTCTCTCTCTCTCTCTCCTTCCCCCTCCTTCCTTCTCCTCATCCAGACAGCTGGTATCTTTCAGAGGGTCCGGCTCTGGGGATTGATGTGTAATGGCTCCACGCTTTGACTCAACCTTCCTCCCCCCTCCCACTCCTCACTCCTCCTCTACACCCCTCCTCTTCTCACTCCTTCTCTCCTAGTCTCCACCCCTCCCCTCCCCTTCTCTGTTGCTCTCCAATCCCCCTACGCCTAGCGCCTCCTCTCCCTCTCTCCCTCTCTCTCTTCCCTATACCACCACCACCCCCCTGCTCCGCTCTCCTGTTTTTCATTTATGGAGTTCAGCTTGGCTAACACTGAGTAATTGTTACTATACCAGCCATAATTGTGTGTGCGTGTGTGTCGGCACGCATACGTGTGTGTGTGTGTGTGTGTGTGTGTGTGTGTGTGTGTGTGTGTGTGTGTGTGTGTGTGTGTGTGTGTGTGTGTGCGCGCGCGCACACGTATGTGGTGGGTACAGTCAGTGTAGCCTTTTTTTCCCCTCTTCCTTGCTTGCCGCCAATGAGCTTGTGGTGGATATGGCTATGCTAGTGCTCTTAATTCGTAGCATGGCTCATTGTTGGATGATATTCAGTGGGAGAATTAGCGTCTGTTTTTTTCCGTGCAGGATGGCTTGTTGTTGATTAGCGCCGGGAATCTAGCTGCAGGATAGGAGATGAAGAGAGCGGGAGGGATGGATGGATGGAGGGAGGAGGAGGAATGGAGTGTGGTGTGTGTGTGCGCAAAGGTGCCGTTAATAATGTAATGCGTTTCCACGGCGTCGAGCAGGCTTTTCATTATGGGCTGCTGATGGGCCAATCATTTAGCCACGTTACGCCGCCGTGTTCCGTCTGCGCGGCCAGATGAATTTGTGTGCTCACCGCGTATATGAATGTATGCACACGCTCACCACCACCACCACTCGCCAACCTGAATCGCAGGCAGAGGTCATTTACATGTAATGAAGCCTCCTCTCCAGTCCACACAGCTCGCTCGCTCTAAAAGCATCAGTACTAACGACCGCCACATAGATATATATTTCCCCCCCTCTGACACATTTGATAAAGCGATTCACCGTTTCCAGATAACATATCTGAGCCTAATTCTAGACTGCATTCGTTGTGTCTAAACAAAGGCGGTGTTTTTAATTTAGCGGCCATTGAGGTCTCTCTTGTGTATATGTGTGTGACCGCACCGTGTGTAGTGTGTGTGGGCTAGGCAGGCATGCGGCTGAGTGTTTGTATATGTGAGCAGAATAAGAGTATGTCGATATGTGCGAGTAACTGTGTGGGTGGACATACGGCAGTGTGTTTGTTTGTGTGCGTGTGTGGTGTGTGTGTGTGTCTGTGTTTAATGTGTGTGTGTCTGTGTTTAATGTGTGTAGGCTAGAGATGTGTGGGGCCGGTGGCCCCTGATTATGTGATTAATGGCGTGCGTCAGGCGTGCTCTGTAATCAGTGGGAGCGCGCCTCTACACACACACACACACACACACACACACACACACACACACACACACACACACACACACACACACACACACACACACACACACACACACACACACACACACACACACATGCACACACACGCCCCTGTCATCTGCCGATCCAGCTCTCTCTCTGCCCGCCAATGTGACGGAAGGCCAGCGGGATGGTGACGAGCCTGGTTGTCATACACACACACACAAACACAAACACACACACACACACACACACACACACACACACACACACACACACACACACACACACACACACACACACGTCACCCTTGCCTGTCAAAAGCCATCGCTTCTCCATATCTTAGTGTTGCTATGCATTTCCTTTCTTTCATTAACCCGCTTCCATATGCCTTCACTCCCACTCTATTTATCACATTCTGTCTTCTCTCTCTCTCTCTCTCTCTCTGCCTGTCTTTGTTCTGTCTTTGTCTTTCAATCTTTATATCTTTTTCTCTCTACCTATTTCTCTTCTCCCCTCTTCCTCTTCCTCTCCTCTCCTTTTCCCCTTTGTGTGTCATATTCTGCCACAGATGGGCTTTTGTCATGCTAGCCACTCTTGTCGTTGTGGTTCTGGTAGCCTGCTCTGGTTTCCCTAGCGGCACGCTAGCACCCGTAAACAACACTCACAGCAGAATGTAAACAATGGCGTCATGGATACCTATTTAGTCTGCTGCGAGGATAGCTGCTAGGGCTCGCGCTAATGAGAGACATCTTAATGCTCCACTGCTTGACTGCAAAGGTGTTTTGATGTTGTGTTTGGAATATGTTTTTGTCTTTGTTGTTTTGTTGCAATAAAAGTGTAATAGGTCATTAGCTCCTTTCATGTCATCGCCTCCTCACAGACTGTTTTTCCTCTGATAAAGCCATATTCACTCAGGCTAGTGCTGCACAGAGCACGAGGAAAAGATTTCTGCTCGAATATGTAGTCATTTAACCACAGCGTGTTTTTTTTCTCATTATCACATCAGCTTTTTAATATCTGTCTCTAGTCTCTGATCTAAAGATTTGCTAATATTCTGCTGCTTTATATCAACACTGAAGTGTATGCCTCCGCCGTTAATGGCACATGAAGCATCTCAAGTGGTATTTCCCCTCACAGTCATCTCCAAACATCAGATGCTCAGTGATGGCTAATTTTCATAACGATGATTATTATTATTTGACAAACACACATGTGCAGTGCAGTGCAGTGCAGTGCAGAGTCGTCTGCGTTTGAAGGCTGGTGCGGGGCCAGAGGCAGAGAGAGGGATGAGAGAGGGGGGGAGTGAGTGGGAGAAAGAGAGGGTAGTTGAGCTGTATGTGTGTGATTGCCGCTGCTGCCTTGATGCAGCTCGCCCAGCCCTTCAGATGTGGCCCGAGCTATTTGCAGATCGCACTCGGCAGGAGGGATCCCTGTGCAAATTACTGTGTGTATGGAGTGTGTGTGTGTGTGTGTGTGTACGCAGTGTGTGAATGTAGAAAGTACTGTGTGTGTGCGTGTGCCTGTGGCATATGCAGCCCTCTTGTCACTCTCATCTCCCACTCATCCCTCTCCTTCTCATATCTCGCCCTTTCTGTCTCTCTCATCCTTCTCTCTCTCTCTCTCTCTCTCTCTCTCTCTCTCTCTCTCTCTCTCTCTCTCTCTCTCTCTCTCCTCTCCTCTGTCCCTCTCTCTGCCTCTAGTCTTTTTCATCCCCCTCTCTCGCTTAATATCTGATGGAAGGAATGTGAGGGGAGTTGTGGCGTTCGGTTGGCGGCTGTTTCTGAAGGGGGTGGGTTGTGTGCGTGCGTGTGATATTTGCTGTTGGTGCGATGGCATCAAAATGCTTTAAGCTTAATGCGTTCCTCAGGAGGCCAGGTGTGGTTGCCGTATGAGACCAGGGTTTGGGCAGCAGGCGGAATGGGATGGGAGACGGGGTGGTGGCGGTGTTAGATGGAGGGGATTGTCTTGTCCATGAGGAGGTGCATGTGCTGTGGCGTGGCGCAGCATAGGACAGTAAGAGACATTGATTGGCCTGATTGTTTTTATTGAAGGGCGACCTCACCAATGCCTTCTCTTTTCCTCTCTCTTCTCTCTTTGCTTCTTTCTTTCTTTCAGCCCTGCAGCAGGACTGATTGGATAATAGGAAGGAATGGCATTGTGCAATAACGGTGTGTTACAGTGTTCAGATGGATTGATTAATCATTTGATGTCATCGATTGGAGTCAAGTGTTGATGGAGATAGGCATGCTAGTCATTTGCACCCTGTTAATGGCAAGTGAAGGAAATGGTTTTCTTATTTATTCATGACATATATTTTTAAGATCTGTCCTTTCCCTGCGGCAGCACTCTGGGCAGTGTCCAATGACTGGTGTTAAAAATCCTGATCAATCGATCGATTGACAGGTCGATGTTTGAGTCAATCGGATGCACTGGCGGTAGAGATGTCAATGCTAGTTAATTGATACTAGCAGCAGGGCTGAGAGATCCTCGGGGTAGTGTCTTAAATTAGGCAAATGGGTGGCAGTAGAGTGCACTCAGAATTTGGCAGACAGTAGAAGGTATCTTGGAAATCTGCTTTCTGCCTTGTACTGCCGAGTCAATGAAAAAAAAAGGTTTTTTTTTAGGTCCTTGTCATAATGTCTTTGAAACCTTAAAATTATTTCATGCACTGAATTATGAAATGCTTTCTGCCTTGTTTGAAAGAAATCCTTTTTTGTTGGTAGTTATAATGGCTGAAGCATTTTAACGATTCCGTTTTCGGGCTTAGAATTATGATCAGCTTTTCTGCCTTGTACTGAACGGAAGACTATCTGCTTTTGTATTCATGGTGCATTCTCTTCTCTTGTTCTCTCTCTTCCACAGCTCTCCTGAAACACTGGGGTTGTCGGTGCGGCGGACTTTTTCCTGGATCTGAGCGGTAAATCAGAAGACTGAAGCCCAGGCTCACAGTCTACCTTTCACGGAGGCCCAGCCGTGAGAGGACAGAGGAAGGCACGTGGCGAATCATGACCGCCGACAAGGACAAGGAGAAGGACAAGGAACGGGACCGCGACAGGGACCGCGATCGTGACAGGGACCGCGACAGAGGGGACCACCGCGGAGGAGCAGGAGCAGACAGAGCAGACAGAGACCGAGGGGACCACAGAGGAGGAGCAGCAGGAGGAGGAGCAGGGGACAGCAAGGGACGCAACACAGGAGGAGGAGGACCAGGGGGCAGTGTCCCAGTAGGTGGACCAGGGGTGGGATCAGGAGGACCAATGACTTCCACAGTAGGACCTAGTGGCGGTGGTGACCGAGGGGATCACCGCGGTAGCGAACGCGAGCACAGAAGCGAGCGGGACAAAAGCGGGCGTGGAGGCGGTGGTGGTGATAACTCTGAGACCTCCAGGCCACGCCGCAGCTGCACTCTAGAAGCAGGAGGCGCCCGCAACTACGCTGAGAGCGAACACAGTGAGGACGAGGATGGAAACAGAGGAGGAGGAGGAGGTGGTGGTGATGGAGGAGCTGGACCAGGGGGAGCAGGAGGAGGAGGAGGTGCTGGAGGAGGTGGTGGTGGTGGGGGTACGGTAGGGGGAGGTGGCGGGGCGGGGGGAGGTGTTACTGGGGGGATCATGGTGGCCGTGGAGGACGGCGGCTCCAAGAAGAGCAAGAAGAAGCTGCCCAAGAAGAAGTCGCGCTACGAGCGCACGGAGAACGGCGAGATCACCTCCTTCATCACCGAGGACGAGACCATCTACAGGCCCGGAGGTAAGGCGCCCTTTAAGACTTAAAAACAACGGGCACACACGGCACATGCATGCACACACAAACAAGCATAGAGACGACAATGGTGGCAACAAATGAGGTCTAATAGTGGAACACGCCCACACATGCGCACACGCATGCATGCCTAAGGAGCTGTCAATTTGAGAGACCCCAAACGCACACACACTCCCACTCGCTCACACACTCATCTGACAAAGCGGATATTTGTGTGTGCCCACATGCAGTCAGCTCCACCTTTTGAAGCCTTAAGCCTCTGCCTACACATGCCCGGCATCATAGCAAAAAGCTAAAATCCACACCCACACGCTTACTAACATGCATACACACACACACATGCGCGCACACACACACACACACATGCTACGCAGTGTTAATTTCTTTATCCTACATGCTCCACTAACTCTTGCGCGTATCTATTATTTGCAGCACAGTTTAACATGGCTGCTCCTTCTTGTACTGTATGTTCGTTAGTGTGCGCAGGGTAGGGGGCTGTGTAACTCGGTCCACTGGCTAGCTCGAAGCACATTACACTGCCATAGAAGCAGGGCCACATGCTAGTCGAAGCGTGTCTACAAACATACAGTGTGCATGTAATTTATCGTAATGAACATATTTATCGTAATAGCGTTTGTAGTATGAGTGTGTGAACACTACATACAATGTGTGTGTGTGTGTGTGACACATTGCTCATTGCAATCTGTTTTTGTTTAATGTGTATGTGAAGAAGCCACATACTGTACAGATTATGCACACTCACATGCACATGCAAACGCAAATGCACACACGTATACACAAACACACACACACACACGCCATAAAGTCACAATACCTAGTGCATTATGCATGTGTTCATTGCTCCATTGTTTGCACTTTCCAAACGGTCACAGTAGTAGCTACAGTGCACAGTGCTCAATACAAACCCGTGAGTGCAAACCTGTTGTTTTTTCCTCCCACATACACTGTTACAGATGGCACGCAGCGGCGTGCACTCTTAAGTATGCTAGCATTGCATCTTCACACATGCACTCGGTTATACATTTGCTCTTGAGAAACACACACGCTCACACGCACAAAGGGCAGCTACACGGCTAGTGTTTCAGCCCATTAGTGGATTGCGTTGCCATAGGGAAGCACACGTTTGGCCGAGGGCAAACAGCACGTGCCAGCAAATCCATACGCCTCTCTTCTTTCTTCTCTTTCTTCCTCTCGTCTTCCCTCCTTCTCCTCCCTCCCTCCCTCGCTCTCTGACTGGATGAGTGCGCTCTTGGCTCCTGGCCTGAGGAGGTTAAAGCCAATAGCCATAGATTTTCTTTTTCGGACTTTGTTGTTGTTTTAGAGTCTACTGCTGCTGCTCCTCATCGCTCTACTCGCTTGTTCTGAGTACTGGAGTCAATGCAGTGTATGCCTCAGCCAAGCTTTTAACTTAACTTGCACCCAAACATGCTTTACTACGCCTGGCCTGGCACTCAAAGTGAGCTGCCTTTCTTGTCAATCCTACATGCCTTCCTAGCCACCTGCCTGCCTTTCGTTATATGGAACATTCCATCCAAATCCAACCTTTACCCCCCACTGCAGCAGGCACTAGCCATGAAAAGACAGTTATTTGCCTGCTGTGGAAGATGTCAAAATGGAGGCCAAATGTAAACAGGGAAACTCCCTGAACTCTGTTTGAGGTTTTTATGGGTGAGCGAGGTATGGCTTACTGAAGCTTTAGTTTGTTGTTTTTTTGTCGTTGTGTGTAATGTTAGAACCTGTTCCAGTGATTGGGTAGGTGTTGGCTTCACTTCAATGTCAAGTCAACCATCGCCTCCATTAGTTAGGGAGAAAGAAGGGCAGTGCCGCATCAAGAGTTTCGTATTCGCACTGGCAAGTAATTTAGTGCCAAATGCATGATTTCCCCTCTTCTTTTTCCTCAAGGGACCATTTTCACCCACTTCCTTGTCGAAGCTGTGAATTGCCATGACAAAAAAAGTAGCTCATGATTGGCACAGAGATTCCTTCTCTTCTCTTCTCTTACTTTTTTTGCTCTTGTCTGCGACTCTGCTGCTAGTCCAAATCTGTCAGATAATTTACAGCACTCCAGGTCCCCCAGGAGAGTGACAGGAGCCCTCATGGTGCCTGAAGGTTAAGGCTAAACTGCATAGTTTCATCTCTGCCAAGGCCACGGCTCAGCGCTCACTCACTGCTCAGAGCGGCATGCGTGTGTGCGTGCTTGTGTGCCTGCGAGCGCGGGTTCTCGTCTCCTCCCCATCACTTTGAAAAGTGCCACCCTTCTGTTGCCGGGTGACGCAGAGTTTGTTTATGGCTCCCATCTGAGACATAGTGGCTCATTAAATTTGCATTCTAGCATTATTTTCCCCTCCGCA
>NC_085866.1:44771642-44774142 GCF_034702125.1 Engraulis encrasicolus | reverse complement strand
TAGTGCCGCTTGGCAGCCAAGCATGCTGCTCACGATGCATAGCCTAGGTGTGTGCAGTGCCCTGCAGACAGCCCAGCGCACCGCCCTCCCTCCCACCTCCCATACTTAAACAAATAGCCAGATAAAAATCACCGTATTATTGTCTGCGGCCACTGAAAATCTGTTTAGTACACTTTAAGTGCATTAAGGCTGGTAGCACAGCCGGGATTGAAAGCACAGCAGGGTCAGGGGGATTGGTCTTAATAGCAGATGCTAGAGTGTTTGCATGTAAAGCAAAGCAAAGAAAGCCTTCCTCAAATAGCTGTGTGTGTGTGCATCAATAGACAGTCTGTCTGTGTGTAATAGTGTATAAATCGCTTCAAGAGATGTGCTCAACTATCGACCTCTTGTTGCCTGTTCATACAGTGTGTTCAAACAAAGCGTAGCATAAACAGTTCAGGAGCAAAAGAAGAAGAATATTCTGGTGGAGGAGAGGGTTAGAAACGGCAATCACGACACAAGAAAAAGAAAATGGAGAATAACTGTAAACATACAGTAGATGAAAATGACTTTTCCCCCATATCACCCACCGCTTCCATTTTGTTCTATAAGGATCTATAGATGGTGGAAAGACCAACAGCAGGAATCATGCAGCCTCCAGCCCCTTTACCATAACCTAGCAGCAGCACACTGTGGTTAAGCTCCCCTCATCTCGCTGGGTGATTTATCATAGAGCTAAAGGCTAAAGCACAAGCCGTCTGAGTGGATCAGAGTCATTGGCGAGAGGTCATCCACCCTCTCCCTCCTGGAGGCATCTCCTAGCTACACCATAAAAGACGACGTTTTCAGCTATTATTAGCCGTGGTTAGCACAACTGTTACATTCACGAAGAGAGATGAGCCGCAAGCAACTGCATGACTTTCTTTTTCAAGCTTGAATGTGTTTCACCTTCCATCTAAAGACTTTTTCAGTGCTTGCCTGTTATATGGAAATTAGGACTATAATGTATGGGCAGAAGGTGAGATGTCACCAATCTCCAGAAAAGATCTTCAGTGGCTTACAGCTGCAACCTCTTTTGAATGAGAATCTTCAGAGATCTATTACATTTTTCCTGTATTGAGCACCATGCTCTAGTGGCCAGAGTCCTTGCATTAGCCACACTGATGTCTGGAACTAGCTTGCTAAGAAGGACCTAGTGATTTGTTTCTCCTGGCTGGAAATGGAAAAGGAAATACATTAGCATTGAGTGCATTTTAGAAACGAGGAAGAGCGTGAGAGAGAAGAAGAGAGAGAGAGACACACTCACACACACACGCACGCAGCCCTCTGAAGGCAGGCGTGGGTTTTTATAGCCCTCCTCTTGGACCCTCCCGTATCCCAGCGTAGGCTCTTATGAAGCCCTTAAGCAGCCCACATCAAAGGCCCCCACACACCAGAACACATGTTAGCCTAGTCCATGCACCAGCTAACTGGCTAGTGGCTACGGCTATTCCAATCATGCACTCTGGCTCACACGTGTGCACACACCATCACATCGCACCAACACTACTGCTGTTAGGATGTGGACTAAGCTCACATGACTTGGTTCTATAATGTATATTCATGTACTGTATTCGTTCCATTTTTTAAATTTTATTTTGGAGTCATTCTGGGTGATGGTAGTGTCAAAATGCCTGTTCCGTCACCTCTTCCACTCCCCGTATGATGTTTAGACTGAAAAAAGATGCACTCCCCTGGTGCCTGAAACTGATAACACACAGAGAGATGAAAAGCGAGCTCCCTGATGTGCTGTGTAAAAAGTCTCCTGGCTCGAGGAAGAGAGTCCCTTTTTCTGCCATCCAACCCCCCACCTCTACTCCACTGCCTTGCCTCCTCACTACACACACACCCCCCCCCATCCCTCGTAAGCTAACCACCTGCCGATTACAAATTAGAAAGCTGCTACAGACAAGCCACTCGCCCTGTCTCCCCGGCTCGTCAAAAGAGCTTCTGTTCTGTGGCCTGAAGGGGGGGAAAGCATGGTCTGTGTGAGGGAGGGAGAGAAAAAGAGTGTGTGTGCGTGTGTGTGTGTGCGGCCGTCGTCTGCGTGCGTCGTGCGCGCGCGTGTGTGTGTGGTGTGTGTGTGTGTTCAGTGATGGACCTGCTTCAGAGAAAAGGGTTGATGTGATCACTCCAAAGTATCTCAATCCATCCAGGCCAGCTATCCCCCCCCCCCCTTTCTCTCCTCTCCTCCTCCCCCTTCTCTTCCTCCTCTCCTCTCTGTCTTTCCGGCGGGGGGAAATGGCAACTGTCTGCTGCTCCCAGACTGAATAAATGTGCCGGCGAGATGGAATGGGATGAAACCGCCATAAAATAAAAACATTAAGAGCGGGTGATTTGAGGACTGGGGATGAAAGGAGAGGAGAGGCCACGGGAGAAGGGTGAAAGAGGGTTGTGTGTGTGTGTGTGTGTGTGTGTGTGTGTGTGTGTGTGTGTGTGTGTGTGTGTGTGTGTGTGTGTGTGTGTGTGTGTGTGTGTGTGT
>NC_085866.1:44744142-44766642 GCF_034702125.1 Engraulis encrasicolus | reverse complement strand
AAACGCAGATACAAACAAACACTGCAATTTCATTCCATATTGTGCTGTTCAATTCCCATTTAGTAAAGACGGTCTAATTTAATTTCGTGCGTGTGTTTTCTGTGCGTGTAAGTTTACTGGTTTTGGTTTGGTGGGGTTTTTTTGGTTAATGCTTATAAAACGATATGGCCCCTTCAAAAAAAGAGAAAACAACAAAACAAATGGTCTGTATTTTGGCCTCTCCCCTCTTTTGGTTTGCCTTTTGACTCGACCCGCTGCCTCGGACAGATAAACACACGCTAGCGATCAATAACCCGCCCTGCCACGGCCCCAAACAGGTAAATAAATGATGATGTAAGGCAGAGCGGCCACCCCCTCTCTCCCTCTCTCCCTCTCTCCCTCTCTCTCTCTCTCTCTCTCTCTCTCTCTCTCTCTCTCTCTCTCTCCGTCTCCCTCTCTCTCTCTCTCTCTCTGCACCTCCCTCTCTCTCCCTCTCTCTCCCTCTCTCTCCCTCTCTCTCTCTCTCTTTCTCTCTCTCTCTCTCTTTCTCTCTCTCTCTCTCTCTCTTTCTCTCTTCCTCTTTTTTTGCTTTTGTTAGCAATCACGCGCTGCCTCCATGCTTCACCACACACGTACACACGCACACCCACACACTCGCACATGCAAACCCTCTCGACCATTTTTCAGACACATTCACACACCCACGCAACACTATTTTTCAAATGGGACATGTACACAAAACCTACTGTCCGTTTCTCATGTATGTTTGTTCGTTTACCACACACACACACACACACACACACACACACACACACACACACACACACACACACACACACACACACACACACACACACACACACACACACACACACACACACACACACACACACACACACACACACACACACACACACTGTCCTTGTGTGCAAATAATAAACACGGCAGTGGAACGTTTTTGCAGAATGTCGTATGACTTGTTTCTGGGAGAACAGTAGCCATCGTGTGTGTAAGTGTTTGTGGAGGGCTTTCTTTCCCACCACTACCCTCTGTGTGTCTGGTAGTGTCTGCCGTCTGGTGTGTGTGGTCCTGCGGCGGCCATTTTGACACTAGCCTCGGCGATGCGTCAACTTGATATCACTCACGACTCGCTCTCGTTAAACGCCGTACTCTTCCTGCATCGTCTCTCTCTCTCTCTCTCTCTCTCTCTCTCTCTCTCTCTCTCTCTCTCTCTCTCTCTCTCTCTCTCTCTCTCTCTCTCTCCTCTGTCTCACACACACACTAGCAGCCATGTAGCTATGTACATTTACGTTAGCTAAACAAACGCAGAGTAGCGCTTCGGCGTGAGCCTTCGGACTCTATTCTCTTCCGCGGGAGCAACAGCAGCACTGTGTGTGTGCAGCTATAAGCCTGATGAGTGGGATGGGGGGGTGGCGGGCGGGGTGGTGGTAGTGGATCGATAAAGCAATTCCGCCTCCACTGAGCTGTGCGTTCATTTAGGTGGTGCCGGTGGTGGGGGTTTAAAGATGGTGCCGCCGCACAGCGTACATTTGTTCATTACTATTTAATACTGTCTCGCGGAAGAGCGTACGATGTCTGTCTATTGATGTCATCAAGCATGTGATTATGTGAGCATTGTTACGGTGTGGTGGTTGTGGGGTGTTGACTTGCATACAGAGCAGACGTACAGGCGAAAAGGATATTTTATTTTTTTAAGTTGCTTTAATTCTTCTCCTCTTGTCTAGTCCTATCTTTGTATATCTCCCTATTTGTCTCCCTTGATCTATATCCTCCAGTGTCTCTCTCTCAGCCCTGCAGCTCTGTTGCAGCACCCATTCTCTCTCTCTCTCTGTCTGCCTCTCTCTCTCTCTGTCTCTCTGTCTCTCTCTCTCTCTCTCTCTCTCTCTCTCTCTCTCTCTCTCTCTCTTCATCTTTCTCTCTGTATGCATCTGTCATGGAGGTCTTTGCCGGCAGCCGTAATTGTCAACAGGCAATTAGTAGTCCCCCCTCTCTGCCCACCCCTCACAACCCTGTCTCCTTTTGTGTCTCTTAGTTCTCACTCTTAGCTAAAATCTGTATCCCATACACATAAGCACTCGTGCAACGCACGCACACGCACACAAACACGCACGCACACAAACCTCTCCGCCTGCCTGCCTGCCTGCTTGCCTGCCGCCCTCTGTATAAACCCGGCGTCTCGCTCCCCAGAGATGCGCTGACCTGCTCGCTGGGAGAGGCACTCAGTCAACAGCTCCCCGCCTGAAGATGTGCGATTAAGACAGGCTGAGGCATGATGGGAAACAGGCGCTATGATCTGAGCCCACAACCCCCTTATGTAAGGCGAGCGGAGGGTGCGTGCGGGTGTGCGTGCGCGTGCGTGTGTATGGTTGTGTTTATGAATGTGTATGTTGGTGATGGGAGGTGTGTGTGTGTTAAGCTAGATTTATGCTTCGGACGCATAGAATCTGCGTCCGTCCGTTTTCTGTCTATGCGAGTCCACGCCCCCCTCTCAGAGGCTCTGCGCCCGTCGTCGAGCGCCTCGAAAAAATTCTAACTATCCGTCGGACGGACGCGGAGTACGCAGACAAAAAGGCGCTATGATTGGTCGTCTCGCTACTTCCTTGTTCTGTTCTTGTGGCAGCGCAATGCCAGTAGTTTGCGAGAGCAGAGCTGTATTCTGTTAAAAACTGTATTAATGTCTTGTGTGTAAATGTGTGTAAATACACGAAGCTACAAGCTAAGTAACAAACAATGCATCAGTTGAACACTCGTGGCACAATGCCTGCGGTTTTACTACCGTTCCTCCACCGAATGTAAACACACATCGGCAGAATCAACTGTCTTTACATGCTTGCATTTTCTGCTCGTGAAAACAGACTGGGTATGTCAAATAATGATACCAGTTGTGTGAAAATACCTAGCTAACCGGGATAGAAAGCAACATTGCTTAATAATGACCGCAGTGCTTACAATGTAGTGAAAGTAGCCTAATCGCGCAATTTCAAATGTGGCTCGCGACGAGACCTCGGACCTCGCAGAACTCGCAGATGCATGAATACAATGTTGGTTCGTGGCCACTCCCACGCGAGTTTTGACGAGCGCAGTTGCAGAAGTCTAATCTGACCTTTAGTGTGCATGCATGTGTGTCTCAGTCAGTATGTGCAGGCGCAGTCTTTGAGTTTGTGGTCTCAAACAAGAAAGGGAACACCATCCTGACTAGAGAGAGAAAGAGGAGAGAGACTGGGGGAAAGAGGGGAAAGGGAGAGAGAGAGAGAGAGAGAGAGAGAGAGAGAGAGAGAGAGAGAGAGAGAGAGAGAGAGAGAGAGAGAGAGAGAGAGAGAGAGAGAGAGAGAGAGAGAGAGAGAGAGAGGTAGCATGAGGGAGATGAATGGGGAGAGCAAAACCCAGTGAGGGAAATGGCTGCACTCACGCCGCTTTGTGTTCTAAACACATTTGTGCGATCAAAGCCGACTTGTCCTCAGACGAGAGGCTCATGCTTCAGTATAAATAAGATTTTTATCTTTTGAGATGCTCGGAGCGCAGCCCAGCCCTCTCCCTCTCCGCCTCTGTGTTTCTACATCACGCTCTCTATTGCTTTCTTTCTCCCTGTTGCTCGCCCTCACATTTCTCTCTTTCTCCCTCTCTTTGTTTCTCTCCGTTTTCCTCTCTCTATTTTGTTTCCCTCTCCCCCCATCTATCTCTTCTCCGTTTCCCTGTCTCCCTCTCTGTCTTGTCTTTTCTTGCTGTCTCTCCTTCTCTTTCTGTCCCTTTCTGCTTCTATCTCTCTCTCTGTGCCCTGCTCTTTTTCTCTTTCTGTCTCTGCATTCTTCTCATTGTCCTCCTGTCGTCCTCGCCTCCCCTCTTTATACATCACGGCTTGTGTCTGTTCTCTGCGGCTGCAGCTCTTGATGTGCAAGTGGTCACCTCAGAGAGAACGAGAGTAGAGGAGAAGAGGTGTGTGTGTGTGTGTGTGTGTGTGTGTGTGTGTGTGTGTGTGTGTGTGTGTGTGTGTGTGTGTGTGTGTGTGTGTGTGTGTGTGTGTGTGTGTGTGTGTGTGTGTGTGTGTGTGTGTGTGTGTGTGTGTGTGTGTGTGTGTGTGTGTGTGTGTGCGTGCGTGCGTGCGTGCGTGCGTGCGTGCGTGCGTGCGTGCGTGCGTGCGTGCGTGCGTGCGTGCGTGCGTGCGTGCGTGCGTGCGTGCGTGCGTGCGTGCGTGCGTGCGTGCGTGCGTGCGTGCGTGCGTGCGTGCGTGCGTGCGTGCGCGCGCGCGCGCATGCCTGCCTGTGTGTCAGTGTGTGCGCCTAGTCTTTGTAATGGAGGACTGTGAACTCTCACAGCCCCTTCAGTACTGCTGCAGGAATGGAGAGAGCAGAACACAGGAGGAGAGGAACACTGTGAAAGTGACTTTTTTCATAATAAGCAGTGTTCTGCATTTCATTTAAAGGCTGGGTAGGAAGTGTGTGCGTGCGTGCGTGTCTGCGTGCGTGCGTGCAGTGTGCTTTTTGTTATGTGTGTGTGTGTCACAGACAAAAGTGCCTGTCTTGTTTTTGTGCTCGGTAGCGTGAATGTTTTTGTTAAGCAGATGAGGGTTCATGACCTGGCCATACCACAAGTCGGCTTCAATTGAGCAAGTCTGCTCTCTGTCCTCATTGACTGCTTGTCCTCGCGCACACACACTCCCTCGCACACAAAACACTCCTACACAGTCACACACACACACGCAAACTCCCTTCTGGTTAGATGCAGCAATGAATAATAAAAAAAAGAATTGTGTATCTGATAATAGTGGAGGGTGTTGCGTGTTTGATTGGAGGGGTGGCATTTTGGGCAATTGGCCGGTTCGTTTGCACCGTTTCACCAGGTGGTGTGTGCGCGTGTGCCTAGCAAACACTAAACCCAGCAATGGGCTGGCAGTGTGTTTTTGAAGAGAGAACAAAAATGCATTGGCGGGACAGACACTGTTGCTGCCACCCCCATCCACCCACGCAGACAGAGCAGCGTACAGCACTGTGGGGCAGTACCCTACCGCTGAATATGTCCTGAATATTCTCGCTCTCTATTCACATGCCCGCTTCTCTCCCTCTAGCTCTGTCTTTCCTAGTTGCTGTGTCTCCCACACGACTGTTTCACTTTTCTGTCTTCTTTCTCTTTTTTTGCTTTTCTCCTCTGATTTTGTTTCTTGTGCCCCCCTCCTCCCGCTCTCTCTTCCCGACTCTTTCATCTGTGCCCACGCTCTTTACCTCTCTCAGTTTGTCTCAGTTACCCTACCTCTTTCCCTTTATCGTCCTTCAGTCTCTCACGTGCTGTTCCTTTGTCTCACCCCTCTATCCCGTTCTCTCCACCTATCTCGCTCTGTCTGTCTTTCTCTCTTTATCTCTCTCTCTCTCTCTCTCTCTCTCTCTCTCTCTCTCTCTCTCTCTCTCTCTCTCTCTCTCTCTCCCTCCTCTGTGTCTCTTGTGTGGTGTCGTGTCCTCCTGGGTTGTCCTTGGTGTTTGTTCTGGTGGGCCGGGGCCCTGCCTGCTCCAAAGGGCTCTTAATCCTATTACTCACATTCCACTGCAACTGCACAACGGCCACCACACTGCTCCAACACACTTCTCCTTTACCCCCTCTCTTCCTTTTAAAGACAACTGCAACTACTCTCTCGCTCTCTTTTTCCCCCTCTCTCTGCTGTTTCGGTACTGTCATTTCTTCCCCGCCTCCTATTCACTCACTCACCTCTGCACTCTTTTAGAGGAAGATAAATTGATAAGTGGAGCAGGGTGAAGTCCCTCCTGCCACCGCCCCCCCCCCTCTCTCTCTCTGGCTGTAAATGCAAACTGGAGCGTGTTAGTAGTAGCAGTGGGACTTAAGCGCTCCAAGGTGATGGAGTGCGATTACGTTACCCGGGACATAATACAGTACTGCTACCGCTGCTGTTGTACTCTGTTGTACCGTAACGCAAGTGTTGTGGTGAATATCTAAGGCAGTGTATTGCAGCATGTGTCTCTTGTGTATTTTCCTTTTGCAAGCTGAATTTATTATGGCTGAATGTTTGTCTGAGTCCAGACTAAAGAAGCAGTGCATGTAATTACTTGAGGCGTTTACGCGACACTGTAGAAAACTCTGGATGATTGGGCCACGCGACCACTTGCAAAACTGTATTTTTTCCCCTCATGTGAGCACACTAGTAGAATTTATTGTTTTTACTGGAGTTTTTCAGCTGTGGAAAACTCACTTATTTTTGCATGGTTCAGCTTCAAAATACAGTATCTCTGGAAGAGAAATGTCATTGCTTGCCATTATATATTTTGATACTTCTCCAAATTGTTTTTCTCCTTGCGAAAGAGCTATATGCACATATTCAATTGTACTGTATATAATTGAGGTTTACCAGCTTATTTTAAGTATTAGAAATGGTAAATGGACAGCGTTTATATTGCACATTTTTCCAAGGTGCCCCCCACACGCACACGCACACACAATTTTCATATTCAACCATGTAAAGCTGAAAGGTGTCATGAAAGACACTAGTCTGTCTGTCCTGTGAAATATGATGTTTAGGCATGGGAGCTGATCTCAGTGTTTTTTTCTTGTCTTTCAGACTGTGTCTACATAGAGAGCCGACGGCCCAACACACCCTACTTCATCTGTAGTATTCAGGATTTTAAACTGGTGAGTACAAGTATATATTTCACTCTACACCCTGCAGCTCTCTGGAAGTCTCCATCTCTCTCTCTCTCTCTCTCTCTGTGTCTCTCTCTCTCTCTCTCTCTCTCTCTCTCTCTCTCCTCCTCTCTCCTCTCTCTCTCTCTCTCTCTCTCTCTCTCTCTCTCTCTCTCTCTCTCTCTCTCTCTCTCTCTCTCTCTCTCTCTCTCTCTCCTACCTAGCTAGCCCGAGTGCATGGGGCTGCATTGCTGCTGACCTTATCATCCCGCCGGCCTGTGTGTTTGTGTTCTTATTTATTTCCATAAGTGCTGTGAAAGCAGGATCAAACACCACTTTGATGTGGGGTAATTGCCTGAGATTGTGCACTCGCAAATATATGTGTGTAGCGTAGTGCACTGGGCGCTCTAGTGTGTACGTGCGTGTGTGTGCTTGCGCACGTGTGTGCGTGCGTGCGTGTGTTTGCATTTGTGTGTGTTTACGGGATTAATGTTTGTGCTGGACATACTAAAAATCACTGAAATGTGTAAAACCGGCCTGGGTCTGGTAAAAGGCCACTCTCGTAGTCGAGGGAAGGGAGGGATGGGGAGGAGGGAGAGGGGGAGTGATGGGGGGATAAAAAGAAAAAATGAAACACCATCGGTGCGAATCGCAGCAGGCATGACTTTATAGGGCTGAGCCATAAGCACGTTGTTAAATGCAGGCCCGTTACTGAACTTTAAAGGACTGACGCCTCCAAAAAGCTAAGACACAGCACTGCTCTGATTCAGGCTGCTTTTTTTTTGCTCTTTTCTCTTCTCTTTTACCATTATGGCCATCCCTCTATCTATCCCCCTCTGTCTTTCTTTTTTCCTTCACAACCAACTAAATGGTCAATTAAGAGTAAATGCATGTAAAGGCGCACAGGGCCTGTGTAGCCTATTATCTTGCTAGTGGTGTGTGCGTGCAGACATATTTTACTTTCTCTCTCTCCCACACACTTTCGTCCTTACTTACCCCAAGCACATTCTTTTAATCAGTCACATTAAAAAAAATGATGCGTGCCGCTTCAAAAGATATTGAGGCAACTAACAACGCAAAGAAAAGAGAGTGAGCGAGCAAGATGAAAGAAAAAACAGCACACTCACTTGCAGTCTGGGTTATTACACCAGTGAATGTGTCTGTTTATCCTCACTCTCGATAGTTTATCACAAAAGGGGCTCAGGAAAACATTGTTCCCATAATACTTCTCTTCATTCATGTAGTAGTGAGCTAGCCCACTCCGCCATCCCACACGCCTCCTCATGGAGGTAGGTGTCTGCCACTACAGCTAGCTTGTCATGACGCGTCTGAAAATCATCATTAGCAGCCAGTCGCAATTAGTGAAGGGGCCACCTGGGGGAGGACTAGGCAGTACAGGGCTGAGGAGGAGCACTGGATAGTGGGGGTGGGAGGACGCATGCAGGGGACTGGTGGAGGAGTACAGGAGCACTGAGTAGTGGAGGTTGGGAGTAGGGGTGTAAATCAGCGCCTTCTTACTCCACTCTGGGGATGGGAGTGTAGGTGGGGGTGGTGGAGGAGTGCTGGATGTGGGGGGGGGAGGGTGGCAGAGGGGGTTAGTGTTGGAGGGCAAACTGAGGGTGGTGCAGGAGGTGGTTGGTAAGCAAACTCAGGGGGTAATGGAAGAGCGCTGGATACTGGAGATGTGAGTGGAGGTGGGGATGGGATGGGGCAAACTCAGGGGGGTGGTGGGGCACTGGATGGTGGGGAGTCAGGGGCGGGATGTGGGGCTGGATTGGAGCACTGGATGGTGGGGAGTCATGAGTGGGGCGGTAGGGGAGGGTGGTTGGTCGGGGCACACTCAGGGGGTGGCGGTGCCCCAGGAGGCCGCGGTAATGACACAGAACATCCGAGGCGATGATGGAAGGTCAAGGGATCAGCAGGCAGCATCGGTGTGGCTTGAGGTGAGGGGCTTGTTTGGAGGTTGCACGAGGGGGGAGGACAGGAGGGCAGAGGAGCTGTGAGCTTGAGGCCAGGAGATGTGGGAGGTGAAGGGGTAAGGCGGGGTTGACTACGCTGGGTAGGTGGGTGAAGTGTGTATAACTGGTGGGGTGGGGTGTATGGTATGATGTCAGTGGTGGGTGATGGTGTTGGGAGGGGGGGGGGGAAACAGACTGCTGCACCCCTGCCCAGAGTGAAGGAGCTCCATCCATAATCGGATTGCAAAAAGGGCAGAAGTGCTGAGGAAGGCAGGAAGGCTCTCTCTTGCCGAGCCCCAAACAATAACATCCCGCCCCAACAACCACCACGCACACGCCACCCTGCCCTGCCCCTACCCTAATCTCCAACACTTGATTAAGTACAGATCAAGGAAGGGGAAGAGGGATGTTGTGGGGTGTAAGGAGGGGAGGAGAGGAGAGGAGAGGAGAGGAGGGTTGGCTGTGTGGCTAGGGGTACAGGCTGGTGGGGGCTGTTTGCCGTCTGTGCCAGAGCGCCCAGTGCTAAATGTCAGGGGAGAAAACAAGACAGATCCATTAGCTTTCCTCCCATCTTTTTATTTGTTTTAGTTTCTCTCTCTTTCACGCTCTCTCTCTCTCTCTCTCTCTCTCTCTCTCTCTCTCTCTCTCTCTCTCTCTCTCTCTCTCTCTCTCTCTCTCTCTCTCTCTCTCTCTCTCTTTCTCTCTTTCTCTCTGCTATCGTTTCGGTCTCTCCGTCTGTATCCTTGTCTTTTCTCTCAGCCCCTCTTCCACTTGTTTATCCCTATGAGCTCACTGAGCAGGCATCTACAAGCTGTCTCACTTGAGATAGGATGTGGGCCCCTTCTTGCACCAGTTTGCTGCAGAGGCATTCAATCCTCCTAAAACCCGTTGTGAGTGTGTGTGTGTGTGCGCCTGCCTGGGTGTGTGTGTGTTTATGCATGTGGTTAGATAGGCATCTTTTGTATGTGTGTTTTGAGAAGTGTTGGTGTGTGTGTGACTGTTTGACAGGATGTTGTCAGGTGGCATGTCGACCTGTACAACGGCACATGTTTGGCAAAGTATTTTAACAGTGATGATCCTGAGCAGGGAGGGAGGTGAAGGTGTGTGTGTGCGTGCGCGCGTGCGCTGCGTGTGTGTGTATGTGGGTGGGGGGAATAGTCACCCCCCGACCTTAGCACGGCTGCTGCCTGTCACCACCCAGCTTAATTGGAGACACGAGCATCTGTCTTCTCTCCCCCCCCCCCATCCCCATCCACCCCCCTTCCCCCAACATACTCCACACGCACCCCACCCCCTCCCTAAAAAGACACCCTCATGACATGCGAGGTGTTCCATTGCTCTTCGTTAACCTACCCCCATCAGCCCTCTTTTTCCAACCATTGCTTCGTTCATCTCTCTTCCTTACTTGCTCTCTCTCTCTCTCTCTCTCTCTCTCTCTCTCTCTCTCTCTCTCTCTCTCTCTCTCTCTCTCTCTCTCTCTCTCTCTCTCTCTCTCACGCACTCACACATCTCATTCCTGTCTTGTTCATCTCCCATTGGATATGTTTCTTGCATCGGCAGTTTCAATTGATTGGCTTTTTAAAGGGAGAGATCTGAAGGCGCTGTTTAAAAGGCTTCTCTCCTGCAGGCTATAATGAGTCATGAGCGTATCGGCAGGTAACGGCGATGGAGAGATGCACAGCGGCACTACAAACCACCGTTACCACCACCAACCGCCCTCAGCCTGCAAACGCTATCAGATATTAAGGCAGATTCATTGGATACATAATGGTTACAGCCCCCTCAGGAGCCTTCTCTCTTTTCCTCCTCTGCCTTCTCTCTCTTTATCTCTTTCTGTCTCTCTCGATCGCTTCTTTTCTCCCTGCTGTTTCTTTCTTCCTCTCGCCATTTTCTCTTTTTTTCACTCCCTTTTATTCCCTCTTTTCCATCTCCTTCCTTCTCTCTCTCTATCTCTCCATATTTCTTTTCCTCCATCCCTGTCTCTCTCCTCCTCTCCTCCCTCTCACTCGCTCCCTCTCCATCTCCCTCTCTCTCCTTCTGCCTCCCTCTCTCCCACCCCCTCCTGTGAAATCAAATATCTCATCATTATGGCTGTTGTCATCAGTAGCCCCGCCGTGTGTCACCACCGCCTCTAGCTGCCCACTCTTGCTGTTGCCGCTGCTGTTGCCGAGTGCTGCCGCTGCTGCTGCAGTGTGACACCCGAGCCAGAGCTGTGAGTTATGGAGCCTCCTGTGCCATTACTGCTGCTGCTGCTGCTGCTGCTGGTGGTGGTGGTGGTGGTGATGGCTGCTGTTGCTACTGCTGCTGCTGCTACAGCTAACGCTACTGCTGCTACTGTTGCTGCTGTTGCTGCTGTTGTGGTTAGAGAGGGGCAGACTTCACAGTGGCCAGGGAAGCGGTGTCGTGGAATCCAAAACGACCTCATCAATATCTTCTCTCTTTTGCTCTCCCTCTCTCCCTCTCTCCCTCTCTCCCTCTCTCTCTCTCTCTCTCTCTCTCTCTCTCTCTCTCTCTCTCTCTCTCTCTCTCTCTCTCTCTCTCTCTCTCTCTCTCTCCATGTCCCTCACGTTATGTCTCAGTCTCTTTCTGTCTGTCCATTTAAATCTTGCTTTCTTTGTCTCTGTTCCTCTCTTTTTCGCCTTCCCTCTCGTCCTCTCTGCTATTTCCCTCATCTGATCTCTCTCTTCCCTCACCCCCTGTTATGTATTCTTCCACCCTCCCCTCCTTTGCCCTCCCTGTCTTGTCTCCTCGTCTTGTCTCCCCTGCTCTCTCGCTCACTATACTGGGTGCGGTGCGCGGTGCGATGCGGTACGGTACGGTGCGACCCACGTCACTCATGTGCTTTATCTAATGACCTATGAATCCAATTAGCGTTCGCCGAGAAAATCTGCAGGCAGCCATCAATCTCCACCTCCACCTCCCCCTTCCACCTCCACCTCCACCTCCCCTCTCCTCTCCGTCCTGCCCGGGGAGAAACCTGTCAGCCATCGCCATGGAGCCATGCCACGTCTGCAGCCGCCATATGCACACCTCACATACACACACCTTACATACGGTGCATATATAGATACCCCCACATTATGCAAACACACGCTGCCATATGCACACCTGATACGCATGCACAGATATACGCACATGTATATGTACACACGCGCATTGCCATATGTGCATATCACACACGTATAGAAAGACACACACGCATGTATACGTGTGTAAATATACACACACACTATGCACACAAACATGCACAGATAGGCCCCCTTTCACGTTCACTTCTCACACGTACTGCATGCATAACTATTCCTAACCTTACACACACTTAACCATTTTTTACACACAGACAGGCAGTGCACACTCTAGTATGTGCACATACACTCATACATTGACAGATGATCCACTGACGCACAGACACACACTTATACTCTCTCCACATGCTCTTGTCAGGCCTTGAGCACCGCACATACATTACGCACTAATTACGCCCGAGCTGCTGTTTGCATTGCATGCACACGCACACGCACACACACACACACACACACACACACACACACACACACACACACACACACACACACACACACACACACACACACACACACACACACTCACACGGGCTGTGATGCATGCATATGAAAGCCTTTTACACACAGCACACGCTGGGACATAAGACACACACACACACACACACACACACACACACACACACACACACACACACACACACACACACACACACACACACACACACACACACACACACACACACACACACACACACACACACACACACACACACAGTGCAGTATGCAACAGCCGTCTTGCTCTCCATCAGCGTGCTGTGTTAATTGGCAGACCCCTCACTCATCTCATCTCATCTCATCTCATCTCCACATCCCCATTTATACTCCTCAGGCTCACCGAGCTGATGGGTAGATGGACAGAATGCGAGAGAGAGAGAGAGAGAGAGAGAGAGAGAGAGAGAGAGAGAGAGAGAGAGAGAGAGAGAGAGAGAGAGAGAGAGAGAGGGAGAGAAAGAGAGAGAGAGTAAGGGATGGAGAGTGCAGAGAAGAGGAAAAGAGCAAGACTGATTGCGCAGGAGAGGAAAAGAGGGAGGCAGAGTGTGGAGGAGAGGAAAAGAGAGAGGGAAAGAGGCACAGTGCAGAGGAGAGGAAAGATGGAGAGAGAGAATCAGAAAGAAGGGATGTTTCCTCTGCTCAGAGCATTAAGCTTAGTACTCAGATCACAGATGTACACTCTCTTTCCCTTTCCATTTCTCTCTCTCTCTCTCTCTCTCTCTCTCTCTCTCTCTCTCTCTCTCTCTCTCTCTCTCTCTCTCTCTCTCTCTCTCTCTCTCTCTCTCTCTCTCTCTCTCTCTCTATCTCCCTTTTCTTCCTGTGTCCCTCTGCTTGTCTGAGGAAGTATCGCAGCTGAGGGATGGCACAAATGGAGTGGAATCAAAACCAGGGCTGTGTGTGTCTGAGCGCTGAGGCGTGCCACAGTGAAAAACACACACACACAAACGTGCGCGCGCACACACACATTGGTGCATGCAAGGACGCACGTGCACACACACACACAAAATATGCATACACTCCGTCATACACTGCACATGCATACACTGTATGTATACACACACACACACACATTTTTTTAGCATTTTGTCTCCTCTCTTTTTCTGCTCTCTCTCTCTCTCTCTCTCGCTCTCTCGCTCTCTTTCTCTCTCTGCCTGTCTCTTGCCATCAGTTCAGGCTGTGGTCAGAAAGTAGGCTAGGCTTGGTTAAATGGCTGTTCTGAAGACATTGTGGTCACATTGTTTTGGTAGGCAAGTGCTTATTGTGTGTGTATGTGTGTGTGTGTGTGTGTGTGTGTGTCTGGGTGCATGTCTGTGTGTGTACACACCCAGGTGTGTGTCACACTTGTTTTCTTTTCACAATTTTTCCCCCTCTAGCAGTTTCCCTTCGGTTTAGCTTCTGGTTCGATGTGTGCTTTTGCAGTATTTGGAGAGCTTGCAACATCCTGGGCTGCCTTAGATGTTTGTGTGTGTGTGCACGCTTGCGTGTAGCCAGGCTAGGCCAGCCAGTGCATACTGATATCCAAGGACAGTGTGTGTAGTCAGTGCAGCTCAGCTTAGATGGAGGCGATAGCATTGAGCCACCATCAGCAGAGCTGTCTGCGCGTGCGTGTGCGTGTGTGCGTGTGTGCGTGTGCGTGTGTGTGTGTGTGTGTGTGTGTGTGTGTGTGTGTGTGTGTTCCAGCTCTTCATTTCTTCACTTGTCCAATAAAGCCCTCCATCCGTCTGTCTCTTCCTCACCCCCTTCCCTCTCTCTCTGTCTTTTGCGCTCTCTCTCTCTCTCTTGCTTTCTTTTTTACTCACTCTCTTGCCTTCACAGCCTTTCCTTCCCTCCTCCTATCCTCTCTTTTCATATGCCCTCTCTCATTCGTAGTCTCTCTCTCCACCTCTCCATCTATCTCCCTCCCTCTTTCTCTCTCTCACTCACTCTCCCTCCCTCCCTCTCTGTCACACACTCCCCTCCCCTCTCTTCCTCACACTGCTATTACCCCCACCTCCGCCTCTCTCTCTCCTCTTGCTCTCTCTTTTTCACATTATTATATGAGTGAAGAAGACTCATGTCTTGACACTCATTGACATCATCTGGCCAGGAACATTGTCTGTCGTGAGAAAAGGCAAGTGAGCGCAATCGAGAACCGTTGCCCTCCTCCTCCCCACCTCTCTCTCTCTCTCTCTCTCTCTCTCTCTCTCTCTCTCTCTCTCTCCTCTCTCTCTCTCCTCTCTCTCTCTCTCTCTCCTCTCTCTCTCTCTCTCTCTCTCTCTCTCTCTCTCTCTCTCTCTCTCTCTCTCTCTCAGATGACATGCCATGAAATCAATCGAGACCCGTGCCCGTCCAAGCAGCCTTTTTATATTGGCTTTTTCAATCTCTCCTTCATTGCCCCGCCGTGCCGTGCTGTGCCGCCCCTATCCCCCACCCCTTCTGCTGACACTGACCACAAGCAGCCAAAGAACACAGCCCATCTCCATTGTGTGTGCACTCGATCTCTCTCTCTCTCTCTCTCTCTCTCTCTCTCTCTCTCTCTCTCTCTCTCTCTCTCTCTCTCTCTCTCGCTCGCTCGCTCGCTCGCTCTCTCGCTCTCTCTCTGCTGAGTCCTGATGATTGGCAGGTCTGTGATCGGCGTGTCCATATCCCCCCCATCTCTATTCCCTCCCTGCAGTGCACGTCTTTCTTTTCCTCTCTGTCTTTGTTTCCCCTCCTCTTTTTCCCACTGTCTGTGTTGCCTACCTCTCTCTGTCTTCCGTCTTTCATCCTGCGTTTCTCTTTCTCTCTCTCTCTCTCTCTCTCTCTCTCTCTCTCTCTCTCTCTCTCTCTCTCTCCCCCCATCCCAGTGGTTTCCGCAGCTGAACTAATTTGTGTCCAACAGCCACCTCAGCTGTGCTCTGTTGCTGTGTGCTGCTGTATCTGCCTCCATTAGCCTGAGTGACAGTGTGTGTGTGTGTGTGTGTGTGTGTGTGTGTGTGTGTGTGTGTGTGTGTGTGTGTGTGTGTGTGTGTGTGTGTGGAAGTGCTGTGCTAGTGCTAGGGCTAGTGCTGAGGAGGAGATGGGCACGGTTGGCTGGGGGATTAGAGCTCACACAAGCAGTCCAGCCCAGCCCAGTCCAGCCAGCCAGCCGGGCGGGCGGCCGCTTATGGACATTTAAGTGGGTACAATACAATTAGTCGCATGAGGGACTCCTCACCATGATATGTGGCCCCTCTTGCTTCACTCATTCAGCACAGAGAGTCGACAAAATGTGCTGCAGCTCGTCCTCAACCACGGAAACACGTTCATAATTAGAATTGACATCTGGTGACTGTTTAAACTTTTCTGTTATTTATACTGTATGTACTTTCTAAAACATTGTTATAGTTGTAAAAATTCTGTGTTAGGGGTTTTATATTTTATCAGGCTGAGGGTGAGTCCTGTCATGTCATGTGGCCTAAGTGTGTTCTGTGGTTCCACTGCCATTTTGTTTGTTTTTTAGGGTCTTTTTTTGGAGCCGTGGTGTTGGCCATGGCCACCACATTTCGCCACCTCTGTGCTTTTTCTGACACAGGTATGCAATGGACTCAGACATGCCAACCAGTGACTGTGTGTGTGTTTGTGTTGTTGAGCTGGTTATTCACAACACACACACACACCCTTAGCCTTGCCCAGCACAGCACAGTCCTGCCCCGCCAACACCCACACGCCGCATTCTTACCCTGCCGCCAAATGGCAATTAAAATGAGCTATTGATTGCCCTTGTGGTGCAGACCTGGACTACTGCATATGTGAGTGTGTATATTTAGTTTGTAGTGTGTAGTGTGTGTACGTGTGTGTGTGTGTGTGCGTGGGTGTGTGTGTGTCACACCCCCTTGCCTCAGACATGAGCCCCAGCACACAGGGGCTCTAGGCTAGGTCGGTCGGTCGGTCTGCGCAATGCATGCATAATGGTAATTCTCTCACTGTGGCGTTAGCGCTTATCGCGTAGCCTCCTCAAAAGCTAATGATTCAGCGGCGTAATTAAAACGAAATGGGTTTGATAAAGATGCTAATGTATGTGCATAATGTGACCGGGAGAGCCACCAAAACCCCCTGGAGCTTCAGGACTGGGAGCATGGCTGACGGGGGGCAGGCGTACCGTCTCACTTTAGCAGATATAGCTTAGTCATTTGTGTTAGTTTTGTCTACTCCACTCTTTTCTTCTCTTTTCCATGCCCCCCAGTCCATAGACACTCTCGTTGGATGTTAGTAGTATACAGCGGAACCGTAAACGTGCACAGTAAATCACGTATAGTGAGATGTCTTTTTTTTTTTTTTAAACAGCTGGCAGATGTACTAGGTCTAGGATGTTGTCTTTAAGAATATTGTTGGAGGAATACCTCAAAGTGCAATCTTATTGGAGGCCGTCGATTATTCTTGTCATCTTGTCAGAGCAAGTGCCCGCACATTTCATTCATCTCGTCGGCACTGACATTTTCCTTTAAAGGACGACTCGATTAAGAGCCCTGAGCAAGCACGTCCACTAATGACAACTGACACAAGGCTGGAACGAATAGCAGTGGGATTTTTTTTCTCCCCCCTTGTCTCCCTTTGTTTCCTTCTCATTCTCTCTCTCTCTCTCTCTCTCTCTCTCTCTCTCTCTCTCTCTCTCTCTCTCTCTCTCTCTCTCTCTCTCTCTCTCTCTCTCTCTCTCTCTCTCTCCATAGGGGAAATCTGGTCTCGTGTCCTCTTAACACGTTCAGCATCTTCTCTCCAACAAGACTCCTAAGCCCCCTGGTCGCAACTCAGTGGGGAACAGTTGACATTAGCGCCATGCACAAACACACACACACACACACACACACAAACACATTGCCTTTCATGATGCCCTAATGACTCCACTCATTTGAGGGGTAAACAACCTAATATTCCCCGGCACATGTCTTGCTGCTCTTTAATTGTGTGGCTTCTTCAGCTGAAGCCAGTGGCAGGCGGTTGGTTTTGCGATGAGCCAGCCTTGTGTTGTTTTTGTGATTCCCGTGGTGATGGCGCGCCATGTGGGTGGCTACTAGCATGTCAAGTCAAAATGTTAGCGTTGATGATTTTTTCTTTAAAAAAAATCCCCTGTCGAGCGTTCGTGTGTGTGTGTGTGCGCCACATGCACGCGTGCGTGTGGTGTATTTTTTGCATGATGTACATATGATGGCGGCTTTACTGATTGTCGACGAGCTCAATACACAGACCCATGTTTAGGCGATGTCTGCATCTTTTTTCCCCTCAATCTCCCCTGCCTTTCTCTTTCAATCCATCTCTCTCCATCCCTCCCTCCCTCCCTCTCCGCCTTTCTCCCTCGCTCTCCATCTCCCTCTCTCCCTTTCTCTCTCGCTCTCCCCCCCCCTCCCTCACCCTTTCGCCCTCCTCTCTCTCTGGAACATTTTGAAATGCAATTATGGATCAGTGAGCACCGCCATCAGTCGCAGCACTTGTTAATATTTATTGAGCCGAGCAGCAGCCGCTGCCATCTTTACTACAGAGCCTGCAGTCATTAAGACCCTGCCTGCCTGCCTGCATCTACGTGTGTTTATAGTGTGTGTGTATGTGTGTGTGAGGGGAAGGCATCTCTCTCTCTCTTGGTCTTTCTCCCTTTCTCTTCTTTCTCTCTCTCTCTCTCTCTCTCTCTCTCTCTCTCTCTCTCTCTCTCTCTCTCTCTCTCTGTCTCTCTCTCTCTCTCTCTCTCTCTCTCTCTCTCTCTCTCCCCCCCCTTTTCTTTCTTAGCCCTCCTCTCCTCTCCTCCTCGTCTGCTATTCCAGAGAGCATTCAGCCTGTGGAAATGAGCAGGGCAGATTTGCATGCATAAATATGGAAAGGTGTTTGGCTGCGCACTCGCAAGCAGTGGCGGTGCACATCTGTGCATACACACAAACACATTCATACATGGACACACACACACACACACACACACACACACACACACACACACACACACACACACACACACACACACACACACACACACACACACACACAAAGATAAGGAACGTGCACAAACACATGGTCGCTGTATGTCCGCCCTCGGGCTGAACGCCAACAACCTCCTGTCACAGGCAAGGTTGTCGCCCCGCATTTCCCAGGCAGGCAGGCAAGGAGGCAGGCAGCCCCCCGCCGCCATTCAAAATGGACTCCCCCACATCTCTCATCTCCCCCACATCTCCTTCTCTCCTCTCTCCTCGCCTTTCCTCTCCTCTGTTCTACTCCCATCTCTTCCTCTCCTCTATTCTCTCCGCCCCCTCCTCTCTCTCCCCTCCTCTCCTCTCCTTCCCTCTTCTCTCATCACCCAGCACTGAGCTGAGACAAAAGACCACCAGGTTTCAGCCAAGATGGCGTTTGTATCCCCCCCCCTCTCTTTCTCTCTCCCTCTCGCCCACTCCCACTCTCTTTTTCCATTATGTTTTGTACTACGTGTTTGATACATAGCTCTACAGTTTTTGTTGCTCGTGTAGTGCTTTATGTCGTTTTCATTTCAGAGAAGTGTTTTGTTGTTGGTGTTTTTATTTGTGTTGTTCCTCCCTCCCTCCCTAAGTCCTCCAGACTGCGAGGGTTGTTAGCTGCTCGGGGCGTGAGGGCATGGGGTTGGGGAGAGGCTTATTAGCCCAGGCGGCGTAGTAACTCAATCTGCCTTAAACTTTAATGACCGTTTGGATTATCACTGAGACAGTTATTAGGCTTTAGGCTAGGTCTCAGTCGCGACTCACCCCCTCTCCCTCCCTCCCTCCCTCCTCTCCCTCCCTTCTTCCCTCCCTCCCTTTTTTTTGCCGTTTACCCTCCCTGCCTCTTTTTTATTTTACCCTCACCCCCCCACACGCCCAGTTTCGGTCTCTCGTTCTTTCCATCCCTCTCTCCACCTCTTTTTTCCTGCTCCCTTCCTCTATTTCCACTGCCACATACCACAATTCATTCATTCCTTATTCCCCCCCACGCCCCACACACATACACACATACACACACGCTCACATACTCACATACACACCTTGTCCTCTCTCTCTCTCTCTCTCTCTCTCTCTCTCTCTCTCTCTCTCTCTCTCTCTCTCTCTCTCTCTCTCTCTCTCTCTCTCTCTCTCTCTCTCTCTCTCTCGCCTCTGCCTCCCCCTCACTGCCTCTCCCCCCAGTGCTCTTGAGATTGTGTCGAAGGGAAGCATTTCTGCCTGGCGATGTAATGACATTAGGTGCTTAGCAATTTACTCTGACATACAGACCATGCTTGCAGCAGCTGCTTGGTGCTAACGCCATTCTCAGAGGAGCAGAGGGAGTGTGCGTGTCTGTTTTGGGGAGGGGTATGAGTTAGAGATGTGCCTAGCGACAGCCTCAACTGTCATTGTATCATTTTCCGCGTCCAGGGCATTTTCTGCCGTTTCCTCTGAAATCAGATGGAAACGCTTTACACAAGAGACAAGAGACAGGTGTGTGTGTTGTGTGTGTGCGCACTGTGCATGCGTACATGTGTGTGTGGTTTGAGTGTGAACGTCTGCACTGCTAGTGTGTGTCTTTTTTTTTGAGGTGGGGGGTGTTTAGATTGATTGCACATATATACACTCGCTCCCTGAATAAATAAAGTAGCACAAATCAGCGGTTAGAATAGCACTTGACATAACACACCCACGCACGCAATCACTCACACTCCTGCCGATACACGCTACGCTACTGCACACAGCACTTCGCTAAGGCAATCAGAAGCAAATCAAAAAAGTCCTTGCCTTTGTCTGGCTAGATTATCTATCCTCTCAGGATCGCTCTTCTCTTCCCCCCCTCCCCTCCCCTTCTCTTCCTCTTCTTCTTCCCTGGCTCTCCCCTCCCCTTCTCTTTCTCTTCTTCTTCCCTGGCTCTCCCTTGCTTAATTTTTATTCCTCTCCTTGCGTGTTTGAAGAGCTCAGGTTGTTCATGGGGATAGGGAGGCTGCTGCTGCGACTGCTGAGGGACTAGAATAGGGGGGCCATCATGCCTCGTAGTGAGAGATGGCTAGAGGCAGAATGCTGTGTGTGTGCTCGTGTGTGTGTGTGTGTGGGTGTGAGAAGGGGATAAGGCGGATGAGACGAATGTTTAGGCGCTCAGCTAGAACACACAAAAAGAGGGGGGGGTATAGGGTTTTTTTTGGGAGGGGGTGTGTTATGGAGGCGGGCTTGGGAATTAAAATGGAGGTGTGAGGTCATTACAAAACATTTTACGGTGATTGCATAGTTAGATTGTTAGATGGGAGGGGGGTGTAGATTGTCTGGGACGGGGGTAGTGCAGCATTAGGTGATGCGGTCTTAACTAATCACACGCACACACACACACACACACACACACACACACACACAGACACACACACACACACACACACACACACACACACACACACACACACACACACACACACACACACACACACACACACACACACACACACACACACACTCACTCACTCTCACCCTGCTTTGTCCATATAGCTCTATGAAAGCCCAATCAATATCACCTCATCCTCATCCTTGCACAGCTGAATTATTAAAACAGCCTGTCTTACACCTCCCTGCCTTCTCTATTCCCAATTTGCCTCCTCTCCTCCTCTCCTCTCCTCTCCTACTGTCCTTCCTTCCTTCCTTCTCTGCTGCACTGCTCTCTTCTCTCTACTCCACTCCCCTCTTCTCTCTTCTCCACTCCACTTTTCCTCCCTGGAGGGGTATGGTGGGGGTTCTTCCACAGTTTCCCCCCCTCCAAAATGTTTTTTGGTTCAGCACTGCTTCTGCAGGTTTTTGAAATATTCAGTGGTGCCACATCAGCTTTTTATGCTGTGCGTGTATGCGTGTGGCTGGCTCAGACTCGTAAGGGAGATTGGGTGGGGGTGGGGTGTTGCTAGGGGTTGGCACAACACGGCAAATTGGACCCCTCTGATGTCTTCACTAAACATCTGAGGAGCTTAGTCATCGCGCGCCAAGCATTCAGCCCCTTCCTGGTTTTTTATCTCTGTTAGTGGATGAAGGGAAAAAATCAGGGGGGTAAAAAAAAAAACAATCAGAGCCACTGCTATTTTCTTTACTTTTTTCCCCCCTCATCACTGCTGTTCTTTTGATGTCGCTCCTTAGACACTCAAGCAAGGAGGGGTGGAGGCAAAAAAAATCCAATATATGCCCACGCACGCGCAGTCGCGCGCACACACACACACACACACACACACAAACACACACACATTCTCACTTGGGGGGAGGATGGTAGTTTGCACCAAGGGAGTAATTAAAAGCAGCTATTGTGCAGTGTTAAATGGCTGAGACTTTAATTACCAAACCAAAGTTTCCATGCTCGGGCTTTAAAACGGCTCACCCGGCCACTTCTGGCGCACTCTCAGACAGACACACACACACACACACACACACACACACACACACACACACACACACACACACTCTCTCTCTCTCTCTGTCTCTCTGTCTCTCTCTCTCTCTCTCTCTCTCTCTCTCTCTCCCTCTCTCTCTCTCCCCATATGGTAAAAGAATGGGGCGGGAAAACTCAGGAAGCAGGTTTCTTGAGTCGTCTTTTTTTTCCCTTTTCAATATTTAAATCCTGTCAGTCTGCTTCCAGCTCCGCTCTGCCCTGCTCAGCTCTGCTCTGCTCGGCCGAAAGAGTTGGTGTTTATTTCTGTCATGCTTCTTTAAAAACCCCAAGATATGTCTCTCCATTAAATATTGACTTTGGCCTGCCACGGTCCAGTCGATATCCCTGGCACCCGGCAATTAGTGCGGCGCATTAGAGCCTGGCTCAAGCACCACTTGGTGTGTGTGTGTGTGTGTGTGTGAGAGAGAGAGAGAAAGAGAGAGTGTCCTTCTCGTTCACTCACTAGCTGTTACCAAACGTCCCTTTTGGTTTCCAGCGTGCTAGGTTGCTTGGTTTGGCTTGGCATGGCATGGCATGGCCTGGCACAGCACGGCTTGGCTTGGCACTCCTCAGGCCGTCACTGGAATGCACCCCCCACCTCATCCTCTTCTCACATCCTCTCTTTTCACTCTGCGAAAACAGTGGGAGGGAGTGGGGGTTGGGGGGGTACTTCACGCCATTTTGCTTTTCTTTTTGGTCTGTACTTTTCTCTCTCTCTCTTTCTCACTCAACACTTTTTTTTTCTATCCATCTTTCTCTCCTCTCTGTAATGTGTGACCGCCAGGGCATCTCTGCTCAGTATGTAATTTCCAGCTTGTCCAAAGTGTGACATGGTCAGTGAAGAACAAAAGTGAGCGAGAGGGAGAAAGCGAGAGCGCGAGCGAGCGAGAGGGAAAGAAAGAGGGCGAGAGAGAGAGAAAGAGAAAGAGAGAAAGAGAGCGAGGGAGGATGTGGGGGAGATGTGTAGAGGTATCGGGTTCACACGCTCACACAGGGCTGCTCGC
>NC_085866.1:44739142-44741642 GCF_034702125.1 Engraulis encrasicolus | reverse complement strand
TGGTGGAGGATTAAAAATCACCTTTCTGTTCCTCCCAGCTGAAAATAGCTCTTAGAGCTGAGGGATGGAGGGAGCGAGAGAGGTAGAGAGAGGTAGAGAGGGGAGGAGTGCAGGGCCCACCATTGCCTCCTGGCAATTATAGGAAGCATTATCTTAATTGATTTTCTCTCTCTCTCTCTCTCTCTCTCTCTCTCTCTCTCTCTCTCTCTCTCTCTCTCTCTCTCTCTCTCTCTCTCTCTCTCTCTCTCTCTCTCTGAATCAACTCTACAGCTCCCAGTCAAATTTCTATTTATTTTTTAAATGCTCATTCATTTGTCCAAATAAATGACTTTGCTGTTATACAGCATTACGCCTCGACAAAACAGCCGCCCAACACCCAGACAAGCTCTGCCCTGAAATGCCCTGACAAGAACAAGAAGCATATGCCCTGTAGCTTTTTTTCTTTTGTTAAGTGTTCCTCTTTGGTGAACTCTGATTAAAGTAGTTGGTCTTCAGCCCCTTTTGTTTTTCAGGCTTAATTGTCTGATTGTTTATGACTTCCTTCCACTCAGGGCTCTGTGTCTTCGCTGGCTCTGAGGCCTGTCGCTGCTTAGCACCCTTCAGACCGGCACACGTGTCCCTGAGCGCCAGATCACTATCCCAAGTTCAAAACTCCAAAGCAGTCTGGCACACACTTCCTCCAAAAGTATGCAAAACATTGCAAAATTGTGGGTGCGAGACTAAACAAAACATGCTCTTAAACGTCAGCCAAAGCTGAAAAGAAAAACATTTATTTCCCTTATGTTATTGTTTGTTTGTTTTTCTGGTTTTGTTTTGAAGTTGCCATGCTGTTTTAATGCTATTTTGACTAGCATCGCCTGACCAAAACCTTGGAAATAGGAGTTCATAGCTTTACAGGGTCATCAGTGGAGGTTTGGTGGCCGTCGATGAGGCCAGTTTCTCTGGCCCACTGAGGAAGATAGCCCGGTGAAAAGCCCTCCCATCGGTTCACTGAGGCCAGTAAAGCACTCGTGCTGTCAATTTCAACATCCACTCTCATTTACAGACGCTACAGTGGTAATGCCCCCATCATTTGGACAGACACTAGGTCTTTATGGCCTGAAGATGAAGTGATGAACCAAGGAACAGATCAGCTTCTCTCTCTCTTTCTCTTTCTCTCTCTCTCTCTCTCTCTCAGCCTGGATGCAGCCTGGATGATTTTCTCATTTTGTGAGTAGTAGTTTTTTCTGCGTCTTGATGGCAATTCTGACCACAAAACGCAGCCCGCCAGTTCACTCTCTAACACACAGCTGAGGACACACACACAGTGTAAAATGGAAGCCATTGTTACAGGATAACAGAGGCAGGGTTGTTTGCCAGAGGCTCCTGGCAGAAGCACGTGTGCAAGAGGCACAGAGTCCTCTACCTGACAGGCTGATTGACACCCGAGCTTTGTTTGCATCTGTGTGTGTGCGTGTTTGTGTGTGTGTGTGTGTGTGCACGGCACGCCTGTGTGGAAGGCTCATCTCATCAACATGATGTGTGCTCCCTAACTGTCTGCCATGTCACTCAAAAAGTGTTTGCATTACACACACACACACACACACACACACACACACACACACACACACACACACACGCACACGCACACGCACACGCGCACACGCGCACACGCGCACACACACACACACGCACACACACACATACACACACACACACACACTTCTCACCCTCCTCACACAACTGCTGAATTTCACTTCAGAGTTCTGTGCGAATGTGTGTAAGCACAGTCGTGCATGCAAGCACGGAGAGACACACACACGCACATGCACACACTCTCTCACACGCTCAGTCACACACACACATCCCATCATGAGCCATATCTATGAAGCCCTTGCTGCTACGGCTCCTGCGCCTGTTATGGATTGTGCCTTTGGGCTAGCTAGCGTCTCGGCATCAGCCCCACGACCATAAGAAAATGCCAGTCGCTCAATCATATCAGGAGTCTGGTTTAATAGATCCATACATGCCATGGATCTGAGACCGAGATGGAGAGAGGGGAAGAAAAATGAGAGAGGGAGTGAGGGAGAGAGAGACGGAGAGAGAGAGAGACAGAGAGAGAGGGGGACAGAGAGAGAGAAAGAGATGGAGAGAGAGGGAAATACAAAAACGTAAGAAAGAAAGGAGGAATAAGCGAGAAAAGGAGACAGAGAGAGAGAAAAAAGAGGGGGAGAGAGCGAGGGATAGAGAGATTCCCGAGAGCTTGGTGAATGGGAGATTTGTGTCAGCTGTATGTATGTAGGAGAGCTGGAGGTCCTCATCAATATTGCATGAGTGTATACCGACAGTTACCGGCGCGATGGTCGAAACGACTCACTAGGCTTCTTGCTGTGTAGGCGTTGCTACACTGATCTTATTTCTGCTTCCCTCAACACACATGCACACTACACACACCACACACACATGCACACACTACACACCACACACACATGCGCACGCACACGCATTGGAAAAGCAGCCA
>NC_085866.1:44724142-44729142 GCF_034702125.1 Engraulis encrasicolus | reverse complement strand
CATTCGCCGTGTCGCACGCACACACATGCGCACACACGCACACGCGCACACACACACACACACACGCACACGCACACAGGGCCTGGTGCCAGCTTGCTCTCTCTCTCTCTCTCTCTCTCTCTCTCTCTCTCTCTTCCCTCTCTCTCTCTTCTCTCTCTCTCTCTCTCTCTCTCTCTCTCTCTCTCTCTCTCTCTCTCTCTCCCCCTCTGCTCTGCCAGTGTAAGGTGAGCACTGTAATCATTCCAATCAAATAATCACCCGACATGGCACAGTCAGCCCTGCAATTAGAGCCAGAGAGAGAGAGGCAGGAGACAGGAGGCAGGCAAGGCAAAGCTGCCTCAACAAAGCCCATTGTTCCAGGTGGGGCTTGGATCCTCTGGGCTGTGTGTGTGCACGCGTGTGTCTTTAGTTTGGTGTCTGTGTGCGTGTGCGTGTGGTGCATTTGTGGGTGTGTGTGTGGTGCATATGTGTGTGTGTCTGGCAGCGGTGTCCAATACCCCCGGGCGGGCAGGCGGGGTGGTTGGTTGTTTTTAAGCAGCAGCTCAGGTTGCCAGTGTGCCGGAGCGGGCTCATCGATTAGCTGTGGCTTAACCAAGACGCTCGCCCATATCCTGCCCCCCCTGTGCCAGAACCTCATCATCCCACACCACCACCCATGACACACACACACCACCTCATACTACACCACCTCACACACACACACACACACACACACACACACACACACACACACACACACACACACACACACACACACACACACACACACACACACACACACACACACACACACACACACACACACACACACACACACACACACACACACACACACCTCACCTCACTGTAGACAGCCAGACACACACACACTGCACGCATATATGCACGCATGCACACATGCACGCGTGCACAGTCACACACACACACACACACACACACACGTCTTCCTTAGCCCATCTTCATCATTGTCTCCCCTGGCCCTTGGCACGGCTGGGTGCCTCAGCTCTCTTGGCCGGCTGGTCGACTGCTGCCAGGCTGGGAGGGTGGTTGGTTGGTTGGTCGGGGTGGCCATGCTTTAGAGCACAGCAGCCTATTAGAGGCCTACAAAGCCCCTTAGCTCACTGGACCTCAGCCGCAGCCCCAGACACGGCCCCCCATCCCTCCCCAGTCTTTCTGCCGTCTCCTTAGCCAACCACTTGCATTACACACACAGTCATTGGCCTCTGTCTCGCTCATGTTTTTCTCTGTCTTTGTCAGTCTGTCGGGGCCCCACTCCCTTTTCTACCCGCCTCATTTTCCTCACTCTCTCCCGTCCTTCTATTTTTGTTTTTACTTTCTCGCTTAATGTTTTCACTCCTCCTTATGTATCTCTTTTAGTTTGTTTGTCTTTTATCCATAGCAGGTTGAGACAGAAAGAACACTAGTGTGAATCAAGAACATACAGATATGCACATATGCACATGCACAGCCGCACAGATATACACATTCAGGCACAAATGTACACACGCATACAGACACACACACACACACACACACACACACACACACACACACACACACACACACACACACACACACACACACACACACACACACACACACACACACACACACACACACACACACACACACACACACACACACACACACACACCCTGAGTCATCTGGCTGACCTAATGGGCCTAATGTCTCGACTGACTCAAACTCAGGAAGTGCAGAGCAGTAAAGTAAAGGCCACCTCCAGCTTCGCAGCCGTGTGTTTTACATCACCGAACACACACACACACACACACACACACACACACACACACACACACACACACACACACACACACACACACACACACACACACACACACACACACACACACACACACACGTACGCACGCATGCACTTCTTGGGCCCCCTCTCTTTAACGGGAGACGGGGGGAATGCAGGGGGAGGATGGCCAAACCCAACTCTGCACGACACACTTTGAAGCGCGCGCGCGCGCACACACACACACACCACACACACCACACACACCACACACACACCACACACACCACACACACACACACACCACACACACACACACCACACACACACACACACCACACACACACCACACACACACACACCACACACACACACACACACACACACACACACACACACACACACACACACACACACACACACACACACACACACACACATTTTGAAAGGGGGTGGGTCTGTACATGCTCAGGACAACCTGCTGCAAAGGAGTAGGAGTAGTCTTATTCACATTTCTCCCGTTCCAGACATGTTGTCCAGAGGCCCCAGCTTTGACTTTTAGATGTACGCACATTTTCTTACTCAGTCATACATGCACGCAAGCACACACACACACAAACGTTCCACATGTGTACACACACACACACACACACATGCACACATACACACACACACTATCTAACTGTCTTTGGTTTCGAGCTTATGTTACTCACTGAGACTACTTGAGGAGTGAGTAACTGTAGGTTGACCACGCATGCACGCGCACACACACACTCAACACACACACACTACACAACACACACACACTACACAACACTCTCTCTCCCTCCTGTTTCAGGCATCCAGTGTTTCCCATACGTTGAGGAAACTATGGCGGCCCGCCATAGTTTAAATTTGGCTGCCATAGTTTCCGAAAATGTTAAAAAAAAAAAAAAAAGTAAAAAAAAAAAAAACAATTTTTTTTTTTTTTACTTTTTGATTTTTTTTACGATTTCCGTGTTTGTTAAAAGCGATTTCAATTACGATTTCCTTCGCATTTTCCTCCTGGAGTAAATACATCCTATAGAGAAAACCACAAGTGCTTGAAAGAGAGAGGGATCAAAAGCCTTGTCAAGTTGTTGTAGTTAACTTGGGTTTGGGAGCAATAAAAAAAAAACCTTCCGAGAAGGGACAGTTGGGATGAGTTTACTAACACTCCCCAGGCTTTAGGTGACAGGCCTTCTTTGACAAGGCAGAGGAGACATCGGGCTGCATATAGAAATGAATGTGTAATGAATGTGAATATAGACATAAATGTGTAATATGTTGTTCAGCCCTTTTAATGGGAGGAATTTTGAAAAACTGGCCCTGTGACCAGCACCCCTCATGTAGAATGTGTACGCCTATGTGTGTGTGGGGGAAAGGCATAGCCTACACTCTTAGACCCTTTTTGTTTATGCGTTAACAATTTCACAGCAATCTTAAATTCTTATCTCTGCTCCTATTTTGTTTTATTATTTTTTTCATTACATAGACCCCTGCATGTGTATTATGTAGCCTTATTTCTCAAAATATAAATGGCTGAAATGTAGGCGTAGGCCTATAGTTTCTCCATGCGCCAATGTCATACTGTACTCATTGTTTAGTAGGGATGGTACAAACCGCACCGAAAACTGAAACCGTACAATTCACACACATACCGAACCGAACCGTGCAATCCGTCGCAAACCGCAATTCATGTGCTGCCCAGAAAAATATGTAAAACAGACATTCTAGGAGTATCTTATCCAGTCTCTCTGATTAAAACATTAGCGTATAAGACCAATCAGAGGATGACACAATTAAAATCACACCATTTTCAAATTATAACCGTAGAGAACCGAAAACCGTGACCTTGACACCGTGATATGAACCGAACCGTGAATTTTGTGAACAGTACCACCCCTATTGTTTAGCCATTTTGCATTTACACTGCGTTAATACCCCCCCCCCCCCCCCCCCCCCGGATGAAAAAAGGTCCGTGAAAAGACCCCCCCCCACAAAAAAAATCCCGGCTGCCCCCATAGTTTCCAAAATTTCTGTGGGAAACACTGGGCATCTCCCCCCAATCCCCCACCACAACTCCCTGCTGCCTCTCCTGGGCATATTACAAGACCAGTGGGCTCTAGATGAGAGATTTCATAGAAAGAAAGAGAGAGAGAGAGAAAATGGAGAGTGGGAGAATGGTAGTCATAAAGGAGAGGAAAGGAGCGTGTGAGTGAGCTGTTGTAACTGGATCCTCAGTATCCATCTGTCGCGTTACTCAGTGTGGAATTGATGCTCCACTGCAGTAGGGTCATTCCACGCCAAATCAACAAGTGCCCGCGCACTTAGGTCTCAAAAAATTCTGAAAATATTACCAAGTGTACCCATGGTACTTAAGAGAAACACTGTAAATTTATTTGAATGTAAGATGTATACTCTCCGTGCTACAGCCAATTTTACTGGGGGAGGGGGGTGCCCATTTTGTTCACACTCTTTTTTTTGTCAAAGTTCACAAGCCCCTAGCTCAATAACTAAACCATGTAGGAAGCTCAAATTTGGCATGCTGGTACATAGACAGGAATAGTTTGTTGCTAAACTGTCAGTTTTGGTCTGTATGATCCTGCATCGTCATAGCATTCCCTCAAAGATGATACAAATTGTACTGGAGTTTTTGGCTGTGCTCTGTTTAGGCCTTCAGAAGACATATTTGTGCCCAACATAGCCTCTTGATTTTTTTCCCTTGTAGAGACAAGTAGGAACACTCTCATAAAAAGCTATAAATAGAAAGGAAACCCCATCAATGTTTGAAAAGAAGACCTCACAAGTCTGACAAATCATTTTGGGTGTCATTTTCAGAGCTCCAGAACCCCTTGTGGGATTGTCCACAGATTTTTATTTTATTTTTTTCTTCATTCTCCATGAATTCTTCTTTTTAAAAATGCCAATGAGACTTGTCTTATGTGATGTTTTCTTTTTTAATTTCCAACCTGATCATGGGCACCATGCACATTGAGAGCAATATGTTTTCTATGCGTTTCTTCCGCTGCCATCTGCTGGTCAAAAAAAGTAACAACATGACTCTTTGTGCCTGACCTACTGCCTCTTTTGGTGTGCGAACCTGCTCCCACATTGAACGCTCCTGAAATCATTGAAATTGAAAGGGATACCTGCACCCCTGTACAAGGACTCTCGGGTGATCATGTCTGGGCAAAATTTGCATTTGATTATTTAGTCTTTA
>NC_085866.1:44704142-44719142 GCF_034702125.1 Engraulis encrasicolus | reverse complement strand
CACACACACACACACACACACACACACACACACACACACACACACACACACACACACACACACACACACACACACACACACAGTCCCAGTCACCCGTTCACTGGTGTGCTTCTTTTGTTCCAGGGGCTGCTTAGTTGAATGGGGCTGTTGAGGGCTCGGTGGGGATGTGGCGTGGCACACACAGCTGTGTGACTCATTGTGTGCAAGGGGCCCCAGATGGACCCGTTTTTGTGTGCGTGTACTGTGTACGTGCATGTGTGTACGTGCGTGTGTGTGTGTGTCTGTGTGTGTGTGTGTGTGTGTGTGTGTGTGTGTGTGTGTGTGTGTGTGTGTGTGTGTGTGTGTGTGTGTGTGTGTGTGTGTGTGTGTGTGTGTGTGTGTGTGTGTGTGTGTGTGTGTGTGTGTGTGTGTGTGTCTTAAAGTGTGTGTGCGTGTGTATCCTTGTCCGAATCAGAGGGTGTGTATTTCCGAGTTTGTGTGCGTGTGTGTCTGGTCAATGTCTTCAGTGAGCAGCTCTGGACAGAAACGCGGCTGCCTCAAAGCCATCCATCACTGGAGCTCTTGCTGTAGCTGTGGCTGCTGGTGGTGTAGCATTGTACGTCTTTGGAAGAGAGAGGGCTGTGGCTTCTGCTAATGTAGTCTGTGTGTGTGTGTTTGTGTTTGTGTGTGTGTGTGTGTGTGTGTTTGTGTGTGTGTGTGTGCGCGTGCGCGTGCGTGCGTGTGTGTGTGTGTGTGTGTGTGGACGAGAGATGGAGAACTGTGGCTGCTGGTAATGTAGCTGTGTGTGTGTGTGTGTGTGTGTGTTGCTAGCTCGCTTCCTGCTCGCTTGCCACTAATCATATCATGTTTGGCCAGCAGATTAGCCTCTTAGGGCTCTGGCCACCCCAGTCACTGTAATGCCATCAACCCAAGCCTCCCTGACGCAACACGCACACACACACACACACACACACACACACACACACACACACACACACACACGTAGTCACACACGTACACACTCACATAGTCACACACACACACACACACACACACAGGCATCAAGGCATATACACACACAGGCATCCTCTCCTCTTGAGGGCGATAGAGTGTCATCTCTCTGTGTGTACGTGTGATTGTGTGTGGTTTTTGTTGTTTTTTTGTTTTTTTTAGCATAAAACAGCCAGCCTCACATTAGTCTCCTGACCTGCTGTAGCCCTACAACCAGAGCTGCAAGAGTGTGGTGTTGGTGGATGTGTTTCTGTGGTGGTATGTGTGTGTGTGTGTGGTTGTCTGTGTATTTTTCTTCATAAATGTTTCAGAAATTCCTGGGATGGTTCAGCGTGCAACACGATCAGCTCGGGAGCACTGGAGCAATGCGTGCTCTCTTTCTGCGCTCGCTCGCTCTCTCTCTCGCTCTCTCGCTCTCTCTCTCTCTCTCTCTCTCTCTCTCTCTCTCTCTCTCTCTCTCTCTCTCTCTCTCTCTCTCTCTCTCTCTCTCTCTCCTTTCTCTCCCATCTCTCCCCTTTCTCGCTGTCTCTCTTCCACACTTGCATATACACACTCTTTCCCCCTCTCTCCCGTTTTTCTTAATCTCTCTCTCCCCCTCTCCGACCCCCCTGCTGTCTCTCCCCTCGCTGAGGTTTTAGAGTCCATTTCCTGCCTTTACCTCCTGGAGGAAGTCATAGATCCTGCTCTTTCTCTCTCTTTCCCCCCCTCTCCTCTCTCCCCTCCTCTCTCTGCCCTTTCTTCTTCTCCTTCACCCTTCATTGCCCCTCCCCAAACCCCTCCTCCTCCTCCACTCCTCCTCCGCTCGTCCACTCCTCCCTCTCTCCTCTCCTCCTCCTTTCAGCGGCTCTTCCTGGGCTGTAACCCGAGCATCAGCTGGGGTCAGGGGGAGTTTGGATATAGGCTGCGAAAGAGAAGCACAATCTAAACATTTGGAAAATAAACACACGTTTCCTGTGAGTGTGTGTGTGTGTGTGAGTAGGGGAGGGGAAGTTTGGCTGGTTCTGCGTAGCTTTATCCTTAATACTCCTCACTCTGCGCCGTGTTAAGTGTGTGTGTGTGTGTGTGTGTGTGTGTGTGTGTGTGTGTGTGTGTGTGTGTGTGTGTGTGTGTGTGTGTGTGTGTGTGTGTGTGTGTGTGTGTGTGTGTGTGTGTGTGTGTGTGTGTGTGTGTGTGTGTGAATGATGGCGAGCGTTTTGAGACGAGGCCCAGGCTCGCGGCTGCAGTCTCTCCTCTGGCGACCGCAAGCACACACTGGTGTCAGAAGGATCACATGCGCTTCACAAAGCACTCCAGCTGTGTGTGTGTGGCGGCCATGTTTTTTTTTCCTGTCCTTCCTCCAGCCCAACGTTCTCCTTATAGGGGGAAAACCCCCGACACGGATCCCCTCTGCATTCTCTCTCTCTTTTACTATTTTTCCTTCTCTTTTGTTTGGCCTTTCTTTCTCTTTCTCTCATGTTTTCTTTCATCTCTCTTTGTAGGATGTTTTTTCTCCCTTTCTTTCTCTGTTCCTCACTCTCACTCTCTCGTTTTGTCTTCTCATGTTCTCCTCTTCTGCTTGCTAGCTCTCTCTCTTTTTTTCCGTGGCATTTCAGCCACAGACCTGTTTCTGGTTTATACACCATAATGTGTCTTCTGGTGTGCACTGCTTTGCCTTGCCTTGCCTTGCCTTCGCCTTGCCTTGTTCCCCAGCACCCCTAGTGTTCCATACATGTCAGCATGTGGTATTGATTACTTACGCAGGCTTTGCACTTAAAGAAACACACACACACGCATGCACACCACACCACGTCAAATTTACAGCAATCCCCTGCTGAAAAGGAATTAGGATTTGAGGATTGTGGATTTAAAAAAAGAGAAAAAAACATGCCTAATCAAGCCAAGAAACACAAACACACACTCACACACACATATGCACTTTCACCCCAGTGATGGGGGAAGTGAAGTGGGCGGACTTCGTGTGAGAGCAGGGGGGAGCAGCCATCTTTTGTGTGTGTTTGGAGTGGCCGAGTGTGTGTGGAAGTGACTCACATGCGCCCTCAGCAGGTGGCTGGTGGTGCTGCCACTCTACCTGCTTTTCTCTCTCTCTCGCTCTCTCTCTCTCTCTCTCTCTCTCTCTCTCTCTCTCTCTCTCTCTCTCTCTCTCTCTCTCTCTCTCTCAAGCCACAAGCAGCATCTCTGTCATTTCTACATGCTACACAGCATTGATTATCACACACATACATACACACCAGGACCACCACTTCATACGATTCCTCCCGTTATCACCCTCTTCCCATCACAGCCCGGCGCTAGCTTTGTGTTGCCGCGCACCACAGCAGCAGCGATAGCAATAGCAACCGCTACTCTGCTCTCCGTGCTCTACTAGCCACCCACTAAGCCCCCTTCCCCTTCCCCTTCCCTAGACAAGCGTGCAGCGAGCTGCAATTTACCAAGTGATTGAGGACTTGATTGTCCCCTCCGCCACGCCGTAGCTTCCTGAGAAAGCAGGAGGGGGAAAGAAAAGCTTGGGTTTGGGGGGGCTGGGTGGGTTATGGAGGGGGTTTGAGCTGACAGGTCACCATTAGTTTCCATAGCGGGAATGTGGAGCTCATGGACGGGAGACAAAAAAGGTGGGAAGAGGGGAATAAAGAACAGAGGGAGGGAGGGAGAGAGAGGAGCGACTCACACACAGGGAGGGCTAGTGTGACTGAGCGAGCGAAGCAGAGTCCATTTTCAGGTGTTTTATGTTTGTTTTTAGACGTGCAGTAATTTCTTACAGCCTTTACAGTACTAGTGTGTGTGTGTGTTTGTGTGTGTGTGTGTGTGGGACCCCCCCATCTGTCCTTCTCTCTCTCTCCCTCGGCAGGGTTATTTTGTTTAACGAGCGCGGCACATGCTCCTGAGCAGCCCTGAAAAGGCCACACGGCTCGGCTAACACGCCTGTAAAAACTCTCTGCGCTCTCGCTCTCGCTCTCTCTCTCTCTCTCTCTCTCTCTCTCTCTCTCTTCTTTCCTGGCCCACATTCCCAGCCTTGCCTATAAACTTTACTGTTTTTTTCTCTTCCCATTTCTCTCTCTCTTCTCTGTCTCTTTCTCTCAGTCAGTCTTTCTCTTTCTTTCTCTTTTGTGTCCATGTCACATTCACTCTTCTGCCTTCAGTCTTGTGTCGGAGCATTCTGTTGCCTGGCCTTTTTGGAGGACTTAACATGGGCCTTAAATTGCTTTGCTATAATCACTTGCACTCTGTTTCCCAGCGACAAACACACACTCTCTCTGTCTTTCTAATGCAGTTCACTCCCCTTGTGCTGCTTTCTCTTGCCCACTATCTTATTCCCCTTGTTGTCTCTCTCTGGCTTTGCATTCAGAGCCAAATGAAAGGAAGAGAGGAAAGAAGGAGAGAAAGGGTAGCCTGGTTCACACCAGACGGTGTGTGTGTAGCTTTGGCGCCCCCTGGCGGAGCAGAGCTACACACACTACCGTCTGGTACACAGCCATAGAGCACGCTCCGTCTCCAACCAGAAAATAGACGGAGCATTTATTTCTTAAATATAAACGGTAACTCACATTGAGGAGTCACAAGACAAATTAGAGACTATATTGACTCTTTAAAGATTAGGAAGGAATTTGTTGGTGAGGAGGCCGTGCAGAAGCAATAAATTCTCAGCCTATTTTCTGGTTGGAGACGGAGCGTGCTCTATGGCTGTGTACCAGACGGTAGTGTGTGAAGCTCTGCTCCGCCAGGGGGCGCCGAAGCTACACATACACCGTCTGGTGTGAACCAGGCTAGAGAAAGGCAGCTGTAGGGGGTCCTACGGTACATCTTCCTCCTCCTGCTCTTTCTTGGCATTCTCTGAGATCTACACTAAGCGCCCTCGCCTCTGCAGCGATTCCATTCCCCCATCATCATCCTCCATTCCAGTAGGACTCCTAGTAGGCCTGAGTAGGCCTGGCCTTGACTCTGCTCTGCTTTGGAGAGGAGGAGGAGGTGGAGGCTGTGGGGTGTTAAGTGTGTTGCATGACTGGACTTTCATTGAAGGTAGGGAAGGCCACAGGGGCTGCAGGCGAGCAAGAACACACGCGCACGCACGCACGCATACACACACACACACTCATATTCAGCAGAGGTGGAAATGTACAAATTGCATAAAACATGAACCTTTAATAGTCACAGGCGAATAAATGGTAAAAACTCAACCGTGAATCATCATTCTGTGTCCGAAATCAACCAGCCACTTCTATATATTTTTACTACCATTTGGTTGGTGGCTGGTGCCAGTTTCCGTCGCAACACACACACACACACACACACACACACACACACACACACACACACACACACACACACACACACACACACACACACACACACACACACACACACACACACACACACACACACACACACACACACTGAGACACACTGAGCTCTAAAGACAGGCTTAATGCCACAGCAGCCTCAAAGGGCCCAGGGCTCGGGCTTCCATTTCCTGCCATGAATGGCGCCTCTCAGGGATAGTGGGTGCAAAGTGGCCCGCTTAGAGGAAGCAAGCAACACACAGCAACACACTGCACAGCAACACACTGCACAGAGGGGGTTAGCCATGGGAGAGGAGAGGAGCGGCGGAGGCGAGATGGGGCCAAACAAACATCATGTTTTTCTCTTGCTCGGGTTCACTGGATGTCTTAACCCTGCGCTCGGGGTGTGTGGGTGTGCGTGTGTGCGTGCGTGCGTGTGTATGAGAGAGGGGGTTAAGGGACAGGCAGGGATAGTGGTGGGAAGGAGAAACAAGAGTTTAGTGGAAATTTGGGGGGAATTTGCTATCACACACACACACACACGCTCGCGCACACACACACACACACACACACACACACACACACACACACACACACACACACACACACACACACACACACACACACACACACACACACACACACACACACACACACACACGCAATACTCGTTGCCCGTTGAGAGTAGGAGGAGCCTTTAGCTGGCAGTGGGAGGCGGCCACAGCTACACATGCTGTTCGGAATGCCACTAATCAATTCAGCATTGTGATTCTAATGGGGCCCTTCTTCTCTCTCTCTCACTCTATCTCACTCTCTCTTGCTCTCTCCCTCTCTTCCTCTCTCCTTCCTTAAATCCTCTCTTCACCGCTGTCTCTCTACACCTCTCTCTCTAGCTCTCTCTATCCCTTTTCTCCTCTTCCTCTCCCTATCCCACCCCTAGTCTCCCTACTACCCCTTGCACTCTCCCTTTCTCTCCCTCTATTGTCGATCTCTCTCTCTCTCGCTCCCTTTCTTCTCTCCCTTTCTTCTCTGAAAGTGCTTATCTGGATTACTGTGTGTTGGGGTAATCCAGTCAGGGGTGCCTCAGAGCTAATAAGTAGAACTTAGCCGAGCTTTTATTATGAAACAGGTACATGTAGCCGTCACTTGCAGACAAGTAAGACGTGTGTGAAAGGTTATGAGAATCCTGTCAATGCGGGTTTATGTGTGCACGTCTGTATATGCAAGGAATGTTTCGAGGAAGGAAAGGGGGAGCATAGACGGTACACATGTTACACGGTCATGGGAACCAGGTGTGTGCCTGTGTGTGTGTGTGTGTGTGTGTGTGTGTGTGTGTGTGTGTGTGTGTGTGTGTGTGTGTGTGTGTGTGTGTGTGTGTGTGTGTGGTGTGTGTGTGTGTGTGTGTGTGTGTGTGTGTGTGTGTGTGTGTGTGTGTGTGTGTGAGAGAGAGAGAGAGAGAGAGAGGGACCATGTTGGAAATAAGTGTTTACACTTTTACATGTTATCCCTTGGATACCTTTTTTGTCTTCCTATATCCATAAATAAACCAAACCCAAACCAAAAATGTATGCGTGTTCATATTTTTGAGGAATGAGGTAGGTCTATACATGACATGTACATGCGTGCATGTGCTCACCTTGGGCGATTCCTCTCCTGTGTGTTCTTCCCCCCTGCGTTGGTAGCTGTCGGCGATGATACTATGGTGTCTATGTAAAAATGTATGTATGTACAGTATGTATGCTACACCGTGACTGTCTTTGTTTTATGGCCTCCCACGGCCCTGTTAATTCTCCTGGCCATAAAGTGGAAGAAGCGGCCGAGATGCACTCTTGGAGCTCTCCACACCGAAACGGCATCTGATTAATTCATCCTAAACGTGCGTGTGCGTGTGCGCGCGCGCGTGTGCGTGTGTTTGTGTGTGTGTGTGTGTGTGTGTGTTTGTGTGTGTGTGTGGGAACATGAGAAATGCCTGTGAGAGCGAGAGGAAAGGACAGGGTGATGTTGCAATCACTAAATCTTTTTCCCCTTGGGCTTGTCAGCGCGAACACGAGTGCATCTCGTTCCACTTTGCTAAAACCCTTGAAGAACAATCTCCCTGATGACTGTAAATACCCCCTCCCCCCCTCCTCTCTTCCCCTCTGCCCCCCACCCCCCTTTCTCAAGCCTCCCGCCTCAGCTCTTGGCTTACTGTAATATATTATCCCAATCCCATCTTTTGTCTTAAAAGACTTGGTGTTAACAGCGAGCTAGGGAAAAGCGTTATATAAAAGCAGTGTGTGTGTGTGGGAATGAAAGGCTGAGAGCGTGTGAGTTTAGTCCTCTGTTATCCCCTCTGTTGCATCTCTCTTCTTGAAGTCATTCTCTAAAGTGAAGTGCGTAGGTGTGTCTCGGTACTGAGTGGCAGGATTTGGAAGCACTTACTTTCTCCACTATCTTTTATATCTCTCAGTCAGTATGTACGTGTGCCCGTATGTGTATGCACGTGTGTGTATGTCTATGTATACATTAGTCTGTACAGTTTGTGTACACGACTACAGTGTGTTTACAGTAGCTTTTTTTTCATTTGTGTCTGTTTGCTATGAGTACGTTTGTGTTAAGTTTTACTTTTTCTAGATGACAGGAAGAATAAATTAAACACTTGTTTAAGAACTGTTTGCTGTCTTCAGTGTAAAGTCTGAGTGTGTGAGTGAGTATATGAGACAGAGAGGAGCACTAAATCCAGCCTCTATTTTCTCCCTCTGCAGCTAGCCTGTTCCCCCTGGCCCTCTGTGACCATGGCGCTCTCGCATATTCTTTTCTGTGCATTTATGTATTAGGATTAAATGTTAGTTTTAATAGATGGCGGGCAGAATGCATTGTACTATAGCTGATTGCTGCTTACAGATGGCTCCAATCTTTTTGGTGTGAAAGGGGCTTTAGGATGGCAACTCAGCAGCAGCAGCCTGTCTCCTGGCCAGTGACATAATAATGAGAGGGGCTCTTCTCCACTTAGAGCACTAGCTGGCCTCTCTCCCCTAGCAGTTAGCCTGCCTCCCAGTCACATAGCTCACTCACTCACATTATTCTTTGCACTGTGTGATAGAGTAGAGTTTTTCTTTCAGATGGGCAGGCACCATGCATTGCTCTGTAGTTTTATAAGAGCTGTTTGCTGCCTACAGTGTTAAGTCTCGAGTGTGTGAGCGTGAGCGGATCACAGGGCTCTTTGTCTCTCCGCAGCTAGTCAGCAGTGACTATGTGAATGATGTTTCCCATAGCTCACGCACATTCTTGGCTATGTGTTTGCGAGTTTGAGTTTTACTTTAAAGGTGCACTGTGTAATATTTTTAGTAGTTTATTTCCAGAATTTGTGCTGCCCAGTCACAAATGTTGCTTTTCTCACGAGCACTCACCACCATCAAATTCCAAGTATTCATTTTGACTGGGGAAATGGGACTTTTCATACATGAAAAGGGGGATCTTCTCCATGTCCGCCACCTTGAATTTCAAGAAATACACATTTTTATACATTTTTTAATACTCTAGTGTAGTTGTATAAAAATTGGCTCTAGTTTTGGTGTCTTGGATGTGTGAGCTGTGTGAGTGTGAAATGATCAGGGCTAATTCTGCAGCAGCTCAGCAGCCTGGCTCTTTGTCTCTCAGCAGCTAGTCAGCAGGGACATAATGAGAGGGGCTCCACGCCACTCAGGGCGCTAGCTGCCTGCATAGCTAACTCACTACTAGCTGGCCTCTCTGGCCTCGCACGCTGTGCATTGCTCCGCCATGACCTCATGCTCCAGCACGCCTCTCAGGCCACACAGGGGTGACTCCTGTCTACTGAGGCTGGTTTTGGTTTGGGACTCTATGTTGACTGGCTGTGAATGTGTGGGTGATTCTCACGAAACGTGCAACAAAGGTGTTTTGACAACCATTTTTTCAAAATGCTTTTTTGGTTGAATTTCTTTTTGAATCAGTTACATCAAAGTGTCCAGTTACTAAGCACAATAATATCAACTTACCTGACAACTTTTTAAAACACATTTTTTAACGTTTTATAGGTCCATGTCTGCTAAAATGCTCATTACCGCAATTTTTTTCTTTCATGAAATGTATTAGGACACTTAATTGTTCTAGCAGTTGTGTTCATTGAATATTGATAGTTGTACTAGGGGCTACATAAAACACTCAAAAAAGTTTTTTTCTTATTATTTTAGTTTAAGAATTTTACAATTTTACCTCATTACCGCAATAGGATCATTTGATTTCCTCTTTAATTTTAGAATACATCAGTGAAAACCTACAATTTCGGTCCAAAAATATACTGAAGTGAAAGAAACATGAAAGGTACTGTGTTCATAAAAAATATACATGAATACCGTTTTCCATTAGTACTTTTTTTTTACAATTAAGTGCTCATTTCGGTAATGAGGGATATGTTTCGGTAATGAGAATGAGTTTTCGGTAATGAGAATAAGGAGAAATAAATTGAACTAAAGCCAAATATTAGTAAATGATGTGTTATTTGTTATTATTATTAGCACAACGACAGAGCCTCCAGGGCAGAACTAATCAAATGACACCTAATAAGATGATAAATATATTCTATATAAAACCATTCACTAAGCTACTGAAGGATATTGGGATTCAAGACCTAACCCAGCCAAAGACCATAAAAGACCATAGGTCAGGGGTGGGGAACCTGTCTCGAGGGCCGTTTGTGGCCCTTGAGGCCGTTTAATCAGGCCCCCGATATATATTTAATGTTATGCAGCTTCACATGAAATATGACACATTTTGTAAAGGAATCTTAGAAAATACATTTGCAATACAATTAAGTTATATTCAGGGGAACTAGAGAAGGTAGGGTCTGTTTTAAAGGTGGCTGCCTTCAATATAGGCCTAAAGTGCTGGAGGAAATCCTAGTTTGTGTTATTAGTACGGCTCTCTGAGAACTTTTACGGCCCTCGGATGAATTTGAAGAGGCCCCTCGAATGAAAAAGGCTCCCCACCCCTGCAGTAGGTGAATAGGCGAGGCCCCTCCTGGTAGGGCTGCACAATTAATCGAAAAATAATCAAAATCGTGATAAAATAGTGAAATCGAACTCGTGATTTTAATCGTGATTTAATCGTGGCAATAGTGACCTACTTTTGAGAGCGTACTTGAAGCCAGAACATACTGACAGGCTGGTGATTCTGGTGTCCACTTAAGTTTCATGCTATTGCCTTTACATAATTATTACAATTCATTTCATTTTGCTCATCCCGTATGTAATTCATTCTTGGTTATATTTCACCTTGTTATAATTTTCAAAAAAATCTGCAAAAATCAATAATCGTGATTAATAATCGTGATTATGATTTTGACCAAAATAATCATGATTATGATTTTTTCCATAATCGTGCAGCCCTACCTCCTGGGCACCAAAGTAACATCATAGTACAAGGGGTGAAGGCCAAGGGATGCACTCTGAAGTTATAGTTAGTCCATCATCAAAACACCGGAGGGTATCTACCTGATGACCCCCAATGAAGCGCACACATCCCACTCCTCATCCCCACCCTGAATATGATATCACAACTCACCACTGATCTCTCCAGCCAAAAATCTATAGTGGACCAGAAATCTAAATCTGTTATGAGAAGGGAAATCATGTCGCAGTCCGATGTCGTGCACTGGACTTTTTTTCTGACTCGGCGCGCACCGGCAACTTGGAAGTAGGAAGTAGAAGGAACAGGAGATGACTAGAGTAGGTTGTATGGTATGCCGGTTCGGTACACCTTGATTTTAGGGTCACAGTTCGGTACATTTTCGGTACAGTATCACCATAATACTGTCCAGACCAAAGCCGGAATTCACTATGAACGTTATGTGTTATGAAATATCACTGAACACCACTAACTGTTTGAGTTGCACATTGCACACTAATGGCAGTCAGGGCATCAGACTCCCGATTCCTGACCCGCCAGGTTGGTGGAGGGAGTAATTAACCAGTGATCTCCCCCATCCTCCTCCATGACTGAGGTACCCTGAGCATGGTACTGCTCCCGTTCGGGCGCTATTGGGGATGAGGCATAAATGCGGGTGAGGCATAACTGCCATTCTGTTGTGTGCAATGTGCAGTGTTCATGTGTGTGCTGTGGAGCGCTGATTCATGACAATGGGAGTTGTAGTTTCCCAAGTGGGCTTTCACTTCACTCACATTTTTTAAAAAGAAAAAGTGTTGGTTAGGACAATATCAGACATGCCCATAATTAGTATAGGGTGCATGAAAAACAAAATTAAAACGTTGCAAAATCCTGCTCTTCTCTTGCAGTATTGTTCCTTTGAACTACCTTCACTTCCTTGTCATTTTCTCGCATGTTTGATATTTGTCAAAAGGTGGCACAATAGACTTGGAATTTTGAATTGCTGTTAATGGGCATTTTCAGCTAAATCAGTGCAAAGTGCATTTTGAGGCTGTTTTGATCCCGTTACCTTTCCACTTACCCAGGACATCAAGAACCCACACCATGACTAAAAGATGGGTACATGGGTGTTTGAGCATGGCTTAAGGATCAGAGTATGGGGGCTGAAACCTTCCTTAAGACTCCAAAAAACATGAATGAGGAGTTTCTAATTTGGGAAAGGCAACTAGAGCATTCCTCCAAATGATTCTTCTTACTAGTTTTGATTGAAATATTCTAAAAACTACTTCTCGCTGAATTCGCTAAAAAGGCCTATTCACTGCTATTTCAAATGCCAAGCCTTTTGTGCCACCCTTTAACAATGATCAAATTGGATCCAAAACAAAGATTTTGGAAGGAAGTCAAGTTAGTAAAAAAGGATAAATACTCAAACCCACTAGGGTATGACAACCAAACACAGGAAGCAAAAAAATCTGTCAATTTCTGGAAAAGCACATAGACTTGAAGTGAGTCGATTTTGTCTCCCAACTTGTTCCCTTTTTGCCATCTACGCAATCTGACAAATTCACTGCGAGTGCTGGGTTCGTTGTTTGCTATTGCCTTTGCATTGGGTGACATCACTAGGCAGTTTCTTTTTTTTTTTTTTTTTGCATCAAAGGACCACATTTCGAGGGTGGAATATTGATTCATGGATTGGCATATGAGCAAGAATTAAGTTGTTACTTGCTACTCTCAATTGGTACGTTTACATGAGGCATTTAAATCCGATTTAACTCACTTTAAATCTCATTAAAACTTAATTCCACTTTAAAAACATCATGTAAACACTTACCGAACAGGATTTAAGTTTATTCCGATTTAAACTTAAGTCCGATTAAAGTGGGTGGTTTATTCCTCTTTTAAATCCGATTAAACACGTTCCTCTGTCATGTAACCTTTTAATCAGAATTACAATAAATCCGGTCGTTCCACGCATGCTCGTTGACCACACGATGGCGCCAAGAGCCCGTGCTCTTTGTCAGTGAGAAAAAGATGGCGGCACTTCTTGTTGATTTTCACATGAAAGTTTTGCTTAATTTAAAGTCCCTAAGCGACTATAAATGTTGTGGCTTCCATATATTGATGTAAAAGTGCCCCACGAAGTAATTAAGCACAACAAAGTTACTCCACATCACCCTTTCACCAGTTCGTTTTTCTAAGCTAGGAGGGTGCTAACTAGCATTTGAAAGAACCAGACCCAAAGGGGATTTTACCAGCCTTGAGTCCACTGAGGGAATTCATTTTCGGGCTGAAGATAAGCTTGTGTCCCAGTAGTTCCCCGGAGGTTTGGCGACCACGCCCCCACGCCTTATTTGCCTCACTCAGCACGTGCGTCCTCAGTCCAATCGCAATGCTTTATTTTCCCCAGACGTTTAATCGCATTTAAGTGAAATTGCCATGTATACACGTCGCAAAATAACTCTTAATCCGATCTACTTAAATCCGATCTATTAGATCCGATTCAAAAACATCATGTACACGTAGCAAGTGAACTCTCACAACAGGGTTTCTTGCCCATAGTCGATTCTTCCAAGGGTGGGACAAAATATAAATGTCACCACAACATTTGCCAGAAAGGATGAGAACAGAAAAAATGGTCTATGAACAACACCTGTATGACCACTCAATTTAGCCTATGTAATGTATAGGGAGATGATCACTTTTACAGACAAACCCCCATTAGAGCTATTGCATATGTTAGGCATTTACTTTTGCTTTGTTTACTTACAATATTGTATATCGAATATCGATTCAATACAATTGCATATTTTAACCCGAAATGGATGCAATGTCACTTAACACTTTCATCAAGTGCTTTAACTGTGATTAAGTGACATAGTGACAATATTTATACTGCAAAAATATAATTTGTATTTAAGGTTGCAGTTGCATGTTTAAAAATGTAAATAAATAAAAAGCGAAATGGATATATGTTATGAAAATATATTCTAAATGTAAATCACCATAGAGTCTCATTACCGAAATTGACAATCCTCATTACCGAAAGGTACTTAAAACATTGCGGTAATGAGAATGTGTATTGCGGTAATGAGATGGCTCAGCACAGTAATGCTAACTGTAACTTGAGTAATTATGACTTAGCTAATTCATGACCATTGTTGAATTCTGAAAAGGAATACCCTATTACCAAGCAAGTTTAAAATGAAAAAATCTTTTTCATTTTGAAATATTGACTAATTTCGGTAATGAGAACCACTTTTGTCGTATTTGCATATTTTTGAGACAAATTGTGACATTTCACAGGCACAAACAATAAGGCTGACTAATTATGTAGCCATCTTGAATCTCCTGTTGGTACACATGAATTGTAGGTAGTTTCAGCTCATATTGAAATTCTGATGGCGTTTAATTGTAGCTCTGAAATATATTGCGGTAATGAGAAGAAAAACTTGGGGACACAATCTTTTCTTGAAATATTCATTAGTGTTCATTATTTAATTTGCCAACAAGGAACACTTCATGAAACTTCAGACATAGACCAACGCTCTTGTAGTGTCATTTATGTATTTTTAATTTTTTAATTATGTTTTAACCTAATTCAAAGACCAGAAATTTTGGTCGGGACACATTTCGGTAATGAGAAGTTGCCTATAAAATGCATAAAAAGTGGAAAATAAAAATAACATTTTTAAAAATTAACTAGTGTACCAGAGAGTACACGTCTTGCTCTACAGTAGTGTGTATTATCAAAAGAATCCCGGTCATATTTAACCATTAAAACCTCATTGCCATTGATTTTTTTAGCTTCGTGAGAATCACCCGTGTGTGTGTGTGTGTAATGTGTGACTGAATGTCTGACTGTTTGCATGACTGTTGCCTGTTTGGGAGTGAATGACTGTTGTCTCATGTGTATTTGTGTGTGTGTGTGTGTGGACTGGAACTGTACGTGGAGGCTAACAGCTTGGAACCACCCTATGTGTGTCTGACTGTTTTTCTGTCATTGTCTGTGTGTGTGATCACACAGGCAAGAGATCCGGCCTGGGGGAAGAGCCTGGAAAGTACCTGGATCATGGATCCACCCTTTGTGTGTGCTTGAGACTGTCATAGTATGTGTGCTCTTGAGAATGTTATTTTGGAAAGTACGCTGAAGCCTCTACTTTATGTGTAAGAGCTTGAAAAGCACTCAGTTCTTGGATCCACCCTGTGTGTATCCAACCTCTCTCACTCCTCCCCCTCCCCCTCTCTCTCCCTCCCTGCCTGCCTCTCTCTCCCCTGGCAGGCTCCTCGGTGGCCTGGGCAGGACAGGCAGCTTTGTGGGGAATGTGGTAATCTTCAGCCATGTTAAAGGCTGTGA